>NC_092344.1:82486704-83086704 GCF_963676685.1 Mytilus edulis | reverse complement strand
GGTCCACCTGGTATCTGATTGTTCTGTTATAATGACAGTTGTCAATCATACTAGTATTGTATCAATACTCACTTACTTAATCAAACTGATTAAAAAAGCCTGCACATCAACATATCTTAATGAGATACATTATTGAATGAACTGCTCCAAAAATATACCCATTTTTTCACAGTTTATATGTGTATTATGTGCACATGCATGAGAACTAAAGGGAACTATATTTCAGTGTGAATACATAAATTTAGTAGCTAACCTGTCGTGTTGTTAGGGAGGCCGGTGCCTAAGGAAAGATTTAGAACAAGTTCCAATCTTTCCAAAAACGGACTATTTGATAACAACTGCCATATTCCTGACTTGGTATCGGGTTTTTTTAAGACAAAATGATGGAATGAACCTTGTTTTTTGGCTAGCTTCTATGACGATGTTAAAAATGTCGCTAAATGACAACACAACGTCACAGGAATACAGTACAAACATATGCTTAAACACTCAACACAGAGAAATGCACAGAAGATTAATATGATACAATATTACAACATGTGAACCACACAACAGGAACTGTCATCTCCAATTAACAACATCCTTGGACACCACAAACGGTGATGTGTTTTAGTGACGTAAATTTAATCTTGAAATTCATACAATTATATGGAACACGATCCAAATTTTTACATTTAGTTTCTTGGAAGGCTATTTTAAATTAATGATGTGACGACGGCATAATTATCTGGAATACCATAATACTTTATTCAGGGAATAGGTACCAGACTTATTATTTGATACGCCAGACGCGCGTTACGTCTTCAAAAGATCTATCAGTGACGATCAGATCAAAAATAGTTTCAAAGCCAAATCAACACAAAGTTGAAGAGCATTGATGACCCATAATTCTAAAAATTTGTGCAAAATACAGCTGAGGTAATCTATGCCTTGGATAAGAAAATCCTTAGTACTTTGAATAATTTAACTTTTGCAAACAGTTAATTTATGAAAATGACATATAATTAATATTCATGTCAACACGGAAGTGCTGAATTATGGGCTGGTGATACCCTCGGGGACGAAACGTCCACCAGCAGTGGCATCGACCGAGTGGTGTGAATAGTTATCAAAGGTATCAGGCTTATAATTTGACCCCCCCCCCCCCCCCCCCATTGAAAATGGAAATTAACTCGACTATACTTACAAATAAAACATATGTTGAATGTACCGAAATACAGAATTCAAACCACAAACCACAAGCCATAACACAATATCTAACCAGACTACAAAAGAAACCATCATAATTAAATACATGAATGTTGGATGTATAAATACCGACACACGTAGTATAGCTATGAGAATTTACTATGGAAACACAGTCATATTCGGGTATACGTCACATTCGGTACTTAGCAGACAGACGACGTAGATGGTAATCCTCAATCTAAGTCGTGGTAAAATGGATTAAACGCTCGACACATGTCCCCAATATTATACACAAGAAATTAGAATTGAATACATATATAATAAAGGTTTAAATGTTTTTAAGAACATGAACAATGTAAACAAAAACAATGTTAAAGTATACTTCAAATCATTTACAATTGTTTTGGATACAACTACACTGCTGTGGAAGTATAAGTTCATATTTTTGCCATTTCTTCCATAATCCTGTACAGTAAAACCAAATATCATACGTCCTCGGTGCTGCAGGTAGACATTTGTATGACTGGCTACTGAAACACGACCCCCTTAAAAAGATAACAAGATAGTTTTTACTTACTGAGTTGGAAATACAAATAAGGAATAACATTATCGATGTAGACTTCAATTTCAATTCATGGAAACAAAAAGAAAAGTTTAAACAACGCGATACGCTTGAAGCTTTTCCAATTTAACTGTATCTGATGCGCATTTCGACAATTAATGTCATTTCCGTGATGCTCGAGGTTAAAAATACTGAAAAACAAGTTTGAGCATAATCAGGCCGTCTTAATTGTCTTAAATTTTGTCATTTGGGGGCCTTTTATAACTGCTTAAACGGTATGGGTTTTGTTAATTCTTGACGGTCATATACGCTGCTCAAGAGATGTTTCCATTCTAGTCATATCGATTCTCAGACGAATGGATACATGTCTCATTGGCGAGCATACCACATCTCCATGAGAGCACACATCTCTATCACTAAATAGCATTCAACGCAAAAAAAAATGTATCACTCGAATAATAACGAATCCCCAATATTCACTTGTCGTGATTCTTTGACATTGTTTATGAAAGAAAGAAAAAACAATTGTCCTCAAAATGGTATTTCGAGTGTTTTTACAAAATATTATTCTAAATTGTACAATTCTTATGTTTAATACAAACATGTAGTTTTAATTCGAGTTTCGGAATTCTAATAACAGACAAATCATTTACGCGTATACTGGAAATAGTGTTCTAACTTTCTTGTAATGAACGCAGCATTGATCAAGCGCGCCCTACATTTTCTTTATATACCGACTGCCCCTGACGTGCAGAACGGAATTAATGAGTTATATACTTATAGATAAAAAAGATCAAAAGATCAAATATTGAAACCGTTATGATAAATATATTGAAGTTAAAATGAAGTCAGCTGTCATGACACCATTCCAGAAACAATATATTTATCATTATCCAACACATGGACAAAAAAGAAGACAGTTTTGTAAATTTTGCACAGATTGACATTCTGAATAATACAAGTATACTTACGAGCATAGTTTGAATGACAATTTCTTGTTTTTGAAGCCATTATGAACCCAACACTCAGTTCCTTTATAAGCAACTTTATCTTTGAATGTGAAAAAGCGTCTAGTTGCAGTGCATGCATTCTCATTAGTAATATTATTTGAACTTACAGTCGGTGAGAACTGCCAGTTATTTTGATGATCTGTGGATTTCTGCACCTTGCTGTTCATTGGAATATGCTGTACACCCGTAAATTTGTTAACGGGTACATTTTCCCAATCTGTTCGAGGATTTGCGGGTACACTAATTGCATTTGAAAACCGAGTATCAGGTTCATTCGGAGAAGTAAATTGGTGATTTGAAGGCATACTAATTACACCTGGAAATTGAGAATTTGGTACATTCCGTGAATTAGTTTGGTGATCTGAAGGTATGCTTTTAACACCTGGAAACTGAGTATTTGGTACATTCCTAGAACTGAATTGGTGATTTGAAGGTATACTTATTACACCTGGAAATTGAGTATCAGGTGCATTCCGAGAATTGGATTTGTGATTTGCAGGTATACTAATAACACCCGGAAACTGAGTATCTGGAACGTTTCGAGTTTTAGCTTGGTGATTTGCAGGTATACTTATAACACCCTGAAATTGGGTATCAGGTGCATTGCGAGAATTGGATTGGTGATTAGCAGGTATACTAATGACACCTGGAAACTGAGTATCTGGTACATTCCGAGAATTAGTTCGGTGATTTGCAGGTATGCTTATGACACCTGGAAACTGAGAATCTGGTACATTACGAAAATGTGTTTGTGTAGCCGCTTTTTTCCCACCAGCCTTTTCTTTTAGCTCATTAAACTCGTTTTCAGATATTTCTATGACTCTCCCTTCCTTGTCCTTACCATGCGTTCTTTTCAATGTCTCAAAATCTGCTTGACTTATTTCCATTGGTGGTCCCATATCCTCTTCTAATGGGCTTCCAGAGAAACCAAAACTGAAATCAGCCAATAAATCAAAAGCAATAATATGCATGCTAATTAATTGAGAAAATATATAAAACGTGTATTAAAATAGATGGGGTATCTAAATTATGATCCATAGAATTTTTTAATAATTTGCCAAAATGTAGTTTATATTATGCTTTTCAAATTAAAAAAAATAATAAAAAGAATGGGTCATGGGGCTTATTTTCACGCTGCATGTTGCTCAAAATTGACCGATTTTGTATAGATTATGCATGGAAAATACAATTTTCTGCCATAAAACGAAAAACAACACCATAGAGTATTGAGATAAAATATGAGAAGATAGCTTCCCCTTATGTGACAATGTTGGAAAAAATTGAATCAAACAAAAGTTTTCTGTTTTTTTTGTAAAATGCAACATAACTATTATAAAAAATGTCATTTTCTATATTTAAATGAAAATTCTTACACATGAATTAGCTACAACTCTCAAAATTTGCACATTCTATTAAAGATATTTCTGGTATTTCAAAATCCAAGATGGAGGAAGACATTCTATCTACCTTAATCACGTTTTAAGAGAAAAGATTTCATAACTAGACAAAGTGACCCCCCCCCCCTTACTTCACTCTGAAGTAACTGTATTATAAGAAAAGTCAATGTGAGACTTTCCTTGAGATATTATTGTGTCTGGGAGACACAAATGATGCCCCCGCAGATGCAAAGTCTTATTTTGAAATACACAAAGTTGATCATGGGAGCACATAGGTTTATCGTTCACTGTCGGACTACACCTGGTACAAATGAAAGCTACAAAAAAGTTCAACTTTCTCCCAAAAGAGCAATTATTAATAAAATCAAAACTCTGAACACATCTTCAATATATGTACCAACAGCCAGCAAAGTGAAAACAACCTAGCATTCAAACTGTAGGAGGAGTTTTGCGGAATAACTATATACCCATAATGAGAAGGACGGACGGACAGGGGTAACAAATATAAACTTTCAGTTGCTGGGGCATAAAAATGAAATTGATATTGAAATTATTTGCGACAAGACGATGAATGAATATGACAAAGAATAAGCTTCAAATACAACTTCTTTCTTTTTCTCATTTCAAAAATGTAAAAATTATTACTAAATTGCAATGAGTAATCTTTAAATTGGCATATCTAGTACATGCAATATAGCGTGACTGCTATTACACCCCAATTTTCTTACTATCATATGACGGTATGTATTATTATTGTTTATGTAGAAAACAAACAAAAAACCCATTTAGCATTCATAAGATAAAACTACATTACACGATTATTATCCCGAAATGACATCTGAGCTGTCATAATTAAATTTAAGTAGCGAGCATCTCAAGTTTAAAAGACCAAAATTTAATTACAGTTGTAGTTTACAGATTGATGCAAAAATAAAATGAAATATTAAGAACGGTTTAAATCAGATATAAGTAAAAATATGAAATTTAGATGTGTCGTACTGCGCGATCAAAGATGGTAGGAAGAACAAACGACAGGTCGAACAAAGGTATATAAAAAATACGTCCCGTCTAAAAAAAAACCAACACAATACCAATTCCACATCTATTGGAACAGATTTACGCCATCAGGAATTACTCAATCTTTCTCAGGATTAACACAATTACTAGCACACATATTTTGCGAAGAACATCACGTACTATGAACGATTGCTAATTTCGGTCTTAACAAAGGAGTAGGTCCGGTAAGGGCCGATTTTGGCCTCAAATTTCAGGTTCATCTGACGAAAGATTTTGAACACTTTGTTTAAGTGTTTATTTCAGTTGATTTATTTAGTTTTGTGATTTTTTTTTTAAATGATTTTGTCATTAAAAACGCCCCGATTCAAGCTTAAATATAAAAAATCTATCAAATATGCCAAAAAAATTAACTTTTCAGATGGTTTTGTCAAAAATGAAAGTGGCCGCATCCGTGTTCATCATCAACCTTTACATATGTTATGTATTATCATAAAAAACAACTAACATTTCAAAATTAAGAATGAACACAAATGCGGCCACTTTCATTTAAGACGGAAACCAGTATTCAACTATTCTGAGATGACATGATATATCATTAATCATCTGTATTTACTTTTATAGGAATTTTGGATTGAAGTTCTATTCAACTTTAAATTGATTAAGTTCTCTAATAAAATTGAAAATGACAATGGAGAATGTGTCAAAGAAACAACCAAAAAAATGCAGAATATTTTTGATGAGTCTTAGACGAAATGTGAGCCTGTTGTACCATATAATAAAGCCAACCCCATTCTTTAATGAGTTTTTTCCTCCACCTCCACCGAAATTGCCATCTAGTCAATACAGTGCAACTCGTCTTAAGTTATGATTTTGATTTTGATTGTTGTTGTTGTTGTTGATCTGTACTCTCGTTCCTTTTGATTTGTACTCATTGATTGTCCTCCAAGATTTAGATTACTCGTGTCCCCTGTATAGTCGGCAAGTTAAATGTTACTTGTTCTTAAACATTCAGTTCTCTACCGGTTTTTTTATATATCTGTTTCTATAATTTGAACGAGTTTTAATCAGACAGACATCTCACATTTGTACATCTTATTATTAAAACAAATTAATAAATAATAATTTTACCCCATAAAACGCAGGAGAAATCTGTTTGCTGTCAACTCTATGTTTTCATCAAAGATCTGATTGACTTCTCTAAAAGAATATAAAAATTGAAGATAAAATGCAGGTGACAACGTATATCACGTGAAAATATTGAAAATTAGAATAAATTTACATACATGTATATGGATACTTTATTTAATGATAAAACTTTCCAGTTTTTTAATGGTACAAGACATGCTAGATAAGACGACAGATTTCGTTCCAATACAAAGTCTTGGGCATAATAGTGTGAGGGTCGCAATTGTTCATGTAACATTGACGAAAACATTAAAAACATGAACATACTCTAAATGATTTCGAAGCGCATTATAAGTTTGATAACGTTATCTTCACCACGAACAATCAACTTCAAACGTCAAACAGCTAAATATGTATACAAACATGAGAAGTTGAACAAAAATACCCATGAATGAGCAATATCTGTTTTTGTACCTTAATAATTTGTATGGTGTGGTTTTCTTTCAAGAATCATTCTATATTTCAATATATTTTACTGATTACAGTTTCGTTTTCATTTTTCAAGAAAAAGAAATATTATACAAATTAAAAAAAGAAATTACGTGTTTCTTTTGTGTCTTCTTAAACCAGTGATCTTTGGTAGATTTCTTTTAGCTATTCTTATCTGTTTTCTAATCCCCCAATTGCGTCTGAGCTGCATTATTATTTCTCTTCTACAAGAAATGTTAAGTTTATGAATAATGAAAATGATAAAGAAAAGTCCGTTTCAAGTTGTTATAATTACTATCATGATTTTTGGCTTTGTTTCTTTATTTCATATGCAGAATACTTGATGGCAAGATCGAATAAAATAGCATCGTTGATATATTAGGACGCTATGACGTAAATCAGGTGAAAACTTCCTTGAATAGATCTTAATGCATATTTGTATTATGAAACTCAATTGTTAACCATAATTGTATTCACTGTTGACATGTGTTTTGTACACAGGCAAATTTCACTCACATCAATTTCACGTGAATTTAAATTCATGTGAATCTCACGTGAAATTCACATCAATTTCACCTCAAACGAGCTTATACGTGAAACTCACGTGAAAACAATTTTTGTGAGTTTCATGTGATTCTCATGTGAAACTCATGTGAATTTCACATGAAAATCACGTAAAATTTTTTCATGTGAAATTCACATGAATTTTTAAAATAGAGTAATTCAAATAACATCTAAATTTTCAAATTTAATTAAAATCATGAAAAATATCAAATTTTTTTGTTGTAAATTTCACGTGAAATTCATGTGAAAAATTTCACATCAGATTCATGTGAATCTCAATTCACGTGAAATTAACATGAAAATTTTCACGTGAGTTTCATGTATAAGCTCGATTGAGGTGAATCTCGCGTGAAATTTTTCATGTGAATTTCACGTGAGATTGATGTGAAATTCATATGAGCAAATTTTGCCTGTGTAATGGACAGTGGTATCACTTTCTAAATTTGTTTGACAAAAAGAATTGTCCGATATATTTACGTGCATTATTTACAAATAATGTTCAGTCACTTTACGATTATTTGAAATTTTCTGTTGACATTAAGGATGTACTTAGGTGAGGTTTGGTGTCAGATATTCAGAATCCTTTGTGTTTTTCTATGCGATACAAGGTAAGATATTTTGCCCCATAATACCTATTTATCTTTAAACATAAGATTTGATAACTCATAAAAGTTCATTTGACAAAATTTGAGCAGATTCTTGATGTTTTATCTTTTGATTTGAAACCCGAATATTACCAATGCAAATATAAGGTAAAAGTCCGAGTCAGCCTTTTCCCGTCATATTTTATAAATCAAATATCTGGAAAAGGAGCTCCATGATCGACCTGTCTATATTTTTTTTAACTTATTTTGAATCTTAACTAATACTCTTTCATATTAGAGTATCAATTTCAAATTCTTGATTTATTTATTTTTACCCAAGATCACCTATGTACATCCTAAAAGAGTAAAAGATTAAACTAATCTAATTTTCTTAATAAGAAATTATACTGACATACTTTGGGTAAGGATCGCTGCTGTAATAGGTTGTTATATCAGGTCTGTTTGAAATACCACTGCACGCTGTTTCAATACTCACAATAACGTTCAATAGTACGAACACTAGCTCCAACAAGACGTTATTATTCTAAAATAAATATACATAAATAAGAAACCCATTGCATTGCATTACTTGATCATGTTGTTGTTCAGTATTTGTCAGTATGACTTCTTATAATGTGAATGGTACATACATGTACCCTTCTAAAGTCATGTGATGCTTCAAATTAAACAAAACGTTTGATATGTTTTGAATAGTTTTACTATAAAAAATCTTTTTTTAGACATTCTTTTCAACGTGAATACTATATTTAATTGAAAGGTTCAGAAATCCGTTCTCTTCATATTTTAATTGGTCAAACACTTTTCCGTACGCAGATACATCTTTCGTAAGACATCACACAACGCAAGTGCATGGGTAAAACCGTGATGAAAGAAACGTTAACAAACGTGTCAGGAAGATAGAAGTATTGATTATGAAATAACTAAAAAGTAAAACCACAAAAATACTGACCTCCGAGGAAAATTAAAAACGGAAAGTCCCTTATCAAATGGCAAAATCAAAAACTCAAACACATCAAACGAATGGATAACAACTGTCATATTCCTTACCTGGTACATGCATTTTTTTTAATGTAGAAAAGGGTGGATTGAGCCTGGTTTTGTAGCTAGCTCAACCTCCCACTTGTATGACAGACGCATCAAATTCCATGATATGGACAACGATTCGTGACCAAAGCAAACAGACATAATCGGTAAAAATGTCAAATATACATCAGTCAACATTGTTTTATAATCTTTATCATTAGGTATATTTCAAATGTTTTCCACGTGCTCCTGACTCTGTGACGACTGCTTATCTAAAGGTAACATCAGGTATACATCGAAACTTAAACACGAATGTCAATAAGCAGCCAAAGTTTTCGTCAATAATCACATAATAACATATTTTTTGGCATCGAATATATTGTTTTATTATTTATAATGGATTTGTTATCAATGAAAAAAAATACGTGCACATAGGACTTAGTTATTTATGCATGCCATGGTTCAATACTTTTCTTAACATCATAATTACCAGAAGCTCGTTTCATATAACTTTCAGCAAAGGTTCCCCAAATTTTTTTCTAGTCTTAAAATATATATAGTTAATGGTTCTGCGAGATGCTTAAAGGCACATTCAGCGTCTAGTATCAATAAAGGCAACAGTAGTATACCGCTGTTCAAACTCATAAATCCATGGACAAAAAACAAAATCGGGGTAACAAACTAAAACTGAGGGAAACGTATTAAATATATCAATGAGAGATATGATCGAAAAAATAAGACATACACGTGATACAAAATTAAGACGGCGGAAATTATTCATTGTAAATCCGTGGGTGTCTTTTAGGAATGATTTTTTTAATAGATATCAATGTTTTTTGCCATTTTGTTGGTTAATTCCCTTTTTCAAAATTCTGAAGAAAAAAAATTCAAATTGTAATGCCCTGATCATTAAAACGAGTGTAAATCTCAACACTTAGTTAGTTTAAACATATTTATTTATAGTGGATTGGGAAACAAGTTTTACAACTTATATTGATCCCTTTCCACTTTGCGGGTGCGAGTGCTGCCATGTAGAGGCATTAGCCTGCTCTTTTCGAAATCTACAAGGGTGTCTTTTACGTGCAAGAGATATGGCACTCTCTTAACACGGGTCAGCCATTTATCGTCCCCTTCCGACGGATTTTCACATTTCCTCAAGACCATACTCGCCAATGGTGTCAAGACAACACTTGGACTATCAACACAAATATGACCATTTCGCCTTGCTATTTCAATTATAATAATTCCATTGTATACACGCATTCTTTGTTGAATGTCGTTATTATGAAATTCTATGATAAATCAGTAATATAGATAGAAAGTGCAACCGAAATAGAAGCTTCATTTGGTCAAGCTCTATTGTTTTACTTATCTACAATGATTAAATGTGATTTTCTAAAATCATTAATTGAAAAAAAGGTAAACTTACCATGGTCAAACTTAAGATTTGAGCGCTTATTTGATATCCAAGTACATTATTCCTAAAGTTAAATCATCGAAAAAGCCATGTTAAGTATTGTTGGTATTGTAAAGAGACGGTTTAGGTATATGCAACTGATGTTTAACAATAAATCAAGAGCTTCCTTAGATTGCAAAATTTATCACATAGCTAATCCTGCTAAACAGATTATGAGAAGAAAACTGGGCGTACAAAAACTGTGACGTAATAATGATCTTCTGAGCCACTTTCAAACTTCTATTTTAATTGTTTCAAATATATAAAACCCCTCAATAAGCACATAAACCCTCTTTACAATTCAGAATGCGATTGAAATTGATCTAACATAAATAGTCACACATTGTTTGACAATAAAATCAAACAAGAGGGCAATGAAACTAGAGGAAAACAATCATTCGATATTCAGATTTTCTCTAGATTTATACATGATTCCAATATAAATATGATTGATCACCTAACATCTCTATTACTTTTTTCGAACAAAAAATAGTCCTAGCGAACATATGCATCGTCATTATGTATCAGATACAAATTTAAGACTAGTAAAGTTTTGTTTCGTTAAATTTATCTGATTAATCAAAAACACAAATTAGATGGTATTGAAACAAAACATCTAACGAACATCATAGAAAACAGACTTGATTTATGTCAAAACAATAAACGAAAACAAGTCCAACACAGAGAGCAACAAAAAGAACCACTTATTTATGGGCGCCTGATTTAAGACGGGCACAACATAAAACAAGCTTGTTTTTGAAAATTAACTGAATTTAAAAAAGGTTCTTAATAACTACATGTTGATATATTTCCAATGACTTTAAGTGTAATATAAATAAATCACTTATAAATACGATTAAGCCGTTAAGGTTGTTGACGTCATTAAATTTTATGTTACAGACTAGCTGTCTGCAACTAGTCCTTGGACATTGTGTCTTTTGATTTGTGTGATGTTTGGTAAGTTCTGTCTATTTCAATTTCTGATTTCATTAATAGTATTATTCTTTAAAAGTCTTAATCATGAGTTTAAGTAAGTAAGTAAGTAAGTAAAACTTTATTTGGATTCGGCATATTGACAAACAATACAAACATAAGCTCTAATGAGCTTTTCACCGAATATAAAAACATATGCAATAACAAATAAAACAAGGCATGCAGCATGCAATAAATAATAAGAAGCAGCACCAAAAATTAACTCTAAGCAAATAGATAATACATGTATCTTGCAAAATACCAGAACATATATATGAAGCACTAAATTTTTTTAAAATTTTCTGTTTAAAAATTAATTTTTTAAATAATTTATGAATTATAAAGTAAAAAAATTCAAATCTTTCAAATTTTAAAAGGTAAAAAACAAAATTTCAGTTGCAACGCAGGCTGTTAATGCAACATAAAAAGCATAAATATTGTAACACAAAGTTATCTACAGGCAGAGCAAAAACATTCTGTTCCACTCCAGGACTGTACAAGACTCTTAAAATGTGAGAAGCTGTTAACAGTCCTGAGGTGGTCAGGTAAGCTATTCCATAAAGTAGCAGCAGCAAAACTAAAAGATTTTTTTTTCCATATGAGGTAGTTCTTACCTGTGGTACATCCAAAATATTGCTGTATCTAAAAGAATATTTAGTGTGTTTAATTTTTATTAAATTTTGTAAACATACAGGAGCCAAATTATTTAAAATTTTATAAGTCTCAAGTGCCATTGTCCTGATGCGTCTTACTTGTAGGGTTGGAACCTTTGCGTTCTCAAGAAGAGTTTCAGAGGATGATAAATAGTCGTCGTATACAAATCGTAATGCTCTCTCTTGTATTTTTTCAAATTTTTTAGAATTTTTCTCTGTACAAAAATGCCAAGCCAAAGGGCAAAAATTAAAATTACTCAAAATAAAAGTATGAAAAATTGTAAGTTTATTTAATCAATGAGTTTGTCTTAAGAAAAAAATATGTTTCAATTTATTAGTAAATAAACGAATTGCGTTTATCGAATCAACAAAAGTTAGCATTATTAGAAAGGTAAAATCGATAAGGGACAAGTATCAAAAAACAAAACAAAAATATATGTATATGTAAGAGAATGATAATCCCTTTCTTCATGATTAAGTACGAGCGTTAGCGAGTACTTATCATGAAAAAAGGGATTATCATTCTCTTACAAACTTGTCATGAAGAAAGGGATTATCATTCTCTTACAAACTTAGTATATTGTAAAGTGCTCAAGGCACGAATGATCATTTGATTGGTTTTATTGGTGTCTTCCTCCTATTCCCACTTTTTAAAAATACTATTCCTTCTATTCCCACTTGCAAATAACAATAGATGTTTTGATAAATAATTTGTTTTTATAACAATCAGGGTTAATTAGAATTTCACCTAAGATTTACCTGTATTTTTTTTTAAAGCATAACATATTTGGTACACTGTTTAGGTATAATACCTTGTTTATTTGTAATATGTTTCTTTTTTCATCAAATAAATACTTAAAAATAGAGAAAAATTATGATAAATAGATTGGAGTCAGATTTATTTTTAAATTTTTGAATTTGTAACTTTAAAAAATTGTCTGCTTTACTAATAAATCATGATATAAATAATATTATAACCAAGTATAATCTTATATATATATATAAATCTTTATTCTAACAAACCAAATAACAGAAAGGTATAGAGATAATTTTACATATTTCAATACAATTACATAAATATATAATGTACGAAAGTAGATAGAGGCATTCACAATTGTTCACCCAGAAAAGTTCAATTTGTTATTGATCTCCTTTATAAGTTACAAAGTTCGTTCAGTTCTGTACATTTTGGGGAATTCATTAAGACATAAAACTTCAATGTGTTTGTTCTATTTCTATTGTAAAATGCAATACATTGTTTTCTACAATTATCGAAAGCTGAACAATTAAAAATGTAATGGTATTCATCACCAATGGCATCTGAATATTAACACAATACACATTTTCTGTTTTCTCTTTCTATGTTTTGCCATCTTCCAGTTTCTATTGGAGTTTTCATGTTCAAAGTTCCAAATTTAAGAAATAAGGATATCTGCCATTCATCCAAAATAAATATTTCTCAAACTCCAAAGTAACTTTAAATTAACGATAATTTAATGCTTTTGGTGATTCCTGTTGGCTTAAGATGTGGAATAAAAGTATACTTTAAAACATAATTACTTGGACCAATAATCAAAGATATAAAATAATGGGTGAAAACTGTTAACTTTACTTCATTATTTATTTTGTTTAAAAAAAAACAGAATTCATACAGATGCAAAAATAACTTATTACCTGTTCTAATAAAAAAAAAACACTGGTCAATTAACAGTTGATTAAAAAATGTTTGTACAGTATAATCCTTTGTTTGCACAAGTTTTCCTTCTATTCCCACATGAAATTTTACCTTTTCTTACCAGATTTATAAAAAGTGGGAATACAGGGAATGAACCGTTTTATTCAGGAATTTCATTGTCAGCATGGTCAATGTAAATTAAATGTTATTGATGCATGACTTCATTTTTTTTTTCATTTCATTTATCAGTTAGTTTTAGTGATGTAAGGACTGTTTTTATAATTTGGGAAATATTAAAAAAATGCGTTATAGACATTAGGTGTACACAAGAGTAAAAAGAAAAAAAGTAGGAATAGTAGTTGTTTTCTGATTGTGAGTATGAATGTAAATCATGTTATATTTTAGTGAGGAATTATCCTTTTTCTATTTACAGTTTAAATTTAAAAAAAACATTTGAGTTACAACTAATTTTATTTCACAGTCCGGCGTTTTAAGTCAAATACTATTTCATGTTCCAATAGTTTGTCTTTAAAAATTTTGAATATATTCAAATTCAAGGCCTGTTTTTTTTTATCGGAATATTGGAAATTAACTCTTCTTCCCAACCATTCAGTAATCAGATTGTTGGAAAGCTAAAGATTTATGTGATTTTGTATGTTAAAACGTTTTTGTTTTTCCGGCATTGCTTTGGTATTGTCTATTTATTTTAGTAAATTGAATATAATAAATTCATAATGACATTCGAGGTACAAATTTTACTACACCAGTAAACTTCAACTTATTTAGATTTTTTTTTGTTTGTTTTACAATACAACTTTTAGTCAGGTTCAATCACTGAAATAAATCCTTTCAATCTGATAAATGTGCTTCGGGGCAGTTGCAACTCATTTATAGTAACTCTTTGTTTTGAACTGTAAATAGATCCAAATAATATGATAATCCATTACTAAGAACATGATTTACATTCATTCTTCACAATTAAGAGACACCAACTCCTACAATATCATTGTTCGAGAGCACTTTACTATATTCTAAAACGAATGACAAACCAGAAAGCGATGGTTTCACTAGATAAATGAGCATAACGCATGCATTATCTCATGATATATGTTTGCATTTTGATTAAGAAGAAATACCGACAAAGTTAGATAATACATTTAATTATCCAAAACAACACAATTCTACATTAATAGTATTGTAATTGTTATGTAAACATCTAATACCACAATAACAAACCTGATACTATATCAAATGTTTTAGAAATTTACCTGGGACTTCACTTTTGTGGAGTCGATCTAGTCGTGTGGCAGACTATGCGTGTTTCTGTTGTGCTGTTTTTATGTGCTGTCCTAGGTTCTTACACGTGTTCGTTTTTATTTAGTGGTTTATCAGCACTTTGTTGTTAACATAAATATCAATTATATGGTCATTTTTGTAGATTTACTGTTTGCAAAAGTATGAATTATTCTAAATAGGGGGTTTCTAAATACTGAGAGTGTTCTTATCACAGGTATAAATAACCTAAGCCGTACTTGGCACAACTAGTTTTGGAACTTTGGATCATTCATGCTCTTCAGCTTTGTACTTGTTCTGCTTCTTCCTATTTTGATTTGTGCGTTGCTGATGAGTATGTCGTATCAAATAATACGCCTGGAACATTTGACATGAAATTACGGATTTTTTTTGTGTAATTAAAATTTGCTGTTACAAAATGTTAGAAATTATTATATATTAAGGAATGTATCTCCCTCATGCAAAGCTCTGATTCCATTCACGGATTAGGCTATACTTTTTGGACCTTTTGGATTATAGATCTTCATCTTTTATATAAGCTTTGGATTTCAAATATGTTGGCCACGAGCATCACTGATGAGACATGTATTGTCGAAATGCGCATTTGGTGCAGGAAAATTGGTACCGTTAAAGTTATTACTACCTCTGGGTCGATGCCTCTACTGGTTGACTGTTAGTCCCCGAGGGTATCACAAGCCCAGTAGCCAGTACTTCGGTACTGGCATGAAAATACGGATTTTTTGTGTTATTAAAACTCGATGTTACAAAATGTTAGAAATTATTATAAATTAAGGAATGTATCTCCCTCATGTAAAGCTCTGATTCCTTTCTCGAATTTGGCTATACTTTTTGGACATTTTTGGACTATAGCTCTTTACCTTCTATATAAGCTTTGGATTTAAAATATTTTGGCCACGAGCATCACTGAAGAGACATGTATTGTCGAAATGCGCATTTGGTGCATGAAAATTGGTACCGTTAAAGTTATTGATAGCTATTAGCATGTCGACATATACTATTAAAATTGAGAATGGAAATGGGGAATGTGTCAAAGAGACAACAACCCGCCCAAATAAAAAACAACAGCAGAGGGTCACCAACAGGTCTTCAATGTAGCGAGAAATTCCCGCACCCGGAGGCGTCCTTCAGCTGGCCCCTAAACAAATATATACTAGTCCAGTGATAATGAACGCCATACTAATTTCCAAATTGTACACAAGAAACTAAAATTAAAATAATACAAGACTAACAAAGGCCAGAGGCTCCTGACTTGGGACAGGCGCAAAAATGCGGCGGGGTTAAACATGTTTGTGAGATCTCAACCCTCCCCCTATACCTCTAACCAATGTAGTAAAGTAAACGCATAACAATACGCACATTAAAATTCAGTTCAAGAGAAATCCGAGTCTGATGTCAGAAGATGTAACCAAAGAAAATAAACAAAATGACAATAATACATAAATAACAACAGACTACTAGCAGTTAACTGACATGCCAGCTCCAGACTTCAACTAAACTGACTGAAAGATTATGATTTCATCATATGAACATCAGGCACAATCCTTCCCGTTAGGGGTTTAGTATCATACCATCATAACATATATGAGAAGAACATAACCCGTGTCATGCCAACAACTGTTTTTAGAATAAATGTGTTTAGTTCCGATGCAAAGACCTTATCAGTGACTCAATATTAACGCCAAAATATGCAATCTTTAATGACTTGACAACAGTATCGTAATTATATCCCTTCTTAATAAGTCTATTCAAAGATTTTGTAAGTTTCTGAGGTGAATACTGACACCTTTGTGCTTTATAAAGAATATTACCATAAAAAATTGGATGTGAAATACCTAAACGTATTAAAAGTCTGCATGTTGAGCTATATTTACGAATAATGTCTTTATACCGATGATAAAATTTAGTAAATGTTTTGACTAGTTTGTGATATCGAAAACCCTGGTGTAATAATTTTTCAGTAATACATAAATTTCTCTCGTTAAAATCTAAAACATTGTTACATACAAGAGCGAATCGTACAAGTTGAGATATATAAACACCGTAAGATGGTGACAAGGGAACGTCACCATCTAAAAACGGATAATTAACGATAGGAAATGAAAAATCATCCCTTTTATCATAAATTTTAGTATTCAGCTTTCCATTAGTGATATAGATATCAAGATCGAGAAAAGGGCAGTGGTCATTGTTAGTATTAGCTTTATTTAAAGTAAGTTCAACAGGATAAATTTCATTAATATACATACTGAAGTCGTTATTATTGAGAGCCAAAATATCATCCAAATATCTAAAAGTATTATTAAATTTGTTTATCAGATGTTGTTTCGATGGGTCTTTGCTTATTTTTGTCATAAATTGTAAATCATAACAATACAAAAACAGGTCCGCAATAAGTGGTGCACAGTTAGTCCCCATTGGAATTCCGATAATCTGACGATATACGGAATCCCCAAAGCGAACAAAAATGTTATCTAGTAAAAATTAAATTCAATACTATTGTATTGTTTATATGTGTATTTCTCTGTCGTGAATGTTCTTGCATTTATTTGTTCTGTAGTCCTGTCATGTAATGTTGTCATTTAAATGTTAAATTTAACATTGCCATAAAAGCACGAGGTTTTGCTAGCCATAAAACAAGGTCTAACCACCATTTTGTTTTTTAAAATGTCCTGTACCAAGTCAGGAAAATGGCAGTTGTTATCCTATATTTCGTGTCTGTGTGTGTTGCATTACCATTTCCTTTTCTTGCACTTCAATGTTTCTGTTGTTTCTTTGTTTTGCACTTATAATTGACGTGTTTTCCCTCGATTTTAGTGTATAACTCAGATTTGATTTCTCCCAATCGATTTCTGACTTTAGAACAGCGATGTACTTCTGTTGCATTAATATACCAGTGTTATTGTTTTTGTATGCCAGTTAATGTGAATAATTTTCAATAAAGGTTTATAAGTCATTGAAAAACACATAAATCCAAGCAAAGAAAATTAACATGCACAACATACTTTTTTCAACAATGAGTTGACAATATGTTAATAGAAATTATAGGTCACAAGATTTTCCCTGACCTAAATAGATGAGTTTGCAAGAACAATTCAAAACAAGAATGTGTCCACAGTACACGGATGCCCCACTCCCACTATCATTTTCTATGTTCAGTGGACCGTGAAATTGGGGTCAAAACTTTAATTTGGAATTAAAATTAGAAAGATCATATCATAGGAAACATGTGTACTAAGTTTCAAGTTGATGTAACTTTAACTTCATCAAAAACTACCTTGACCAAAAACTTTAACCTGAACTTTGCACTATCATTTTCTATGTTCAGTGGACCATGAAATTGGGGTCAAAACTATTATTTGGCATTAAAATTAGAAAGATCATATCATGGGGAACATGTGTATTAAGTTTCATCAAAAACTACCTCGACCAAAAACTTTAACCGGACGGACGAACGGACGGACGAACGGAGGCACAGATCAGAAAACATAATGCCCCTCTACTTTTTTATCGTAGGTGGGGCATAAAAAGTATTGATATATGCTACCTTAAAACATTGTTTATAAAATACAAAATGTGTTGATATATTCAATATTATATATACATAAATGTAAAATGAATAACAATGATTTCTATCTACATATAATGACATATTTTTACATAGTTCAATGGAAGACGTGTATTAACGTTGTTCTGGAATCCCAACAGTATTGCAAAAGTCTACACACAATATTGAGGTCATGTTTTCGTCTTTATGGATACAAGTGTCATCTACAGGATAACTTTCAATACCAACATAGGACGGATCAGTATGTTGAATGTCCCTGAAATGAAACAAATCTAATTAAAATTTAAAACGAAAGTAAAGAATGAACTATAAATTAACAATTTTAGAAGGTTTTGGTCCTCAGTGATCTTCAACTCATTATTTTATTTGGCCTTGGAAACGTTTTTTTTTTTATTTGGGCGACACTGATGAGTTTTTGATAGACGTACAAAAACAATCCTGGTATCTATGATGATTATTTTAATAAATAATTGAATAATAAAACCAAGTTTAATTCATCATTTCTACATGAAGAGAAATGATGCACCAAGATAGGAATATGACAGTTCCCAACCATTCGTTTGATGTGTTCAAGCTTTTGATTTTGCCTTTTGACAAGGGAATACCGATTAGACTTTTCATTGGAGTTCGGTATAACTATATGAGGGTAGGTTGAAAACAAAACTTTACGACAAAACAGATGATTTCAGCTAGCCAATAGTGAAGCATTGGGAAGCTGAAATCATCACTTCGTAAATTTTATGGACGCCATCACGAGTTGGTGGACCGTTATGGAATATCTGTTATATAGATGATATCGGATGTTTCTTGTGTCGTAACTGCAGTCCCGTTCCCTTTTCACGAATGTGACCTATCGAATTAGACGTTTTACCTTTTATTTGTGAACTTTTTACCTATTGCTTCTGTTTGTTTTGTTCACGCATCAATATCATTAAGTTTGATGCGACTGTCGTACAAGTGAGAAATTTAGCGCTATTAAACAAGGTTCAATCCACCATTTTCTATATTTAAAAATGCCTGTATCAAGTCAGGTATATGACAGTTCTTGTCCATTCGTTTTTGATGTGTTTTGCCATTTGATTTTGCAATGTGATTATGGACTTTCCGATTAGATTTTCCTCTGAGTTCAGTATTTTTGTGATTATACTTTTTATTTTACTTTTTATTTACCATTTGAAATGCTGGTATCTTTTATGATTTGTCAAGGTTTCATATAAGAAGATGTTTTATAAACATATAATGATTTCTAATTCTATATGAATCTTAACAAATTGGATATGATCGTTGTTGTATTTTAGAAAAGGTGAAAACAGCTTATGCTTGGGATGTTCCACCTTCGGCAATGAACTGGTCACGAAAAATATTGCTACACGTTAAAACATATGTTATTTTCAATAACTTTGATTGTATCTTTACTCATATTTTTGCTTTGATGTAATTATAACAATTCAGTTTAAGATAAATCGAAAGAGAGAGAAAGCTATATATTTGTACCTACAGAACTTACATGACACCTTTTGCAGTGTTTGACCCCTCTTCTGAAATACTCTCAAAACGATGACGTTTCTTAAGATTTTTCGATGCCGCATAATACTTCAGGAAACTTAGCATTGACCGCCTTCCTTGCTGTAAAGAAAGTTTACACCATTTTTTAAGTTCTAGCTTATGATGTCCTTTAAGTACATATATAAACGTTACTTCGCATAAACATTTCTGTGAGTCAAGACGTTCTTTCATGTAACATTTCAGTTTTGAATTTTGCTCTATTATTAACTCATTATAGCTAAACATTGAGTAGAATAACCACCAAACACCTTGAACAGTTAGGAATAACTCAAGAAAATAAACCATACAAGAAAATACTCCAAGAAGAAGATTCAAATTGTATCATTTTCTTTTTTTTCCTTCTGAATTTCAGATACAACAAACATTTTAACGTTTACTTACCTCAATAGCATAAGCTCTGTCTTCTGGTTCCAACTGAAAATCCATCGTTCCAACGTGACCTGTATTTATTCCAACAGTTCTGTCCAGGTCTTCTGCCTAATTATCAAATCAAATATAAGCAAAACAATACAAAACTTTGATAGATTATCTAAAAATGACCAATACATCATTATTTGAAGTATTATTTTCACGTCATAATTTAAAAGTATAATTAAGATATAAGGTAGTATAGATAATATATTGATAGCATTATGATATTGGTATCAACTTCTTGATTCTAAGCTGTGCAAGTATTCATTCCAGACTTCTATTGGTATTTGATTATAATTTGCGTATCTAATGGTAATTTTGTCTTTGGACACAGGCACAGGCAGAATGGGGCAGCGTTGAACATGTTTGTGCGTGCCACCTCCTCCTCTTATATAGGACAATGGTGTTACAGCATTGCATTTAAACAAAATGTAACAGACGGTTTAAACTATATCTTTATTAATTCCATTCAGTCGGATTTTTTTTAAATGTAAGTTAAAAATCGTTAATAAGACTTGAATATCGATAAACTACTGGAGTCACTTTCACAAAAATACTTACGACGCAGGTTGATCGGAAGTATACTGAGTTGTTCATGACTTCCGACCAATCTTTATAATCATATGTTTTTGGTGAAATCGACCCCAGTTTCCTATATTTATAAAATTAGATGAAAGATTATCCTACCTTTTATCTGTCTCTCATACATATAATATAATATTATAACTATCTAACTTTTGATAAAAATGCAAAGTACATAGCTACCGGGAATTGATACCTTAAATTTGAAAAATAATTGCATTTTGTCAGAGTACATCAATGTTAAAAAGATTTAAAATTTAGATTTTAAATAAGTTATCGGTTGTGCATGTCCGTTATACTACTTCGTCAGTTGTTATTAATATTTGGTTTTTTGTTGGATTATCGATCTTCACAAGTGATTGATTTACCCATTATCCTCCTTTTCGCGTGGACATTTGGCAAAACCAGACGCTTTTTAGACCAGCAAATATCTGCAGCAAATCTACACAAATCTGACACATAAGTTGTTAAAAACGATAATTAATTTAAAAGTGTTTCAAACAATATTGTTCAGAGATTTGATTATCGCTTATTTTGACTCGATTGTTACAATTATCGAAGCGCCCGGGCGAAACTTTTTAGACCAGCAAATATCTGCAGCAAATCTACACAAATCTGACACATAAGTTGTTAAAAACGATAATTAATTTTAAAGTGTTTCAAACAATATTGTTCAGAGATTTGATTATCGCTTATTTTGACTCGATTGTTACAATTGTCGTAGCGCCCGGGCGAAACTAAAATTTTCATGCAGCAGACGGCATGGCATGGTCGGGCTTTTTCTGCGTTCTGAGAGAAATAGTTAATTTCTAAAATTTGTTTTGAATTTTTTGACATTTTGAATTAGTTTATATCTAGCAGAAGTTTATTTCTTTTAATTTTTAACATTATATTGGATAAATACAGTATACGCATCAAAAATTGGAGATAGCAGAAATCCAGTTTTGTTTGTTGAAGGTGGATGCAAATCTATTTTTTTTCCACGGTGCTGAGACTCGATCGGCCACAGCAGAATCGGGCAAATTATTGTGTTTCTTTTACATTGATTTAAATCTTATATTATCTGACATATATAATCAAATATTTACATAAGTTATCATAGTGTGTCTTTTTCAGTTTAAAATGCTTAGAACTTCTAAAAGAAAAAGGGTGGCGCCCAAGGGAAGAGGAGATAGCGTGGCTCCGGCCGCTAATAGAAGTGTCTTGCGTCGAAAAGTTGGAAATGTTCAGGATATCAGATCAACAGAGAGTCCAGTGGCAACCAATACACTAGATACAGAAGTGATGACTATGGCTCCGGTCCCCACAACCACTACTGAACCCATTACACATTCAGGTAATTGTCCAGTATTTCAAACCCCTTCTCCTTGCATTAAGGCAAGTGATGACCTTGCTAGAAATATCCCTGTGAGCTTGAGACAAAAAAAATTACTGGAGAGTATATTGACCTGGCATTATTATTACTCAATTCAAAAGCCTCAGCAGGTGATAAACAAATAGTAGTTATTTTGCAGGGAGAAATGTTGATACAACCACGGCAGCAACAACAAAAAATTGACTCCATAGATACCTGAACAGACGCATATTTAATGTATATAAGTATATATTGTACTGCTCACCCGCATGTTTGTAAAGAATTACTAAAGTACATGCATACTATTCGGTTAGGCGCTAAGCGGTGAGCAGTAGGGTGGAAATCGTATGACAAACAATTCCGCCTAAGAATGTCACAGGATCCAGCTGGTTCTTGGGCTGTTCTTGACCCTGAGCTATGGCTGCTTTAAATGCATCCTTCAACTTCTAATAGTAATGCACCAGTAAGCACGGGGCGCTTTAAATATTACGCATTCAATTACCAAGGCAAATGCGTGAATCAATCATGTCCTTATACTCATTCTTGTTTAAGATGTTCTGATCAGCACCCACTTATACAATGCCCAAGACAAAGCGTTTTGCCTAATAGGGTAGGCGGAAAAGCAAGATTTTAGCAACCTAGGCCTCAATTTAGACCGAGATTTCAGGCACGTGGTGGCAACCCAGTGCAGTATCCCACCAATACGAAATCGTATTCTGGTCAATATATGAAGTGATTCTTTAGCAGTTGTGGTACAATATTTTTTATGTTTCTATCTTAAAGAGATGTGTAATAATTTATGACATTGTTCATATTGTTAATTTTGTAATTATTGTTAAGATTGAATTACTTTCAGAGTCCAAACTATTGCGCATCCTATGGGATAAAGGGTGGACTCCAATAAACATAATTGCATTAAAAACGTATATTGGTGATTATGCAAATAGGGTGGATGCTCAACTCCTGCTTGAGGGGTTTACTTTTGGAGTTAGGATACAATATGAAGGTCCACGTATTTCTACTACCGCAAAAAAAAAATTGGTGTCTGCAGAAATACACAAGTCCGAAACATTAGCAAAGTTGCACGACGAGGTCAAACTTTGTAGGATTTTGGGTCTATTTTCCCAAAAAACCTATATCGACACTGCGAATTTCTCCAATTGGACTTGTTCAGAAACCAGATAATGGTTGGCGTCTCATATCTCATTTGTCTTATCCAAGTGGTGGTAGTATTAATGATTTTATACCCGAAGATTATTGTAGTGTGAAATACTCAACATTTGACAATGTTTTGAATATGATTGAAGCTCTCGGAGAGCGTGTAAAAATCGGAAAAATCGATATTCGCCAAGCATTTAGGCTTTTAATCATAAATCCTGCAGATTTTGATCTTATGGGTATCAAATTTCATAATAAGTTTTACATCAATAAATGTCTACCCTTAGGATTAAGTAGCTCATATCAGCTTTTTGAACGATTTTAGACCTTTTTACAATATGTTGTTCAGTCAAAGTCGGGTCTGGACAATTTGGATCATTATTTGGATGATTTTATATTTGCTGGACACGAGTCAAATAATAATTGTGAGTTGTTAATGGACACTTTTATGAAAGTTTGTAAAGATCTATGCGTGCCATTGGCAGACAACAAAACAGTTGGCCCTACAACAACCTTGACATTTCTTGGTTTTGAAATGGATACTTTACTTATGTTGGTAAAAATTCCGTAAAAACAAGGTCATTAAGTTAAGGTCTGGTATTCAATACATGGTTGATCGGAAAAAGATAAAATTGAAGGAACTAGAGTCAATCATGCTAATGGCATTTTGCTCACGTGCAATTCCGTCATCAAGGGCTTTTACTAGAAGGTTTTATAATGTAATTTCAAACCTTAAACACGGAAAGTCGTATTATTATGAAAAATTTAATCAAGAGCTGAGATATGATGCTTTAGTCTGGTTAGAGTTCTTAGAAAATTTTAATGGCGAATGCTTCATTTCCGAAAGTCTCTGGTTATCAAGTGATACGCTTGAGCTGTTTACTGTTAGTTCTGGAAATGCTGCTCTTGGTTGTGGGGCTTATTTTGACAAGCAATGGACTCAGTTTCGATGGCCTGTCGCGGATCGAGTGGAGGGATAAGGAGTTCATGTCCGATATATCTTTTTTAGAGCTGGTGCCTATATTATAGCCATGTTAATTTGGTCCCCTCAATTTAGCAATAAGGAAATTTTATTAAGAATAGATAAGCATGCACTAGTTTTGATAATTAACAAGCGATCATCAAAATCGAATTACGTAATGAAGTTAATTGGTCCTCTAGTATTGTTATTAATGAGAAAAAATATTCAGGTACGAGCGTTGCATATTCCTGGCGAAAGTAATGCAATTGCAGATTCTCAGTTTTGCTCTAGTTTTCTAGTTTTCAGGTGATCCGTTTCCGTATATTGGCCCCGGAAGCAGATCAAGCTCCATCAGACATTCCTGTGGAGTTTCACATGGTCATTTCGGAACTAAAGTAGATTTTTTAATAATCAATTCGGTAGATCCTAGTACAGCAAAGTTGTACACCAGGGCTTGAAATTTTTTAACAGTTTCAGGAAAGATATCGGTCTTGCTAATGTATGGCCTGTGTTACTTCACGACATTGTTGCTTTTATTGCATTTATGTATAAATATGGATTCGCTCATTCAACAATTAATTCGTACACATGAGGTCTACGTTTCTACAACAAGCTAAATGATTATGAAGACTATACACAAAAAATTATCGTAAGGAAAATGATCGATGGTGTAAGCGTACAAGGTCGCCTCAGATGGACACTAGACTGCCTATTTCAAGAGAGTTATTGGGTCGTATTTTGTCAATATTATCTTGTATCTGCAGTTCTGCATACGAGGTAAGGCTATTCAAGGTGGTTTTTTCCTTGGCCTTTCGTGGTATTTTTAGGGTTGGGGAGTTGACAGTTCAAACTATGAGTAATACATATTATTCAAATCGGTATAAGGAAATAATTCGTAAATATAACTCAACATGCAGACATCTTATACGTTCAGGTATTTCACATCCAAAATTTTATGGAAATATTCTTTATAAAGCACAAAAATGTCAGTATTCTCCTCAGAAACTAACAAAACCTTTAAATAGACTTATTAAAAGGGGATATAGTTACGATACTGTTGTCAGGTCATTAAAGATTGCATATTTTGGATTTAACATTGATTCACTGATAGGGTCTTTGCATCGGAACTAAACACATTTATTTCTAAAAAAACAGTTGTTGGCATGACACGGGTTATGTTCTTCTCATATATTTTATGATAGTATGATACTAAACCCCTAACGGGAGGGATTGTACCTGATATTCATATGATGAAGACATAATCTTTCAATCAGTTTAATTGAGGTCTGGAGCTGGCATGTCAGTTAACTGCTAGTAGTCTGTTGTTATTTATGTATTATTGTCATTTTATTTATTTTCTTTTGTTACATCTTTTGACATCAGACTCGGACTTCTCTTGAACTGAATTTTAATGTGCGTATTGTTATTCTTTTACTTTTCTACATTGGCTAGAGGTATAGGGGGAGGGTTGAGATCTCATAAACATGTTTAACCCCGCCGCAATTTTGCGCCTGTCCCAAGTCAGGAGCCTCTGGCCTTTGTTAGTCTTGTATGATTTTAAATTTTAGTTTCTTGTGTATAATTCGGAGTTTAGTATTACGTCCATTATCACTGTACTATTATGCATATTTTAGGGGCCAGCTGAAGGACACCTACGGGTGCGGGAATTCTCGCTACATTGAAGACCCATTGGTTGCCTTCGGCTGTTGTTTGCTCTATGGTCGGGTGGTTGTCGCTTTGACATATTCACCATTTCCTTTCTCAATTTTATTTAAACATGAATGATGTACAAATTTACAAAAAATATTTAGAAATTCATTTGGTTTCATCTAAGACCGATCAGTTTGGTAGAGGCGTAACCATACACATTCCGGAGCAATTCGACAAATGTATTTGTCCGGTGGTTTTATTGCCTTGCTATTTGCGAGACAGACCTGTAATAGATGGAACGCTATTTTGTCATTTTGACGGTAAACCATTGACTAAAAACCAGTTTTCTGAAATACTCAAAAAGTCAATATATGGGTCGTCAATTATTAAGAATGTGTTAGTGGAATCAAAGCAACGCCCCGGAGGAGCTAATTTGGCTTTGAATATGTTGGGAGTAAATATTTGGTGGCCTCGGTGGACTTAATCTCTCTAAGATGAAAAATCGCATTAGAATAATGCTGAGATTTGAAGATCCTCCCAGCTATATTATAGTGCACATTGGGAAAAATGATATAGGTAATATCAAACTAGGTCACTTACAGTACCAATTTGTTAAAGTTATGTCATGGTTATCAAATAAATTACCTGAAACGACAATAATTTGGTCGCAAGTATTACCCAGATTGCAGTGGAGGTATTCAACCAATGAGAATTGTATGGAGAAGTACAGACGTCAGTTAAACAGCTCCATTGGTGTCCACAAGACAAAGCATGGAAGCTGTTACATTCGGTATCCTGACATAAAAGCGACACATAAGTTCCTAGCAGAAGATGAGGTGCATTTAACTAAGATAAGAAATGATTTTTTTCTGAATATAATCCAGGAAGCACTAGAAACAATTATTTCTAGTAAGACGGGTGTCATTACTTTTCCAGACGACTATTAGACACTTTGAATTTTGATTGTTGACTCGTTGTAAATATTATATCTGCTCATATTATGAACTTCGTCATTAGTTTAGATGAAACATCAGCGTTACTGATGCTGTTTTATGTATAATGTAAATAATTTCTTCCTTGTTCCTCTGTTCATCTATTAGAAATTGTTTCATTCAAATTTGCTTGCAATGGCACAGCTACGCGCAGCTCCCCCCCCCCCCAATTGTATTGGCGGTTACCGGTTCTACGAAACTTTTATCTGAGGGCTAAAAGAGGGACGAAAGATACCAAAAGGACAGTCAAACTCATAAATCTAAAACAAACTGACAACGCCATGGCTAAAAATGAAAAAGACAAACAGAAAAACAATAGTACACACGACACAATAAGAAAACTAAAGAATAAACAACACGAACCCCACCAAAAACTAGGGGTGATTAAAATTGTCGCAGCACCGTCAATTTTGCAGATTTCGCTGCGCTTAAAGAACATATTTGCAGTTTACAGATTTATTGAAATCGTATGATAGCATTAGCCTATGATTTCTAGGGTTAATAGCTTATCTTGAACTTGCCCTTTTTCATATATGGTCTGCCACCTCGAACATATTCGGCGATCATCATACAACATTTTCAAAGAAACATATGCATTTCTATCACGGTATTTTAGTTCATATTATATCACAAATTGCATTTCATATAATAGTACATATATCATATTTGTTAATAAATGCTGTGTCCTTTCCCTGCCAACTCTATTTTTTTTAATGAGCATCTGAGATAATTGAACCAATTTCGGTAAACTGGTATTTGATTCGTTCGGTGTACTCTTTTCATACAATTAATACAGAAAGCATCAGTATAAATGTGATTCCACTTCATCTTACCCAATATCGCACTTTTAAGGGTAAATGCGTTTCCCTCACTTTTTGCTTGTTACTTTTATTTTTCTTCTTAATCGATATCAAGATTATGACATCGGTAAACTATTATTGCTTAAATCTATCAACTTACCACAACAAAACCCTTTTTGACGTTAAGAAGAAGAGCATTCTGAAGTACATTAAAAAACGAAAACAATCCAGTTATTTCCTGCCTCTGATATCCTAGAAACCTTTGTTGCAGGCAAATACCAGAATTTTCGATGAACTCTTTTAACTCGGAAAATTCTATCTGCAATGAACAAACAACCTTATAAAGTACAAAAGATCTAGATTTATTTTCATTACGGACACACGATATACCGTATAAAAAGTTATAATGCTTGTTATATATCCAGCAATGTCTTGATAACTACTGTGCACTTTTCTGAATTTGGCTATATGTTAGGTCTTCCACATTTGTAGAGGTTTTGATTTTCTAATATTTTGGCCTTGGGCATCACTGCGAATATATTTATTGTCCAAATGCCCATCTGGTGCAGTAAGAAATAGTACTGGTAATGCTCTTAGCTTCATATATTAACTTTTACAAAGAATATCCTCTTGAAATATAAAAAATAATACAACACATTACTTTTCACTAGGGTAACTTTTTTTTTAATTTCTGTTGTTTATTTTATGAAATAGGTTGTTAACGTTCGCATGGTTACTTTTTTTATAAACTGAAGAATTATTTTTTCATTATCTTTCTTATTTGTCATATTTTAAAAACTGCACTCTGTCCTGTTTTGAACTTTATAGTGATAGATATGCCACAAAAAAATATTGATTCTCTAATGTGACAGTTTATTGGGATTGACCAACCCAAAGCAAAGGAACTACACTTTTATATACTATTGCTCTAATGTGAAAACCACAGACGCATTCTGTACGGACCAAAAGCTTACATTCCACTGCAAACTCAAGACGGTACATTCATCTGTGTGAGAGAAAAACTGTGCAAGATGTCAATTAAAACTATAATTTCACATAGAAGAGCCCAATTTTTATAACAGATTCAGAGGAATTGCGTTCTTAAGTTTTTGTCATTGTTACAATACTAAAAAAAAATATGTCGAAGTGCCATGACAACTATTGATTAAAACTGACGGTTTATATCGGTATGGGGAATATGACGATAAATAATCTAGCCAAGTATGAAAGCTTTATAACGGTCTGTAAGTATTGACATGTTTCAGATTCAGATGAACAGATGGTTGTTTCACCATATATACCCCGTGGCGTAACATAAACACACGTTCAATCTAACCTACCTCTCCATTCCCGTCCTTATCTATGGCATCAAAGGCCAACTCGGCACTGCAATGTTCCCCGAATAGTAAGTTAGAATGGACTTTATTTAGCTCTTCCTTAAATTAAAAAAAACCGGTTAGGCCTACAAATGTTTTAAATACCACAGTCAGCAATTATTAACTATAAAATGAGAGTCAACAGTTATGAACTATAAATGAGAGTCAACAGTTATGAACTATAAATAAGAGTCAACAGTTATTACTTAAATAAGAGTCAACAGTTATTACTTAAATGAGAGTCAACAGTTATTACTTAAATGAGAGTCAACAGTTATTACTTAAATAAGAGTCAACAGTTATTACTTAAATAAGAGTCAACAGTTATTACTTAAATGAGAGTCAACAGTTATTACTTAAATAAGAGTCAACAGTTATTACTTAAATGAGAGTCAACAGTTATTACTTAAATGAGAGTCAACAGTTATTACTTAAATGAGAGACGACAGTTATTACAGTTATTAGTTTCACAAATGATATCGGATATGTTCCTTACGTCGTTACTACAATCCCCTTCCCTTTCATGAATGTGACCTACCGAATTAGACAATTTACCGGATTTGTAATCACATAAGCAACACGACGGGTGCCACATATGGAGCAGGATCTGCTTACCCTTCCGGAGCACCTGAGATCACCCCTAGTTTTTGGTGGGGTTCGTGTTGTTTATTCTTTAGTTTTCTATGTTGTGTCATGTGTATTATTGTTTTTCTGTTTGTCTTTTTCATTTTTAGCCATGGCGTTGTCAGTTTGTTTTAGATTTATGAGTTTGACTGTCCCTTTGGTATCTTTCATCCCTCTTTTATTAACTAAATGAGAGTCGACAGTTATTAACTAAATGAGAGTCGACAATTATTAACTAAATGAGAGTCGACAATTATTAACCAAATGAGAGTCAACAGTTATTAACTGAATGAGAGTCGACAAAGTTATCAACTAAATGAGAGTCGACAGTTATTAACTAAATGAGAGTCAACAGTTATTAACTAAATGAGAGTCGACAGTTATTAACTAAATGAGAGTCAACAGTTATTAACTAAATGAGAGTCGACAGTTATTAACTAAATGAGAGTCGTCAGTTATTAACTAAATGAGAGTCGACAGTTATTAACTAAATGAGAGTCAACAGTTAATAACTAAATGAGAGACGACAGTTATTAACTAAATGAGAGTCGACAATTATTAACTAAATGAGAGTCGACAATTATTAACTAAATGAGAGTCGACAGTTATTAACTAAATGAGAGTCAACAGTTATTAACTAAATGAGAGTCGACAGTTATTAACTAAATGAGAATCGACAGTTATTAACTAATAATAATAATAATAATAATAATATCTTTATTTAGAGAGAGTAACTCATTTGGATTACACCAATTTTCAATAAGGCTCTCTTAATACAATAATAATTACATTACAAATAAACAATGCATCAATAATAATGGTAAATAAAGATTATGTACAATTTTAAAATACAATAAACAATTATGATATGGCATCACAGTAAAAATATGATGGTAATGTTAAAAGTACATAGATTTGTATTTATGTTTAAATTCGGATACTGTATTTGATTTTTTTATTGAATTAGGAAGAGCATTCCACACTTTTGGTCCATTGTACGAGAAACTAGACTTATACAACTCTGTATTTGGTTTTGGAATAATAAAATTATCTGAGGATGAAAATCTCGTATTATATTTTTGGTTTGCAGAAGCTGATACAATAAGACTGGACATATATTCTGGAGCTAAGCCATGTTTTGCCTTATACATTAGTAATGATTTGTGATAAATAAAATAATAAAATTGAGAATGGAAATGGGGAATGTGTCAAAGAGACAACAACCCGACCAAAATAAAAAAAAAACACAACAGCAGAAGGTCACCAACAGGTCTTCAATGTAGCGAGAAATTCCCGCACCCGGAGGCGTCCTTCAGCTGGCCCCTAAACAAATATATACTAGTTCAGTGATAATGAACGCCATACTAATTTCCAAATTGTACACAAGAAACTAAAATTTAAATAATACAAGACTAACAAAGTATTCTTTGTGTGATTGGCACAATGTTACATTCGTGAAATAATTCTCTTGAAGGTTTGGTGTAATCATGTTCGTCTAAAATTATTCTTGCTGCCCTTTTTTGCAGTTTTAGTAAACTATCTAATAGAAAGTTATTACAGTTTCCCCATATTGAACAACAATAATCTAAGTGAGGTAAAACGTAAGCGTTATAGTACATTTGTCTAGCTTTATGATTTAAATATTTCTTTATCCTTTTTAGTAAAGCTAAAGAAGGTTAACTTTTTTTATAATATAATCGATATGAGAAGACCAAGATAGAGATGCATCAATAAAAACACCTAGAACTTTTTCACATGTACTTTCTATAATTTGTTGTCCATTTAAAGCAAGATTAATGTTTTCATTTGATGTAACGGAAAGCTTTTGTTTAGATCCAATGCATATAGCTTTCGTTTTAGATACATTTACAGCCATTTTATTGTCATCACACCAGCGAAAAATATCTTGTAAAACCGTATTAAGTTTTTGACTGATGCAACTTTTGTTTTGTCCAATGACTGATATGGTGCTATCATCAGCAAATAAATCGGTGTTATGATTAGGATTAGACAAAGGAAGATCATTAATAAAAATTAAAAACAACACCGGTCCTAATACAGATCCTTGAGGTACACCCGTTTTTTGTTTTTGTACGTCTGATAATGTATTTGAAATAGATACTTTCTGATATCTGTCAGCCAAATATGATGTAAACCAACGTAATGAAGTATAAGCTAATTTGTATTTGTTTAATTTTTGAATAAGCAGTTCATGATTGAGAAGATCAAAGGCTTTTGCTAGATCTAGAAATACCGCTCCAACAAGATCGCCATCATCAATGGCTTTAAGCCATTTATCTATTAAAGCTGTTAAAGCAGTTTGACAAGAATACAATAACTTGTATTTATTAAGATATTTTACTAAGTGTGTTTTCACATGTTTTTCAAGGATTTTAGAAATGAGTGGTAAAATTGCAATTGGTCTATAATTAAAAACATCCTGTTTTGAGCCTTTGTTCTTATAAACTGGTATGACTTTTGCCAGTTTAAATGAGGATGGAAAAATACATTTTTTTGATACTCAAATTAAAAATATGACAAAGTGGTAGTGAAATAGCATGAGAAGACATCTTTAAAAATTTTGCACTTATGGTATCAAGGCCTGTTGCTTTTGATTCATCTAGTGCTTTTAGTTGTAAACACACAAAATCATAACTCATAAGTGGTATAGAAAAATACACGTCATCTGGTACATGACCCGATATAAAATCACCAAGTTTGTTAAAACAACTACTAGAATTGTTAATGTTTTGATCTATATTAAGATTATCTGTGATATTTGTGAAATAAGCATTAAAAACATCAGCAATGCCTTTTGGTTCTAAAATTTCCTTATTGTTACAATCACTTATGATTTTTATACTGGTATGATTGTCGGTACCGCTGACAGTATGTAGGTGCTTCCATAATTTACTGCTGTTGCTCTTTTTTTGTTCTATGATATTGGTATAATAATTTTGTTTAGAGTTTTCGATGAGATATTTGACTTTATTTCTCCAAAGTCTATAACTATACATATCTTTTTTCTTATGATAAAAATCACGTTTTTTCATGCTATCTAGAATTTCATCATTCATCCACTCATTTTGATACAAACGTTTTACTCTCTTTTTAATGAGTGGAGCATGATGATTTAATACTTTAGTAAAAATATTCAAAAAAGACAACAGTGCTTCTTCGGGGTCATCAATTTCTAATACACAATTAAATGAACACTGTGATATGTGATTGACAAAATCATTTTCATTAAAATGTTTAGTAGATCTGAACGTAATATATTCATGAATTTTCTTTTTCGATTTTAACCCTCTTTTGTGAGAAATGCATACTGGATAATAGTCACTGATAGAATACTTCGGAACAGATATAAAATGAATATTATGTGGTTCATTGCTATAAATATGGTCTACCAAAGAGGAAGATGTTTGTGTGACTCGAGTAGGAACTGAGACTATTTGAGACAAGTTAAAAATGTTTTTTAAATGTGACCATTTAGCTGGAATCTTTCTCGACGACAAATTAATATTAAAGTCACCCAAAATAATGAGAGTCGACAGTAATTAACTGAATGAGAGTCGACAGAGTTATTAACTAAATGAGAGTCGACAGTTATTAACTAAACGAGAGTCGACAGTTATTAACTAAATGAGAGTCGACAGTTATTAACTAAATGAGAGTCAACAGTTATTTACTAAATGAGAGTCGACAGTTATTAACTAAATGAGAGTCGACAGTTATTAACTAAATGAGAGTCATTAATTATTAACTAAATGAGAGTCAACAGTTATTAACTATATGAGAGTCAACAGTTATTAACTAAATGTGAGTCGACAGTTATTAACTAAATGAGAATCGAAAGTTATTAACTACATGAGAGTCGACAGTTATTAACTAAATGAGAGTCGACAATTATAAACTAAATGAGAGTCAACAGTTATTAACTAAATGAGAGTCAACAGTTATTAACTAAATGAGAGTCGATAGTTATTAACTAAATGAGAATCGACAGTTATTAACTAAATGAGAGTCGACAGTTATTAACTGAATGAGAGTCGACAGTTATTAACTAAATGAGAGTCGACAGTTATTAACTAAATGAGAGTCGACAGTTATTCACTAAACGAGAGTCGACAGTTATTCACTAAACGAGAGTCGACAGTTATTCACTAGAATGAAATTCAAAACAGTGTGGCTGTGGCCATTGATTGACAAATTAAATTTATCCATTGACTGGGACAATTTACGTGAACGTTTGTCTGTAACGACCACTGTTCACGACGTACCTACGATAGACATTTAAACTGTGGGGTCACCAAAGGTTTCTTAACGCCTTTAATTATAAAATAATTCGAAAAATTAATCAGGAACAACCTTTATGTTTTGATTTATATAATTGATATAAATCAAAATATCGTGTTATTTTTGATTAATTTTTCGAATTTCTTTATTAAGGTGTTGAGAACCTTTGGTGACCCCATAGTTTAAGTGTCTTTAAAAAGTACATAGTGAGCAGTGGTCGTTACATATAAACGTTCACCTAAATTGTCCCAGTCAATGGATGAATTTAATGTGTCAATCAATGGCTACAGCCACACTGTTTTGAATTTCATTCTAAATGAGAGTCGACAGTTATTAACTAAATGAGAGTCAACAGTTATTAACTAAATGAGAGTCGACAGTTATTAACTAAATGAGAGTCGACAGTTATTAACTAAATGAGAGTCAGCAATTATGAACTAATAAGAATCAGCAATGATAAACTACGTGTATAACAAAGTCAGTAATTACAAATTTTAAAACACTATTCTTATTTGTATGGTAAAAATCTTCAAGTATCATCTTGTGGTATTTAAACAATCAATATATGGACATTTATTGATTTCAATTTATTAAGACGAAAAATTTGAAACCATTCAAAAGCAATGCAGTATATTATTTAATCTTTGGTTTTAAATAAACTATCTAAGCAGTGCCAAAGTAAAAAGAATTATAATTGAATCATCTTTTAAAATAGACTCTATATGTATGCATAGGCAAAAAAATATACCTTCTTCAAAGTGCAGCTTAGCAAAAAAACATCAAACACTACGACGTCACATGCTATATTTTTAAAATCTGCTTGTTTTAGAAATTTTTAACATGTGCCTTCATATTCTATTGCTAATACTTACATATGTGTATGTATGGCAAGCCGTTCTCGTCAAAACTATGTTTAAACCATTTTTCGAAAAATTTACACACTGAGGATTACAATTACACACTGAGATTTCATAAAGACGCACTGAGATTACAAAAATGAAAAACACACACTGAGAATTGAAAATTACACACTGAGATTTCAAAAAGACACATTGAGAATAAATAAACTGAAAACACACACTGAGAATTTGACATTACACACTGAGAATTTAAAATTACACACTGAGATTTGTGCGCACTTTTTATGCGCACATATCTAATTAGCATACTTAATCTGAATCTATTACAAGCTTAAAACAACTAGGGGACAGAACTCGTTAGTCCTTCGATTTGGTTCCAAATTATTTATAAAACAAACTTTAGAAATACAAGAACAAGAAAACACACACTTACTCTTATTACAAAATATAACCAAATGAAAAACTTTATTAAAATTATAAGAAAACATTGGAAAAAAGTAAAATCACAAAAATACTGAACTTAGAGGAAGATCAATTGGGAAAGTCCATAATCACATGGCAAAATCAAATAACAAAACGCATCAAAAACGAATGGACAAGAACTGTCATATTCCTGACTTGGTACAGGCATTTTCAAATGTAGAAAATGGTGGATTAAACCTGGTTCTATAGCGCTAACCCTCTCACTTTTGTAATGACAGTCTCATCAATTTCCGATATTTTTACATTGATGCGTTAAATAAACAGACACAATAAATATAATAGTCAAAATATGGGTACATCAGTCATCATCGTTTAACAATTTTAAAAGGAACAATTTAACAGATCACAAAAACATCTACTATCTACGAACACATTTATTGAGTGTCTGACGTCAGAAAATTTTATACGTCACATAAATTTGTCGTTCAATGTGCGTACAAACAATTTTAAAATTTTCATGGGAATGTTAGCATACAGGGTTAAAAAATCAAAAGTATGTAAGAATAAATTTAAGAAATAGACCGAGATTTAAACTAGTCAAAAAGTTATATATAGAATTTATAAGAATCCAAAAACAGTTAATACCACTACGTGATTAATTGATTTTGACGTTTGTGGTTCAACGTATATTGTAATTCATAATAGAAATATATCATAATGACATATAATAGAACAATATCATACTGACGGGATCTTTTAAAGTACAGAGTCACGTTATAAGAACAAAAGAAATACAAAAAGTCGCAAATACAAAACAAACCACAAAAAAATGAAAGCCAATACAAACACATTGACGAGATGTATAAGTACCGAGCCACGTGAAACGGATATCATATGAAACCATTTAACAGTAAAAGTAATATTAATAATAGAACAAAGACAAATGAAAGAACTATAAAACACGTTGTTAAGATGATAAACAACATCAGTACGAAGAATCTATACATCAAGACCATCGTGTATTATTTGAGAAGTTGATACGGAATATTTATCAACAAGGTCTTGGTACCTTCCGATGAACTTTTTTAGAAAAAGAACGAGACGTTCTTTGACATACCCCTGTTTCATCAACTTTCTACTCAGACACTGATGACGTATTACAAAGTCTGAGTAGGAGCTGCAAGCTCTTGAATATCGAATAAGTTGGGAAATATATATCCCATATGCAGGTGAAGTTGGTATATTGCTACTAAGGTGGGGGAAATTTATGATTTCAAAATTAAAATCGTCTCGTTTGTCATAGATTCTGGTACTGAGATGACTGTGTAAGTCAAATTCGAGATATAAGTCTAAAAATGAGGCGGAGGAAGCCGTGTCTGTTGTTTCTTTAATCTCTAGTTCTGGGGGATATATTAATGGAACCCAATCAGAAAAGTTCGGATTGTTTATGGAAAGAACATCATCAATATATCTGAAAGTGAAATTAAATAATCTGGCTTCTTTGATTCTCTTGTTTTTTACAAGTGTCTGGAGGAACTCCGATTCATATGAAAATAAGAAGAGGTCGGCAAGAAGAGGCGCACAGTTTGTTCCCATAGGAATGCCGACAATTTGTTGGAAAAGTCTACCTCCAAACTCAACAAATATGTTGTCGATAAGAAACTCCAGCATACTGACCACTTGTTCTTCTGTGTAGCATATCTTACCTTTTTGTTTGTCACTATTTACGAAATATGCCTTATGAAATCCCAAAGTAATAAATTTATAGCGTATGCTACCATTTTTATATTGAAAGGCATTGTGGATTATTTCTTTAAGGCGATTTTTCAATTTCACATGGGGAATGGTGGTATACAGGGTTGAAAAATCAAAAGTTTTGATGGAACTAATTTCAGAAAAAGACCGAGATTTAAAATTGTCTAGAAGTTCTTTAGAATTTTTAAGAATCCACATATGGTTAATACCACTACGCGAGTAAACAGTTTCACAGTATTTCTGAAGACCCTCTTTCACTGCGGACAGAATTTTAGTCAATCTAATGGACAATTCTTTAGTAGAACATGAAGATGAGCCAGCAATATACCGTTGTTTGTACGGAATTTTATGAAGCTTTGGTATCCAATACAAACAAGGTAAGTCCTCCGATTTGGTGTTCAATGCAATGTTTATTGAAGCCATGAAGGACTTATGATTTGCTAAAATCTCATCCTTGTCAAATGATATGTCTTTGTATGTGGGATTACCTGAGTGCTCCTTTATACCCAATTCTTTTACAAGACATTCGTAGTAATACGATTTACATACAAAGACAATATTATTTGAAGCTTTGTCCGCAGGAACAACAACATACTTATCATGAAGAGTTGATAGACATTTCATGGCCTCTTTGTCTCTGAAAACGGACTTTGGTCGATCGTTCACACAGTTTTTCAACTTGTTAACGCGACGCTTTATCAGAGACCTGATAGTTTTAACCCATTCTGACAAAGTGTCCAGTTCAACTTCTTCTCGCTTAGCCCATGCTCTGGCGTAGTCCTCAATGGAATCCATAATTATTTTGAAGTTATGGTTCCAATTGATGTGTTGGGGTTCTCTAAACTTAGGACCATGAGAAATCACCTTTCGGAGATTTTCATGTTGAATTATGTTTAGATCCCCAGTTATAACATGACCAGAGGGGCTGTAATTATAAGGCGAGTGGGAACAGTCACATGTCGGAGGTTGTTTTAGGTATTGTTCTAAGTCAAGGTCCTGCAATGCTCGTTTAACAATCTGCAAAAAAACAAAGAATGCAGTGAAATGTTTACTGAAGTGTTTATTATAGCATATAAACGTAACAAAAATATAAAAGATTACCTTGCGAAATCAGGGTAACAGTTGGAAGACTTTTGAAAAGGGACCCATGCTTAAACGGTTTTAAGTAAACTAAAATCCCGATATACTGGTAGTAATGAACTGAATTATAGGCAACAAACTTATGAATATGAGCGATGTTAATATAAAAAAGAAGATGTGGTATGATTGCCAATGAGACAACTATCCACAAAAGACCAAAATGACACAGACATTAACAACTATAGTTCACCGTACGGCCTTCAACAATGAGCAAAGCCCATACCACATAGTCAGCTATAAAAGGCCCCGATAAGATAATGTAAAACAATTCAAACGAGAAAACTAACGGCCTTATTTATGTAAAAAAAAATTAACGAAAAACAAATATGTAACACATAAAAAAACGACAACCACTGAATTACAGGCTCCTGACTTGGGACAGGCACATACATAAATAATGTGGCTGGGTTAAACATGTTAGCGGGATTAAGTCTTGAAATTTATTAAGAATGTTGGTTGAAGGAATCGCATTTCATTATGACAAGAGTTCTTGAGATCAAGATATTAATCTGTTGAATTATTCATCTCATAAATATTCATTAGTAATTTGCATATTAATCTCAGTGTGTATTTTTGAAATCTCAGTGTGTCTTTTTCAATTTATTTCATCTCAGTGTGTCTTTTTAAAATCAGAGTGTAATATTGAATTCTCAGTGTATTTTTTTAATCTCAGTGTGTAATTTTGAATTCTCAGTGTATTTTTTTAAATCTCAGTGTGCAATTTCGATTTCTCGGTGTGTTATTTTAGGTTTTTAAATCTGAGTGTGTATTTTTTTTTTTTTTTCGAAAAAAGGGTTTTAACACAGTTTTGACGAGAACGGCTTGCCATATGTATGGATATATGTTGTAAAGCACTTAGGGTAATTTTAATATTATATAATGCGCTGTTATAAATACTGTATAATAAATAATAATAATAATAATAATAATAATAATAATAATAATAATAATAATAATAATAATAATAATAATAATAATAATAATAATAATAATAATAATAATAATAATAATAATAATAATAATGCTCAAAATACCATTTTAAAAATGAAACTTACATCTTGAAAAGCGTTGATAAATTCTTCTCGATCAATAACTTCATCCCCATCTATATTATGTTTCTTTAAAACCTGAAAATAATCATGCACATGTCACAGAAACAGATCACATCTCCATACCTGACACTGAGGTTAATTTACAGAGATATTTTTTTCTGAAACAAGTTCGTGCTTGGATGATGAATAAATGACAGGAAATTCAACCCCACCGTAATAAGTATTATATTATAGTGATACAAATCAGTATACCTTGGACTATTATATTAATATAATAATAGTCTCAGAGAATACACCGGTTTGTTGTTATATAAATGTATTATATCAATATTACGGTTGCATGAATATGTAATTTTATATCTATTTACATCATATCATTTTATTCTACTATTATTATAGCACAGCCAATGCAAGTGCATGGTGGAAAATTTTAATGTCTAAATTAAGAAAAATAAATTTTGAATGTTGAATTTTAAATTGACTTGACATCTGTAAAATCGTTCGCATAACCAGCCTTAGAAACCCAAAATACATATTGAGATTCTTTAATTTGTAATGTAGAATTGAGGTGAATAAAAAAAAAACTATTAAAAAAATACAAAACAGAAGAATAAGCACGACGTTTACGGCCTAAAAATTAGAGTGTGTTTGATACAAGGACGTATAACTAATTTTCCTATCCTTCTAATATACGTCCTTGGTTTGATAACATTGCAAACTAATATAAAGATTAAAAAAAATAATAATAAAAAGATGCATCATTGTAGTAAAAATATTACCTTGAGAAATGCATTGACAGCTTTGGTTACTCTGTGATATTCGTGCTGAGTTGTTTCCTGGCAGTTCTTCTTTTGTGACACTTTCCTGATAAAGTTTCCAAATTATCTTGTTATATTTCGTTAAAAAAATTATAATCTACTCAATGCAAAGTGAAACATATATTAGTTGAGGCAACGAATTAAGTCAAAGCTTGTTGCATGGTGACGATAATTCCAAATACTTGTTTGAAGTAGTCATACATTTTTATTTACAGAGCCAAAGTGAAGCGTCGCTATTGGGCATGAAATGTTAAAAAAATAGAGGTTATAAAAAACATTGCCTTAAGTTCAAAATTGTATGGCGCTATCTTGCTTTTCAAAGTTAGTAAGCCTAATTTATCTATTTAACTCTTCAGTTGAGTGAACAGTAAGCTTTGACTTGCCTTGCTAGCTTTGTGTACGGAAACTTGTCCAGATGCACACCCAACCTTTTCTCTAATTCATAACGGAAAACGCCAGATTCATAATCAGAAAACTGAAAAAAAGAGAAATATTGTTCACAGCATAATCAATAATAAAACAACATATAAATATCGGTTAATTACCTTTATATCTAATTTCGAATCGAAATAAAATTGTAACACATATCAACAAAACAAAATCAAAAGGATAAATCTTTATGCCTCCGCAAAACGCTAACATAGATTTTAATTTTTTAACATATTTAAAAAAATACAAAAATATCTATGCCTTCTCCAATGGATGACAAAATCGACCATTCCATTATAAAAGCTATCGAAGAGAACGCATTAATTGACAAAAGAAACAACATGTCTTTTTCTTCATATCAATTCGGATATATAAATGCACTCTTGCAAATTTAAGTTGTTTTAATGTACAGAATAACGTTAAAAAATCTGTTTATTTTTGCACATGGAAAGCCTTCAACAACGTTATTCTAAATGACATGTTTGCGCGTGGATTGTTAGTCCTATAACCCATCTGTCGTCATGGAAACGAGGAGGTCCTTTATTAGCCATTACTAGGCCCCAGAATTGCCAAAAATTAACCAGTTTAGAAATGGCTTGTGAATATCGATGATATTTTGTAAAGGATGTATTCTAAATTAATTAGAGATAGTGCTATCTAAAGAGTTTATGTTTTCTTCTTTGCTACAATAAGCTTGCCTTGAAATAAGTTTATAAGATTTACAAAGATTTATTGTTATTTTTTTTATATCAAATAAACGAAAAGAAAACCAAATAAATATATTTACCACTGTTACACCGAGAGTTTTGTTTGTTTTTGGATCGTATGCAAAACGACTTTTCCTTTCCAGTAAAGATGGGATCTCTTCCAAAGGTTGTAATCTGTCTAAATAGCCATCTTCTGGTTTCATTGACAACCACCAACCTTTAAATACATCATCAATGAAAAATTCTTTTAAAGAGAGACGAAAGATACCAGAAGGATAGTCAAACTCGAAAATAAACAGACAACGCCATGGCTAAAAATGAAAAATACAAACAGAAAAACAATAGTACACATGACACAACATAGAAAACTAAAGAATAAGCAAAACGAACCCCACCAAAAGCTAGGGGTGATATCAGGTGCTCCGGAAGGGTAAGCAGATCCTGCTCAACATGTGGCATCCGACGTGTTGCTCATGTTATAACAAATCCGGTAAATAGTCTAGTTCGGTTGGTCACATTCTTGAAAGGAAAAGGGATTGTAGTTACGACGTACGGAACATATCCGATATTATCTGTGAAACGGTTATTCCATAACGGTCAACCAACTCGTGATGGCGTCCGTAAAATTTACGAAAGGATTTAAAAGTGTAACCAGAAATAAGGTATTTTAAAGTATAAATTATGATTAGAACTATAATTTAAATTAGAACTTTGCCTTCTTACTGACACTATACAGTCCTTGGCAATAAAAAGCACTCAGAACCTATTCATATTGTAGGCTTAGAATTGTTCAGAATTCTTACAATTGTGGAATGAATTCATGTAAGACAACGTAGTATCTGACGTCAATACGAAATTTAAATACGCACATATCAAAAACACAGACTCGTACTTCGTGATTTGGGATAAACACCTACTAGTATACAAGCCTCTCAGTAAAATAAAATAACACGTTAAAAATACGCACATACATGACAATCAAAATTGGACATTATTTAGTTCTAAAAAAAAATTGAGAATGAAAATGATATTCGAGAAAAAAATAAAAATAAAACAAAACGATGTGCATGTAAAACGTTTAAATCATGACTATCTTTCTGTCCAATATCAAACATTTTTAGAAACAGTTTTCAAACAGCATCAGATGAAGGAAACATGATTAGCGCGAATGTAAAAATTAGAAGATGTGGTATGACAGAAATTAACAACGGTATGTCACCGTACGGTGTTCAACAATGAACAAAGCCCATACCGCATCGTCAGCTTATCAAAGCTAATCCTAAAAATGGAAAAAGAAACAATTTAAAGAATTAGCAACTCAATAATAACCAGATTGTATACATACCATCAAAACAATGTATAGGGTAATTACACAAGAGTCCACCATCAACATACGTGTTTGTCTCTTTATTTATGGTATACTTTGTAGCTTTGAACACGCCTGATGTAAAAACATAATTATAGATTAAAAAAATATGACAGTGCCGTAAGTAGGTTCATAACTTATCTCAATAATGTAAATATACAGTTCTCTACATACCAACACTGGCTTAAAAAAAAAAAAAAAGATGCTTTAAGAACTGCATACAATGATAACTTGTATCAGCGAATACTTAAAATGACTCAGAATGTTGACCTCTAGAAGTCCGTTTAGGTTCCTCGTGTCATTTGGTTGCCTTCTCATTGACAAATAAGCCATGTACATCCTAACATTTTTGCATTAAAAATAAAAATTGAGTAAACAGACATCTATCTCTGTTGGTAAACTTTTTTCAAGAGTTTTTTGTGTTTTATTTTGGGTATATTGTTTTTCAAGAGTGCATGTAAGTACTTTCGCGTTTCCAATGTTTGCTATGGCGCATTTCTGATAAGAAATAAATTTCCCAAATTCCCATTAGTGTATTGATGTTAATTACATGTCTTGTTACTCATAGTTTTCTGTTAATACTAAGTACTAGTATAAAAGGATGTTCGTCCAGCTGTAAGTGTTACAGAAACCTAACATTGCATGTGTATATGTGTATTCACACATGTGTATTATAAGTCAAGGTGTTTACAAAATAATATATTCTTATGAACTATGTTTGATATGAATTCCAATTAAAACATACATAATTTTGTTAAAAGATTAACTATACATGGTAACTCGATGTCTAGACAATTACAAGCTACCGTGTGGCAGATATAATAGTTACCATAGATGAAAATTTGATGTATACAAATGCAAAATCAATTGTATTGAAAATGCAATCTGCTGGTACACATATAGCCAAAATTAATACTTTTAGTAGCTATAAGGAACAAAGTTCTAATTCTAGCTGCCACCACCGTATAGATAGCCGAGAATATTATTCGTCTGAGTAGTCCAGCCCTGGCATCAGTGGCCCCCTTTTTATTTTTTCACGGAAGGTAATAGACGGCACGCTGGCCAAACTGAGGAAAGGGCTGGACAAGTGTCTTAGCTACTCTCGAATTTGTTTTATTCTAAACTCCAGCTCTATCAAATATTCGAGCTAAGCGATCAATAAGTGTTAACATAATTTAAATAATTCGTACCTGGTAAGGACATAGACATACGAACGGCAAGTCTGATTGGCATATTTGGTGTAGTTTTAACATGACAATATTCCTCTGTCATGTGGTTTAAATTAGTTACAACTATGCATAATTCTTTTCCATACAAATCATATAACTACAAAGAAAACAAAAATTATTTCAAACAGTTCAAGGCAAAGTACCTAGGCGATTGTGTCATCCTAGTCAAACATTTAAAAAATAATTATTATAACTAACAATACGAAAGCAACACGAACCCGACTAAAAAGAACAAATATGAGTCAGCCGATCTGATGTGATGGTAGCAATTCCCCTTTACTAATAGCATCCATTTTGTTGTTTTTGACTCGTAAAATCGGGTGTTACCCAACAGTAAAGCTAGAAAAAAAAACAAAATGACGAAAACGGGCCTATATTTAAAGGATAATGGTTATAATTTGTATTTAATAAATCTGCATTCTAAAAGTATTACCTCAGCAAAAGTAAGGTCTGGATTTCCATTTGTTTTACTGGCTATAGCATCACCAAGGGCTTTTAAAATTCTGTTTCCTGGATTCCACCCGAATCCTGTTAGCAGGTTTGGCAATAAACTGAATATTCCAAAACGAGCATCTTTAAAAAAAAGGTAATCGTCAAATGAGATAGCAATCGTCAACAGATAATTACACGTCAAGAAGTACTAATCTAAAGATGCTCATGTTTAAGACCAACAATTCAAAACCCCTATACAAACAACAATTTCTATTCAATTTTCACAGCTTTCTAAATATTTTACCATAAGTTTCACTTCGTAGAAACCAGGTATATTTTGAATTACACATGTATCATCTTTCTATATGCCATTTTTCAACCAATGTTCAAATTCTTGCAGTGAAATATGACAATTCGGAAGTCAAATAACTGCTATAAAATAAAAAAAAAAAACTGGTTCTGAAAATCTTAAATTCTACAAGTTCGTCGTCACCAACAAATTGCATCGAAGGTACCAAATAAAAACATCCTTCGTACAACAAATGCACACTTAAAAGATTTACTAGTAATTGGATTTCAGAATGGATATAGTTACAGTAAATAGATACAAGAAAGTATGATATATATGAGTCGCAATGAGACAACTCTCCTTTCAAGTCACAACGTATAAAAAGTAAACAGTTATAGGTCAAAGTACGGCCTTCGACAAAGCCTTGGCTCACAACGAATAGCTCCTAAGTCAGGAATCAGATAGTTTAAGTAGTTGTCTTTTGTTGATGTGGTTCATAAGTGTTTCTCATTTCTCATTTTTTATATAGGTAAGACCGTTGGTTTTCACGTTTTGAATGGTTTTACACTAGTAATATTTTGGGGCCTTTGATAGCTTGTTGTTCAGTGTGAGCCAAGGCTCCGTGTTGAAGGCCGTACTTTGACCCATAATGGTTTACTTTTATAAATTGTAACTTGGATGGAGAGTTGTCACTCATACCTCATCTTCTTATATCTACCAACAGGAAAACCCACAATCTAATCTATATAAAAAGCGAGAAACGAGTTTAATAAATTGATTATGTTTCACAATCCTATATAAAAGACCGAGGATTAAATTAACTTGTAGTACGTTCATTAAAGTATCATACTTTACCAAATAACTCACTTATTCTTGATAATCATTCTACCGACGTTTCCATTGCATTTGCATTTCAAAGTAATGAACTTTGAATGAGAAGAATTAATACCTAAGTCCTTAACACAATTCGAGGACCCTCTCTTTATGAAACGATACAAAGCTGACAGTTGGAAATGATTAGAAAAAGACAAATTAAACAGGAAGATACCAATGCATATTGATGGGATAATCATAACATGTCTATCTTAACGTCTAACTACAAGAATATCAAAAATTTAAAAAGAAAAAGAAAAAACAAAGTTGAGATATCTTACCAAAGAAAAGTTTACACATATCTGTTTTGAGGAAATCTTCCGTTTCTCCAGAATTATACCCAACAGCAATCAATGCTGCTTTTAGTGCACCAGCACTGGCACCAGCAAACCTTTTAATTTTCGGATAAATACCTAATTCTTCTAATACCTAGAAAATGTAAATCACATATTAATTACTTTGATGATTAATTATGTTTGGTATCATTCATATTAAAGAAATTCACTTCCAGTAATGTTGGATGGCAACATAATTGTTGGATAACTTGTGCTTCAAGTCACCACTACGACGTTTAAGTAGCAAATTTGACCCATCCTAATATCCTTTATACTTTGCACCATATTTTTTCTCAGCAAATCCTTAATACAAATTACAAGCAACGGTCAAATTTAAAACACCATGTTGACCTTTTCATCTTGTAATGATCTCAATTTGAAAGTTATAGACTATAAATGTCATTTCAAAGAAAGTAAGTTTACATAAAACATAGTGTAAGAGCTGTAAATGTATAGGACTTCAAGGAGCAGAAAACTCATTAGTAAAAACCTCAAATAAATTGCAGATCCAAGCTTGCCAAATGAACAATTTCGTTAAAAACATTTTGAAGATCTATGTTACGTTTCTGAAGAGATAAAAATGTAGGAAGCTAAACAAAAAAATATCAACTTTCGAACTTTAACATTTATTAAGCAGAACTTGCCATTGATGAAGGGAATCTTACCTGTATAGATCCACAGAACGCCACACCTTTTAGTCCACCTCCTTCAAATACTATGTTTTCGAAAGGATAGTCGTAGTCAATAGGGTCGACTTCCATTGCTTTGATGTCGAGCTCAGAAATATCAGAGTGTCTCTTCTTTGATACACTTGCTACAAAAAAAAAGAATTACAATACATCCACTGCTCTCACAACCTTTGCCTTTCCCAATCATTGTATCTACATTTATCTTTTGCCAATGTTAGGTTTAATATGATGATGAAACCCTATGGAAAATCACATTTCTATCGTCTCTGCAATCAGTTAGCAAATTTTAACCGAATTTGTCGGTAACAATAAGTCAATATACGGAAGAGATCTAAGAAAAACATTTTTTTTTTATTTCTTTTATAGGAAAAGCAAAGCATTAACACCAAAAGCAATCTTTGATTCAGATCGACATAAAAAAATCGTAACAAACTCCATGACTCATCGTTGGAAACTTGAGAAAATTGATAACTTGAATGCATACGTATTGATAGAATGGCATAGAGCGGCATTAGTGGCACACAATTCCTGAACATATATGTTAGGGTAATATCAACAAATAACATACTATATACGGGCTTACCAGGCGAAGAAATCTCACAAATACGGTCATAATTGGTGACAAATTCAAAAATAAAACATTAAGACAACCACGGAGCACATCAAGTTATTTTTGGATAACTTCAGAAAAAAAAAAGAGTTAAAATAGACAAATAATATTAGATTTTTATTAAAGAGATAAAAATGAATGTCCTTAGAAAAACCAAATCATTGAAAAATTAAATGTGACAAACTGTATACAGTGTAGATTTGCCAATTGTTTTTGTGTTTCTTTTAGTTTAGTGATTGTTAGAGGGCCTGAGGGAAGATTAGCTATATTGACATTTAATGTGCTACCGTTTTATTATAAAGTATTTATATTCTAACTTTAATCGCGACATTTAATTTTCGTTATTGCGTCATTAGTTTTCCCTTCAAAACAAATACTTGGGTTGAAAAATAGGGTCACCAGACTTTTTCCAAACCAGCAATAATCCAAATTATGTTAAGAGGGACTTCTGGTTGGCTGAGCGGGAAGTAGAAATACACAGCCACATCCGATCAGAAAAGGTTAGTTAAATCCAATGCCTTGTGCAAGGAGAGTTCTACGTTACATGCACGCCCATAAAAAAGCGTTAAGGGACCCATAAGTACTAGAAGCTTATTACAAACAAAATTTTCTATCTCTATAGAGTGGGGTGCTCATTTTCGCCGGGGACACAATTTCGCCGTTTAAGGATTTTGAGGTGTAAAAACTTCAAAGGATGGCTGAAATGGAAGAAATGTGCCCGTAAATTATATTTTTGTAACAAATATAATATTTTTTTAAACTGAGACAAAATTGCGGCTCCTACCGAAAATGACCGAAAAACGGACAACGATTTTCGGACAATTTCCTGAATAAAAAACACGATTTCAAAGAAGTATTTCTAAGTAAATACTTGACTGAATGCCCTAATTTTGAATTCTTTATACCTTTGAAATGTCTGCTATTCATCTATAATGCAATTGATATGATAAAAATTGTTAAAAGCTGCGGTTATTTGGTTTTAAATAGATGTGTAAAAACGGCGAATATGTGTCCCCCATTGACAAAACATCCGGAAATTTCAAACACTCTTTAATCTAACTTTTCAGATGATTTTCTTAAAACAAACCGGTTTTCAAGCTTAAGATATTTTGCATTTGAAGTTATCTTCATATAGAAATATCAGTATACTTCAAAAACATTTAGACCTGAACATAAACTGTAGAAAACATGGAAAGATGTGGCGAAAATGAGCACCCCACTCTACAACATATCCTTATCTTTTGATCACTGAGATGTCTTTAGAAGACATAAGCAGTTTAATTGAGTTCTGGACCTGGCATGTCGGTACCTGCTAGTACTTCTTTGTTTATTTATGTATCATTATAATTTTGCTTAGTTTCTTTTGTGACCTATTCAGACATCGGACCCGGATTTCTGTCAAATAGAGTTTTACTGTGCGTATTGCTGTGTGTTTCTTTATTCTGGATTCACTTGAGGTATAGGGGAGGATTGAGATCTCACTAAACATGTTTAACCCCGCCGCATTTTTGCGCCTGTCTCAAGTCAGGAGCCTCCGACCCATGTAATGTATCTTTATTCATTTTATATAAAAAAGAAGATGCGGTATAATTGCCGAAGAGACAACTTTCAAAAAGAGACCAAATGACACAGAAATTAACAACTATTATAGGTCTCCGTACGGTCGTCTTAAAAATTAGCAAAGCGCATACCGAATAGTTGGCTATAAAAGGCCCCGAAATAACAAATGTAAAACAATTCAAACGAAAAAAACTACGGCCTAATCTATGTACAAAAAATGAACTAAACACAAATATGTAACACATCCACAAGCGACAACCACTGAATTACAGGCTACTGACATGAGACAGGCACAACAATGTGTAACAGTTTTATAAATATATTTTTGAGTTTAATATAGAACTCATTTTCACAGAACTAGTACACATTTTTATTTAGGGGCCAGCTGATGCCACGTCCAGGTGCAGGATTATCTCCGTGCTGCGTTAAAGACCCATTGGTGACCTTCGGCCACTATCTGCTCTTTGGTCCGTATGTTGTCTCTTTGACATATTCCCCATTTCCGTTCTTAATTTTAATAGATTCATTTTTCCTTTCAGTGAACTTCCTCCTGCTAAAAAATGCGGAATATTTTCCACGTGACGTTTGGCAAACAACAATAAGCAATCAAGTAAAGTTTAAACGAAAGTCATTGAAGTATACCGGGACACCTTGTTTACCTTAGTACCTTAGTATGATGGGCTTGTAACAATCTGTTCCGGTCCTAATTTTTCAATGTGGAAGTCAAAATAACAGGCTTTCATTCAAGTTAACCCACTATACTGATCACACCTATTATATCTATTGTGTAATTTTGTTTTGTCCGAAACATGCGTGAAATATATGACACAGAACATTCAATATAATACACAATAAAAAAAATTGAAGCAAAGCGAATGTGACCTACCGAATTAGACTATTTACCGGATTTGTAATCACATAAGCAACACGACGGGTGCCACATGTGGAGCAGGATCTGCTTACCCTTCCGGAGCACCTGAGATCACCCCTAGTTTTTGGTGGGGTTCGTGTTGTTTATTTTTTAGTTTTCTATGTTGTGTCATGTGTACTATTGTTTTTCTGTTTTTCTTTTTCCTTTTTAGCCATGGCGTTGTCAGTTTATTTTAGATTTATGAGTTTGACTGTCCCTTTGGTATCTTTCGTCCCTCTCTTATATCAGCTATTAAAAAACATATAATTCAATGTGCAAATCGTTTATTGAGGAAGTAAAATGGACTTCTAAAAAGATATTAGATGTCAAAGTACTAGGATCATTTTGCAGTGGTGGAACCAAGGGTGGAATTTCGTGTGTTGGAACCCCTTTTTTGACAATCAATGCTCTTGAAAGGGGCATATACTTGGAACTCACTTAAATAAATGGTTGGATCTGCCCCTGTGTTGTCATGCTTGCCATGTTTCGAGTTCACCGTTTTACAAATGTAAACGAACGACGGGTTTATCAAAACTTATACTGTTATTTTATCGTGTCACATAATAGTGTTTTCAAATCTGATTAGGTTTTGTCTGTTTGAATCACGATACTAGTATATTAAACACTGCGATATTGAAAAAAATAAATAAACTCACTATAATATTATCTACAAAATACTTGATTCTAACATTTTAATAAGTGTTTTCAACAGATACTGCATCTGCAAAATTATGTACCATATAGAACAGATGCGTCAACTAAAAATTATACAAATGTAAACCATTGGAAAACATCTGCATTTTTTTCTTTAAATCATTGCCTTTTTTACTATGAATACTGGCACATCTGTTTGAGTCTTTCAGTAACATTTCACTTTTAAGTCCATGCAAAAGCTCAGTGATTAAACTTCACATTATGATAGTATAAATAAGGAAATGTGGTATGATTGCTAATGACATCACTATACACAAACAACCCCTGCCTCCCCCAAATAAAAACAAACCCAAAGGACAAGGGTATGAACATTTGATATGCATCGTATGGATTTAAGCAATGAGGAAAACCCTATCACATTTTACAGAATATATATCAGTAATCTTAAAAAAAGAAAATAACACGAAAGAGTTTCTTACTTTCATTAAAACCTTCCTTTGTATCCGCATCAATAGTTCTCTCTTTTTCTTCGTCATCCAACATTTTCTTCAGATATTCTTTCCTGGCTATAGATATTTTTTTTCTTGCATCAAGACATTTTTCACATATGCTTGTGTCTGTTTCTGAATGTTTACTTGAGAAAAAACTCACCAGGTATTTCCAAATGTTGTAAAAGAATTTAACAAACCCGTTTCGTTCTGTATTCTGAAAGGATAAAGACATATATATTTTCAGCCGAAAAATTAAAACATCATTCAATTCATGGAATAATAGTTGTACTGTGCTTATTCCCACAATGTCCGTACCTCTCATTTTAATGTTACAAAAGCCAAATGTCTGAAATTCTAATATTATGAAATCCATGCACGGAAATATAAAAATCTGAATATTGTAGGGTATTGCTAGTCATCACTATCTGTGCAGTAACTTTACTGCATGACAAACTTTAAAAGCAATAAACACATACATAGTGGCGATCTGGTCTCTTTTCAATATAAATAGTTATTGTCAGTGAGTGTTTACATCTCGTATACCCATGTGAACTTGAAATAAAGGATACTACAAAATTATAGAGATTGTTATGTCTATATTTTCACACTGATACAAATGTGCGACTAAAAATTGTAATTGATAATGAAAAGCATTTCTTTTTTGTGTCAAAACATGTCATCTAGCCGGACCTATATGGCTCTATATGTTATTCAATAGTGTGTTCCTCGACAGTTGTTGTCTTATGACATATTTGAATGTTTTTTTGTTATTTGCAGAATTATGTTTTTAATTGATTCTGTTTATTTCCCCCAAACTTTTATAGACAGAGGACGATAAAAGGCTTGGTTTATCGACAAGACGCCTATCTTTCTTTGCTGTCCTCTAGATGTCATTTTGTTAGTTTTGTCTTTAAATAGATATTTTGAAATTTCTTTTATTCATATTTCAATTTTTATTTTAACCCTCTGTGTATCTAATGTAAGGACAGGCAATTCCTGCCGCATTGGAGACAAATATTGTCATACTCAGACATGTTGAATCCAATGATTCGTTATAATAGGCGATAATCACACACTATAGGAGCTGTAGATGTCTCTTATCAAACCCTAATACATTTCTTAAACATCTGTATAAATGAAATTCAAAACCCTTAAACGTTACTAAATGACAAAGCGTAAATGTAAAGACAAACAATATTTCAGTATTCTAAATATACTAAGACCGTTAACAATCGAATCAAAGAATACAGAGAATAAAAAATCCACTTTGCGTTATGATTGAAAAAGAAATACCAATGATGCTACGAGCGATACCCCTTAAAATCATCTTATAGTAAAATACTACGAACTCGTCTTCAATGTTATCTTATAGGAATACGTTAAACAAGTTGAATACGATGATCACTTAATGAATTACTTACCGTCATTCTCAAGCGGTGTTACTGAGCAGCAAACACATTAAATATATTCCACAAAAAGGTTTGTCAAATTACATAAAATTAGTTGCAATCTAGCAAATAAACCAACGAAAAAAGATATTTCCTTTAAACAAGAACTGTAAATAAATCATTTCAAGCAAAATATTGAATCCGAACTTTTGTGTCGAAATTAAAAGTCAACAAAATTAACATTGTATTATTAGAACTTCTTAATCTTATTTGTATTAACAAAAGTTAAAATAACTTCGGTAACATTATTAACGGATTATTATTTTATTTTTAAAGATATACAGATTACATGTGTCTTGATTGTTTTCTCGCCCACAGTATGTTTGCTTATGACGTTTATAATTCGTGATATTACCCTAAAACATAGACTGTTCATTCATTGATATTGGGCTTTGAAACAATTGCGTCAAAGGTGGCAATGCCGCCGCAGTAAATTACTTCACAGCAAGTCCGTGCGCTCTTCATAGAGTTAGACTTTTATATATATATATAAAAAAAACATTAAGATATCTCGGCCATTAGTAAGTGTTCTGAAGCTAATCTTTCAGTGATTTTAACTAGTTCTTTTAAAACTAGTATGAAAGAGCTTATCATTAAATTTTGTAATAAAACATATGAAAATAGTGCAATAAGTTATTTTTGGAGTGTAAAAATTCTGTGTATGCTTTAGATAAATTACGTGCTTTTGATGTTTCTACTGTTGATAGCTTTTACTTTACAACTCTTAACACTACGCTCCTACACAATTTCATCAAACAAAAGGTTTCCTAGGTATGAGTTGATTGAAGCTGTTTCATAATAGAATTTATGTACGATTCGGTAATAAAGTTTATCGACATGTTGTAGGTATATCTATGGGCACCAATTGCACCCATTTACTGGTCCGAGTACACAGTTTTTGTCCTTTGAATATAGTACCTAGTGTGGACAGTGTGTTACTTGTCATTTTTTTAATACCCCTTCCAAATGTATTTCTTCATATTTTATGCCTCAAATAGCAAGTAGGGGGATGAAACTACATTGTAAAAAAAAATTGGGTCATGAATTTTAAAGTAAAGAAATGTTTTGGTTCAGCTGAAAAAGGTTTAAAATTAGCTCTTCGGAAGCTCTCAAACGATTTCAAGACCCCCCTAATATAAAATTGTACATATTTTGAGTTAAAGCCAAATTTTCTCTAATTTTTCTATAATTTGTCCAAAAAGTGGTACAACACACTGTAAAAGTTTTATTGAGCGCAGGTGGATTGCTTTTGGATTTTTCACTTATTGTCTAAAAGAAATGCACTTCGAATTAACTGTGTACTCGGACATATTAGCAGACTTGTTATGAATCACAGTTTTTGACTAAACTTAGTAAAGACTTCGAAATTTCATATTTAATAAGCTCAACAACTATAACCGTTATTTGGAGGATATTTTTTCGTTAAATCATAAAGATTTTTTTTAAATATAATGCTGAAATTTACCCAAAGGAACTTACTCTAATCAAATATCAAGTCCTTTAAATGGGTGCGGGAATTTCTCGCTACATTGAAGACCTGTTGGTGACCCTCTGCTGTTGTTTTTTATTTGGGCGGGTTGTTGTCTCTTTGACACATTCCCCATTTCCATTCTCAATTTTACTTTAAATATATTGATTCATATATTTCAATTTTACTTGATCAACTATATGCAAAGGTTCATAACAAAAAGAGAAGATTTCACGTTCCCTAATTGTTAATTTTCCTTTTTTGGACGGTGATGTTTCCTTGGCACCATATTATGGTGTTTATCACAAATTGTTCGCTATGCATGTGTCTGTAATGCAGTTTTGGATTTCAATGAACGCAATCTATGTATTACCAGAGATATAGTATATAAGTATGTTTCTTTATCAAATTCTTCCATTGATACTTGATTTTGTTTGAAAGGTTAGCCGTACCTGCAGTAAACTTATTTCAAACGCGATAGCACATCTTATTGTTACTGAAATGTGTTACCCGAGCCCGATAATCTAGGTACGCTTTTTTTTTTAAGTGTGGGTATGTATAATTACCCTGTCACGTTCTTTCTACGTTATTGTTAGCAACTTTTTTTATTACTTTGTATCTATCTGATGAGTTGAGCCCATTTCAACTGATTTTAGTAGTTTGTACATATGTTATACTGTTACACATTTGTCACAGGTTATGCAGAGCTAACCCTGCCATGTTCTGAAGCCTTTCCCAAGTCAGGAGCCAGTAATTCAGTAGTAGTCGTATGTTGCTGTATACTAGTATCAGATTTGTTAATCGTTCAAGCTTTGTACATAAATCAGACCGTTAGTTTCTTGTTTGAATTGTTTTACATTTACAATTTAAATGATTATGTAGTTTGTGTTTTGCCCATTGTTGAAGACCCGTAGACCTAAAATTGTTAATTTCAATGTTATTTTGTCTCTAATAGCAGTCAGATCACATCTCCTTATTTTCCTATTTGAAGTGTGAGTGACGAGAATGTGTATCTGTTAGTGTTAGCACCATGATCACATTAAGAGCCTGACACTAGAATCATGGTACATGTGTCTGATGCAGTGAAAATGAACTTTAACTTGTAAATGTTTACAAAATATTTTCTTCTGTCACTACTGGGTCAAGTTCATTATAGATAGAGATAATCGTAAGTAGCAAGAATGTTCAGTACAGCAATATCTAGATAGAGATAATTGTAAACAGCAAGAATGTTCAGTACAGCAATATCTAGATAGCGATAATTGTAAACAGCAAGAATGTTCAGTACAGCAATATCTAGATAGAGATAATTGTAAACAGCAAGAATGTTCAGTAAAGTAAAATCTACAAACACATCACAATCACCAAAACACAATTTGGTCATGCATCCATCTGTGTCCTTTGTTTAATATGCACATAGACCAAGGTGAGCGACGCAGGCTCTTTAAAGCCTCTAGTTATGTTTACAGTAAGAAATGATAGTTGATTCACTTGTAGTATGTGTCTTTAAACAGTCAGATATATTAACGGTCCATGTTGTATTATATTTTTGAGAAGTATTTGATTTTTTAAAGCAGTAATTACCTTCTGACTGAAAAGGATATTCCATGGAACACACAAATCAAATGGTACAGTGTTCCGTGTACATGTAGTAAATGAAGACCTTGGTAACCCGGTTTGTTCTTTGTATTCTTTATATTCATCATGCATTAAGCTACAAAATTAATGATCTCCTCTGGGAATAATCAACCAGCAGTAAAGTTTTTTTCTAGGATCTCAGCAATCAACATTGTGCTATAGTCCTAACCACTATCGACACTCAAATATATCAACAACAACTTAAAAAAACCCTCAAAAGACATGTAGACAGAGTTCATTAGCAAAAACAAAAGACAATAATACAAACATTTACCATAGCACAATAACAGAATGATGTGATGTATACGTACCAAGCATCGTCAAATGAATTTTACCAAAAATGGATTACAAAGTAAAAGTACTAATTAAAAAAAGACAAATAAAGAAAAACTATAACATGTTATCAAGAAGATAAACAAAATCAGTACCTAGAATCTATACTTCAAGACAAACGTGTATTGTTTGTGATGTTGATTCGGAATATTTATCAACAATGTCTTGGAATCGTCCGATAAACTTTTTTGTGTAGTGTTGATGTCAATTAGTCGTCTTCATAACCCTGTTGGAGAAGTTTTTTTTGTCGGAAGCAAATTATCATATTGAAGCCCGTATACTGTGAACCTGCATGGGGTGACATTTCAATTGCGATACGTAAGCTCCATAAATAGTTATCAAAGGTACCAGGATTATAATTTAGTACGCCAGACGCGCGTTTCGTCTACATAAGACTCATCAGTGACGCTCATATCAAAATATTTTAAAGCCAAACAAGTACAAAATTGAAGAGCATTGAGGATCCAAAATTCCAAAAAGTTGTGCTAAATACGGCAAAGGTAATCTATGCCTGGGATAAGAAAATCCTTAGTTTTCCGAAAAAATCAAAGTTTTGAAAACATGAAATTTATAAAAATGACCACATTATTGATATTCATGTCAACACCGAAATGTTGACTACTGGGTTGGTGATAATTACGAAGAGGGTATTATACTGCTGAGAAATGGGAATTTAGAATCGGGAAAGCCGAAATCATTACGTTTGTTATTAATTCTAGTGTGAAAACGTTCGCTTGTTAATAAATATTCCGTATCAACTTCACAAATAAGATATGATGGTCTTCGTGTATAGATTTTGCGCACTGACGTTGTTTATAATCTTAATAACGTAATCAAGTCTGGTGTAAGCTGATGACTGCTGTCCCTCTATTTTGATAATTTTACCTACGATGTCTGTGTTGTTCACAATAAAGTGGAATATGATATCATACAAGTGAGAGGTTTAGCGCTATTAAACCAGGTTTAATCCACCATTTTTATCTACATTTGAAAATGCCTGTACCAAGTAAGGAATATGGCAGTCGTTGTCCATTCGTTTGATGTGTTTTATCTTTTGATTTTGCCATTTGATAAGGGACTTTCCGCTTTGAATTTTCCTAAGAGTTCAACATTTCAGTGATTTTCCTTTTTTTCTTCTATCAATACCAATACAAGATCGATAACAGTACAGACCTTCTAGTTACTGTAGCATCCTTAACTGCTACTGCAACTTGATATATATAAGATGAAATAATTCCCAAAAATATTGGTTATTGTGTTTTTATCATAGTTGAAGGGTGTAAGAATTTATCCGAGTACTGAGTGTCTCATTGACACTTGTTTTCTGATAATCATCATTAATCATCAGGATCTATTGAATATGATATTAATGATTTGACAACATGTTTTACATATGACGTGGCTCTGTACTTTTAAAGATCCATTATGTTATTGTTCTATATCATAATGCTATTTTTCTATTATAATTTTGAAAATACTTTGAACGATAAAATTAATTTACTCGCGTAGTGTTATTAACCATATGTGGATTCTTAAAAATTCTGAAGAACTTCTGGATAATTTTAAATCTCGGTCTTTTTTTTCTGAAATTAGTTCGAACAAAACTTTTGGTTTTTCAACCCTGTATACCACCATTCCCCATGTGAAATTATAATTTTGAAAATGCTTTGAATAAAATTATTTTAAATTGATGTCTACATTCTGACGCCAAACACGCGGCTCTTAGCAATGAATGTGGTTGTTAAATTTGATAGTTGCTTGTTGTGCTTCTTTGTAAAATATTTGTTTGTTTTTGTTCTTTTTGAGATTGTGACAGTGATGATTACTGTATCCCTATTTTGACAATTTTACCTATTATGTCTGTTTTGGTCACGCATCGTTGCAAATTTATGGAATTTGATGCGACTGTCATACAAGTAAGAGGTTTAGCGCTATAAAACCCTGTTCAATCCACATTTGAAAATGCCTGTATCAAGTCAGGAATATGACAGTTGTCCATTCGTTTGATGTGTTTTTATCATTTGATTTTGCCATTTGATTAGGGACTTACCTTTTTGAATTATCCTCGGAGTTCAGTATTTTTGTGATTTTACTTTTAATCTGTTCAAGGATTATGATATCATTTTCGTTGTATTTTTTGTTGGAGTCAGTGTGGGTATTTTTAAAGTAAGCTTTTGTATGACCTCTTACAATGAATGTTTTACTATAATTCCTTTTGTTTTGTAGAAAACATCGATAAACTCTTTTGTTAATAGTATACACTTCATAAAAAGTGGATTTGAGTGTACCTGATGCAATAGTTTTCAGATGCACGAACCGGTATCATATGAATATATATCCTACTATGTGAACAATCCATTGTTATCGTACTTGATGCACAGTCTAATTTGACACAACTTTGGACGCAGTCTGATATATCCGAAAAATAAAGGCAACAGTAGTATATCGCTGTTCGAAAGTTATAATTCGATTGAGAGTAAACAAATCCGGGTTACAAACTAAAACGGAGGGAAACACATCAACTATAAGAGGAAAACAACGAAACCATAGAAATAGTTAAGTGCAACATAAAACCAAACGAAAATGTAACACACACAGAAACGAATTATAAGATAACAACTGCGATTTTCCTGACTTGCTACAGGACAATTCAAGAAAACATGGTGGGTTGAATCTGGTTCTATGGCTAGCCAAACCTCGCGCTTTTATGGCAATGTTAATATAACACTAAAATGACAACATAACATGACAGGACTACAGTAAAAATAAATGCAAGACTATTCAGGACAGAGTAATACACAAATTTTCAATACAAAAATACATTTCGACAGGCTAATAGTTATGAGAGGTACCAGGCTTATAATTTGATACGCCAGACGCTAAAAGCTAAATAACTAAAAAAATTTAAAAGAAATGGGGCACCTAAAGATCTTACTCCATGTCAAAATTTGTGCACATCTATAATTTCAAAACAATTTAATTGAGAAGAAAATTAGATTACTAAATTAAAAAATATCGATAAACTATGCCTTCAAGTAAACTAAAGGTAAAACAATGGACTGCTGTAGAGGATACGATATAAAAGAGATGATTATAGGCAACATGGTCTTATAAGCACCAGGTGAAATTATTGCTAAAACATAATTTATAAGAATGAATACAATTAAACATATATGTAATGTTTATCTTTAAAGTCAACACAAATTTATGACATATAAATCACAGTGTAACACATGGTAAGTACCAAGCATTAAAAACTGTCAGTAGTATCTCTAGATATATCTTGACATATCCTTCATTCTTTGCGTCCATAGAATTTACACTCGCTGAAGTTCTAAAGGACATACCATCTACGGCCAGTTATTTATGTCCGATGAAAAACGCTTTACTCCATTAAAGTGTCATTTTTTGTCTTAGGTTTCGTTCACTGAAATAAAATAAAAAGATTCTCTGAAAACTAACATAAAGTTAACTTAAAAACTAATATAACATTGAGATAATACAATGTAAAATAGACCTAGCATAATTTTAAAAGCCGTCATAGTCTTAGCCTTTTTCGAATTAAAGAGAGAACATGTGTTTCTTGTTTAAATTGATCACTTAAGCTAAAAATAACATAATTTTTCTTATTATGAGATACGCTATGCTCTGATATATAGAAAAGTTGCAATGAAAAGACCGTTATCATTAAACAGATTCAACAAAATCAACGATGGCAGTAATTTAAAAGTGATTAAAAATTAAGTAAAAAAAGAAAGAAAAAACAGTTCTTGGTGGAAATGACAGTTTGTAAACTTATCTTTTCATGAGCTGTTTGATAGTATTCAAGTACTATCGTTGCTATTTTCTCTATAATATCAGCCGTTTTATTAAATACCGTTCTTCTTTTTTAAAAAGTGATTTTTTGGGTGATATATGTACCCAAGGCAATCAATTTAACTCCACGGCTTATCTGCCTTTGCCAATGCAAGCTATACTAAATTATCCTAGCTTGCACTGATTAGTTCTCAACGGTTAAGTTTCTTTTGTGCAAATGATAATATGTTATCTTTATAACAGTCACTATGCTACTAAAGAACGAACGGGATACATACACGGTCTTTTTTCGTCATCTGGAGCATCTATTTCTTCATTTTCTGATCCGGGATCTTCAGAAATACTTTCTGTCTTCTTTTTTAGTTTATATAATGCTGCATAATACTTCAAAAAACTTTCCATTGACCTTCTTCCTTGCTGCAAATGTACAAATCATAACATATAATACAATATACTGCTGCTTGTTTTTGTTTGTTAAAACCTGCTTTACGTTTGTCAAACACATTTTACTCGGATTGTCATGGGTTCAATGTAAACTACTTAAGTATTTCTAATATAACGGAAAATGTGCAAATATTCAATAGTTAAACCATCAATCTATCATTTTTTTTTATAAAACGGTTGAGCATGTATAATCTAAAGTTGAGAAAATTTGAGGAAAACCTTTTTATATGTATCATTTTCAATTAGTTTAGGTGCTTTTTGTCTGTTCAATTGAAAATAGTCATTACTTCTTAAACTGTAATCTACATTTTTGTTACAAGTTAGAACATAGACAATGAATGTCATACCTCAACAACATAAGCTCTATCTTCTGGCTCCAAGACAAAATCTGATGTTCCAACATGACCAGTATTGATTCCAACCGTTCTGTCAAAGTCTCTTTCCTATAAAATATTCATCATTGAACAATTATGATAGGTTATCTCTTGTTTGGCAGATGTTTTTTATTCGTTTCATTGCTGATATATATCGTCTACAGTTTTATTTTGTCAAGTTTTATGGACTTTAATCTTTTTGAATATCCAAAGGGTGGGTTTTTTTGTGGTCAATTATTGGTTTCAATGATTAGAAATATTTGTATGCTTCGACCAAGTGAAAGAAAAAAAATGAAGAGACAGAAAAAAGGGTTTCGATTTAAATATTAGAAACAAAATATAAGCTTTATTTTGCACTGTTGAGTTTTAGAAATATTAACTCTCATTCAACCAAAGATATGATAGTTTCTAACAAATCAACTGTTTATAATCTAGCTTCACAAAATACATTTCTGTTTCCTGTCTCCTCACCTATTGTAAATGATCTATTCTAGGTAAAACACAGTTACGGTTAAATCATTTGTCATAGGTTGAAATATTTGTACAGATCTTAAAAGCTCAAGCTAGGAGTTAAGTCTTTAAAACAAACACTTTGTAATATAAAATTCTTAAACTGCAAAACGAAGACAAGATAAAAGTTAAGTTTGTATTTGCACCAATTTGCATGTCATTTGATAGTACGCATTGTAATATCGTTCCTGTATATTTGGCTATAAATCACAAGAGTGATGCAAGTTTGTATCGAAATACATTTTTGGAACTCACCTCGACAAATACCCTTTTCACGTTCGTTAGTAGTGCATTTTGTAGAGTGTCAAAAAATGAAAACAGTCCTGTTATATCCTTCCGCTGATATCCAAGAAATCTTTGTTGCAGACATATACCGGTGCTTTGAATAAAGTTCACTAACTCGTGATACTGAATCTGTTAAATAAAGTGAACCATGTTAAGGTGTAATATTACATTGTTACATACAACCTTGTAAAGTTATTATTTGATGAATTAGATTTGTAACAATTAAGATTTGTAAAAGCTTATCTTTGTTAGACAACCTTATACATCAGTAAAAAGTGATGTCACATATGATCACATAAAAAAGTTTTAAAAAATTGTGCTTAAATTATGTCTTGAAGAACACTATATCAAATACTCGCAGTACGAATTAGAAATAATTATGAAGCCGATTTCCAATAAAAGTGTAGGCCTACGACTGTTGATTGTCAATGCACCATAGACTACTTACCTCTCCATTTCCATCTTTGTCTAATGCTTCAAAAGCTGTTGCCGCATTGCAGTTTTCACCAAACAACAAGTTGGCATGTTCTGTTGTAAATTCATCCTTAAATTGAAAGACAAAAGGAGTTGTATTAAAACACCAGTACTAAAATACCTTTAATTTTATTGTTTAAAACTTTTTTGAATGCAAAATAAAAATGTTTTATAGAAATGTGTTATAGTCTTGTATCAGTTGAATTCTATTACTGTTTTCGGATTCAGTCCTCGACTATACATTTACAATGTTGTACAGTTGAACAGTAAGAATCCTCTAAAAATAAATAAGTATATAAAAAAAAAAAAAAACTCAAAAGGGTAAAATAACAAAACTACCGAACTCCAAGAAACATTCTAAATGAAAGACTCCCTAAGCAAATGGCAAAATCAAAATCTTAAATACATCTAACCGAATGGATAAAAAGCTTGTAGTAGAGTAAAAGTGTTTTTTTTTTTACTTTTAAACTAAAATATTCCACTAAAAACCACTAAAACCAATCAGTTCATAAAATTTTAGAAGATTTGTCTTATTTTAAGTCAAACGCAATCCACGGTTTTTTCCTGAATGGCTTAATTGCCTGCAAATGCATCATATTTATTCTACATTGGCATAAAAACATGTAATTAAACAATGATATAAAAATTATATTTGTATTAGATACACAATCATTGTTTATCAAGGGATAATCACAAACTGTAAACAGGTAATAAAACACCATGACCAAATGTTCAAAACATATCATATATCATTCGAAGGCTGGATAATGCAGATCTCTTGGTAAAACAAGTAGCAAACCCATGCCTCAAAGTTTTATCATAAGTTTTATACTGCAAATTAATTTGCATAGTTTTTTAATGCAAAGATGCTCATGATTATTTTTGTTTGTTCACGTCTAACTATTATTTTCAATCTAAGGTTTTTAAACATCGGTAAACTACTGTTCTTCAAATCTTGTGTTAACTCCCTTCGTGTTTTAATATTTCTTGACTAGTTGATCGAAGGTGTTAACAAAAATGTTGAAAACAAAGTGAAACAGTATAATACTGGAAAGAAATGTACTGGGAGACTTAAAAGATATAGAATTGCAAAAATCATTAAATGTTGATAGGGAGAAAGAAAATGATTATATGGACAAATATATTTACAAACTATACTTAACACATGCAAATTTCGAATTTTATGTTCATCTAGTTTTTTACCATTTCTTTTCATATTTGTAGTCGTGTAACTCACTATGTATGACACATTAACTGTCAATAATGAACTATTAAGTTGCAGTAAAACTTTTAGTATGACTTTTGAATTTTTACTGTCTTGTCTTTGGTGATTAAAATATTTGAATAATATTAAGATTTATTATAATCTTTTTTTATATATATAAAAAAAGCACTCAGTTTTCTTCCATACATCAAGTTACCTTAGGAAGAATAAAAAATGCTCCCTCTTATATAGAACCTATCTTTAATACATATCTGAATACATATCTGAATACTTTTAAACAAGAACCAACTACTAGTATCTAAACAATCAAATGCCTGCATATGAACTTGAATACATACAAAAATTTACTAAACGAATAAATATCTAATTTCATGCATAAAATTAACAAGATAAACATAAAATTGAAGAGTACTTTATTATTTGTTAGAATTCCAACAGTTTAAATATTGTGTCATTGAAAGGAAGTATGTAATTCAAGTTGACGCTTTTTTTTTAACGAAATTATAAAAGCACATAGATATAATGTATGCTTAATAGGGGTAAGGTTTGTCAATGAAAGCAATTAATTTTATCAATTTTTATAATTTTTATAAATTTCCTGTTTACAAAACCTTGAATTTTTCGAAAAACTAAGGATTTTCTTACCCCAGGAGTAGATTACCTTAGCCGTATTTGGCACAACTTTTTGGAATTTTGGGTCCTCAATGCTCTTCAACTTTGAATTTATTTGGTTTTTTGAACTATTTTCATCTGAGCGTCACTGATGAGTCTTATGCAGACGAAACGCGCGTCTGGCGTATAAAATTATAATCCTGGTACTTTTGATAACTATTATCATTGTTACATTATAATTGCATTTCATCCTAACAGTGGTGTATTTCAAAAAATGACATTTGAGTGAGCATTTAAATTTGTTGATAGGGATATAAAATTACGAAGGTTTACCCGTCTCAAGTATCACTATAAACATTAAAATTTGTGTTAATGCAGTTTTTTAGATGGATTTTATGATCTGGCTAAGACCTTTTTTAGAATGGTTTCGGATTGACAAAAGGTGGCCTCGAACTTCGCTAGTTGAATTCGAGTCTATTGCAATTTTGTTTCATTTAATTATTATTGTCACTGGGTCGTTAGCATTCCTTGTTGACTGTAAGTTTCTGATAGTAAATACAACTCAGCAATTTTATAGAGTCGTTCGTGCATGAACATGCAGATTTTTTGTAGGTCATTTAAGTGACATAATTTAGATTCTCAATTTGTCGATTGTACATCAGTCATTAATTTGCAGCAGGATTCGCTCTACCTTATAGTCAATTTCCGTTTGGTTTGGTTCTCTAACGTTCATTTCAATGATAGTGTTCGGATTCCCCCAAGCGTTATTGAAAAAAAAGTCTTATCTTGAGCATTATATTACAATTTATAATTATATAAATATATATAAATTTACAAGTCCGTGATTTGATTATGTGTAAATGCATTTTTGATTAGTAAATACACGAATGTCGTTGCCTAGCATAAAACACAAACACTGTCTACGCACCCGATCTGAACATACGTTAACTAAAGTTGGCTTAATCTGAACCCTTCTTACTGTAAAATGATATCAGTAAAAGTAATGATACATAAAAAAGTTAACGGAAATAACCAAAATTAGTGGAAAGAACAACTGATCCGATCATTTACCACCAAACTGCCTACTCCAGAAAAATAGAGGAACAATCAACGACAAGACAACATTACGCAATAGTTATTTCTCATTATGTCATTTCAATGTCTTATGTTTCTAGAATTGTCTTTCATACATATCAGATTAAAAATTATTATATTTTGGATCTGAGAATTATAAAAGATGCTTATCAGTCATATCTTTCTCTCTCTACCAACAAAAGTCTCCTTGATTTAAAATATAATAATAAAAAAGTTAAAGCATGCATTTACCAATAGTCTAGTCAAAATAGATGAAAAATGTGGCCAACCTCAAAAAAATTGCAACAGAATTATTTTTGGTATTTTTCAAATCTAAAAGGCTTTCTATGTAACATACTAAAAGACTACCAAGATATCCGAGTGGGAAAATGGATTTTTTGGGTGAAAAATAGCAAAATTTGACAAAAATAGTGAAAAACTGGGAAAAGCTTGTTAAACATTCATTTTTGATGATAATAATTTCAAATCAAAAGTTTTACAACAGGTTATACAGTGTTTATGAAATATTATGATAAAAAAATAGTTTTTGTTTTATAAACATGAAATTTTAGGTGAAAACATCCAATTTTTGTTGGAATTTGAGATTCACATAGTGTGAATTGATTACCAAAACGGACAGGAAAATATAAATATTGGTAATAGAGGTTCATTTGATAGTTCAATTACTGCGGAAGCGTATTTGCACCATGCACATTTTTTTTTAATTTCTTCCTATGTTTGCATTATAACACAGACATTTGTAAGATAACTCAAATATTCGTTTAATAAGGCAAACCTTTGCGTTATAACAAAAAAACCTTTGAGAGATAATGCAAATATTTGCGTAATTTGGAACTAATAGAAATATGAAGAAAATAATTTATGTGGCATAAATACGATTCCGTAAATAAAAAGAAATTACTTTGGGATATATTGTTAAACATGCATTTCTATTCCACTTACTATGAATATTGACACAGGGATTTGTTTGACATAGTTATGCGCTGCTCATAATAATACTCTTGATTTATTTATTAACTTGATGCACTATAAGTAGGTGCTATATCGTGTAAAGCTAGGTTTTTAGGCATTTTATGCTTTTTTTTCTCAAAATCAAGAGGGACAAAAATACAAATTTCATCTTGTTATTAAAAATGTTCCTTATGTATGTATGACTTCAAATGGCTTTACCATATTTCTTGTCTTCAGTTTGATTATTCGTTGATGTTTTGTGCTTCTTATTCATATTAAGTGGAAAAGATTTCATCGACACAAACGAAGGAGCTTACACCCATTTTAATAATAACAAACAATAATGCAATGGAAAGTAATTCATGCATGGACTTGGTATATCTCTAATCGAGGAATTACTATGACTTCATTTCTCAGTATCCCAAATTCATTCTTCAAGGATATTAAGCAATGAAGTTGAAATAAAACGCCATTCTCACTTGGAGGAGACAAGTTATCTCCTATTGCATTCTACCTACCTCTGTAATGCCACCTGGTTTCATCTTCGTAGATAAATAACAAAATATGACCAAAAATGTGAATAAATAAGTTAATTATGCCATTAAAAAACAGCCTGGTGGTAAAAAGTTCCTCTTTGGGCATTTTGTTTTTGTAAGTTTGAAAATTACTTGCACATAACCGACAATAAACATAAAACTAACAAATGTGAAATATATTCCAAAAATATAATGGATTTGTTAATAAAGGACAACGATTATTTTGTCTATGATAGTTTTCTTTTTTATGACATAGAACTAATGGTGTGGGATTGTATATAATAAGTGTACAAATTGTAAATTAAAAAAAACAAAACACATGGCACACGTTTGTTGTAAATATTCAAAGCGAAGCTCATGAATTATAATATTCTTGATTCTTGCTGTAAATCTGTACAATATAATGAAATAATGAGAATAAGAATTAAATTATCAATTCTACAAAAATGTGTACAACTATTATACAAAAGAAAAAATATAATAGAAAACGTGCATGGAAGAACACATGAACCGGGTGAATAAATCTATACCTGCAGATCTAGCCGTCTGAATTGATCTTACATTTAGCATGATTCTTTTACTTTATATGACGTACCGGAATGACGAAAACCTTAGTTTTGTTCGGACTGGTCAATATAGTATCTTTATACACAAACATGTCTGTTTTAATTGCGTTAAATTTGCAATTGTTTTCAATGAACTTATTCACCTCAAACCCCACAACCAATCCCATGCGGCCGGGTTAATATATTAACAATGAGAAGCCGGTTATTATTTATATTTTCATCAAAATTCAGCTGTCGAAACAGCCTGCTGCTTTCTACATCTATCAGGCATTATTTTATGTAATAAGCTAGACGAGTGATATAACCACCTACGAGCGTCGTGTTGTTCTCTTTGTGATTTTAAAAGCTACTATGCCTTAACAATTTATGAAAATTTTAGAAAATATTTGTTTTATATAACAATCTGAAATGTATCGCCTACTTTACTGATCATTATTAAATGTTGAAATTCTTAACTACATGTATCAGTAAAAATAAGGTAAACGTCATATAAACCGTGCTTGATGGACACGATCAATAAACAATCATTCTAGCCAACAAATTATAGATAACCTACTGCTTATAGTATCCGAGAAAAAAGCCGTACAACAAAAACTGATGAACTATGAATAAAAGGTCAAGGTCAGATGATTCTTAAAGACAGACAAAACTCCTTACGATAATCCCATACATTAAAGATAATGAATATATAGCTTAGATTATCAGAGAAACTAACAATAAGCATTGATCAAACAATTATGAAAATGAAATCAACGTCCGAAGAACACTGCCAGTCAGACATGTACACATACATGCAATAATTTCACCAGATACAGTTGACCTTTGCGTATGACGTTTCAGAAAAAGAGATAACCACGAAACTTTAAAAGTTTACTAATGCACCAAAACCAGGCCTTGAAGGCATAAAACTTTGCTCAGTGCTCTGAGCACAAAAATCATGCTCGAAACATGAAATCCAGTAATTTGATTGGTTGATTTTCGAGTCTGAGCAAGGGTCCGGAAACGGTCATATTTGCCAGTCATGTCCTAAACTGAAACTATAATGTCCTAAACTTTTAATTTGGATTTAGGTCAAATTTTATTTTTCAACAGTAATAATTTCGGTCATTTCGTTGAGATTGACTTTCAAAATCGCCATTTTGAACGTATTTTTGTTTTGTTATCGATTTCCTGTAATTAAACTGCCACTCCAATAAAGTGTAATAATCCTGAGGGCCCTCCTAATAACTATATTAATGCCTCGGGGAGCTATTGGCTAATGATTGCTAATCTCTTTACCTGTGTTTTTAATTCACACCTGGCATTTAATCACAAGCTCCAAACTATTATTAAAAAGAAATAAAAATTCCATACCAACTGGCTTCATTATTTAATTACCCAACAGGTCAGACAATTGTCAATTATGATTTAAAATCAAATTAAAACTTGGTTTAATTTACGTAGAAAATTATTTTTTTTTACTTCTAAAACACGTGCTTTGTTAACTATGTAATACACATGCTTGAAATTCTCTTCCACAGATTTAGACAATTAATCGTAAATTTAAAATAATTTCATCCTAAATAAAGCTAGTGCAACTATTTTAATTAATATTCTTGCACTATTAGGGGTAAAATATTAAAAAGCCGATGATTTCCTGTGATTTGGGTAAACAAAACTAATCCCGGAAATGAGTCCGGAATTGTTCGTCTTACTATTGTCGCATTACATCCGGTTTGAATTTTGACTTCAGAATCGAAAGAAACATAAGTGATAACTGAGAATATTATCGTTTTGAGTCATTAAAATCATTTTATTTTTAAACTGTTGCCTTCCCTTAATTGCTCTTGATCAATTTTTGGAAAATGGTAAGACAAATCATGAAGCAATTGCAATGCAACAGTGAAACAAGTTTGTTGATGCTACGAACATGACGATCGAGTATGAGCATACTCATAATGAGTCTCATGCAGTAATGTGATTTTGACAATCATTTTTTGAAAAGGGGCATCAACTTTTAAGTTGTATGAAAATGACCGAAATTAGGTGAAAAAATTTCCGGATCCTTGAGTCTGAGTACAAAAGTCATGCTCGAAAGTTTTATGACCGTGAGGCCAGAGGTCAATGTCATATGAACCCTTCCAGACGGAAGGGTATTCTTTAATTTTAGTTTTTATTAAATTTTGATGCAAAATCTAGAATATTACACGAATGTTCACAGTGATTGAACTGTACGCTGTGCAATCTAACATTACAGCACAGTTTATTCATCAATTTCAAATTAGAACATGGAATACATCATTTACATAAGGCAAAAGGGCAATGTGCAATGAATGTGCAACGGGTGGTTAATGGGAATCTAATAATTTATTGTTTTTATATATTTTTTCTCAGTCCAACTTAGAAAGTGGTAAAACGAATATAATATATATAATATATATTAGCTATAAGCTTAAAAGACATAGTCTAAAAAATAAGGCTTCTCGTTTGCAAAATTCCGCCAAAAATCGGTCAACAAATGTATATAAAATAAGCAATTAAAGCTGGCGTCTGATTACATTGAACCATATTTACTTATCAATCTGTAGTTAATGATTTAAGAACATGATAATTATTTCTAGTTCATTATTTTAAATGAGTAAAACATCGGCTCAAAATATTTTACAAATCCTAGGGTTGCATTTGACCAAAATATTTTCATTTTCATAGTATAACTGGAACCTATGGTAACCAAAAATTCTTTCCTGATTTCACTTAAGCAATGATTGTCGATGATACAACTTTCCCTCACAGATAGACCAAATGAAGTATAAGTTAGAAACCAGAGGTCACCATAGGGACTTTGATAATAAGAAAAACCCATACGGCATAGCAAGCTTAAAACGGTCTCGAAATAACAAATGTAAAACAATACTAGTATCTAATAATGGTTGGAGTGTATTTCTGTAAATTGCAACTAACTTCCAGACACAGCAAAATCACCGTTTCCTGAACGGTGTGGAAAATAGTATGAATAGTTTTTCGATACTGTATAAATGCTTAACAGTCTAGAATTATGATTTCCGTCATATTTATAAAAGTTAATAACAACACAATATCTTGACTACAATGAACTGCCAAGTCGACTGAATGTATCACACGCATACTGTTATCTTTATACCGTTTTCTTTTTTGGGGGATTTGGGAGAGGGGGGGGCGGGGTTGACATAATGTTAATCAATCAATACGGTGTTTCATTGTGTATTAGTTTACTTACATCTTTGAAAGCGTTATCTAGTTCTGTTCTGTCAATTTTGTCGTCTTTGTCCAAATTGTGTTTCTTTAAAACCTGGAAACAAAATTAACCCATAGATAACCTTTAATGGGAATCTAAATAATAGAACAACCTTATATAAATATGTAATAGAAGCGTAGTGAGAGCGTAGTAAGGTCGTGGTAAGATCGCAAAGGTCGCTGTACCATCGTAGCAAGAGCGTATCGAAAGCGCGGTTCTATTCGTAGAGACTTCACTACGATCTCACAGCGACGTTATTATGACCTCACTACGACCATCACGTTCTCACGCTTCCACTACGACTATACCACGTTTACCAGACGCTGTTAAAGACCATAGTACGATTCTAGCACCCCAATGCCGTTCTCATCACGCTCTTCTTACGACCTGACTACGTTCATACTACGACCATCATGCTCATGGTCATTTTCACATAAAATATATAAAAGTTGTTCAGGTTTTGTTTGTCTGTGTGTAATTTAGACTTCTTGTCTTTTTTCTCTAACGACTCAATCATGATAGACACATCTGTGTCATCCCTGCTATCGATCACTAAAACATCGTTATTTTAAGTTTGATGGACCAACATAAAGATGTGATTCTGGTTGGATTGGTCGGTCCGACATCTCTCCTGGATCAGGACTCGTTACTATCAGATCCCCTTCTGCCTCTACATCTTCCACTACAACCACACCCACGTATTCTGGTAGATTTTGGTGGCATGACTGTGTAGTTTCCGAAAAAAATCTACGTATTAATCAGAAATAGAAGGAATGGAACAGTATTGATATGGAACACGATGTTGGCGTTATTGCTGAGAACGTAGTAAGATCGCGGTATGAATTTAGATTCGTGGAAATAACGTGCTATAATAGCAGTAGAAGCGTGGTAAGATCGTGTTGCAAACGAATAACTCGTGGTATGGTCGTAGTGAGAACATGATGAGTGTAGTAAGATCATGATAGTCATAGAACAAGCGTGGTGAAAACGTGGTATAATCGCAGCAGGATCGTGGTAGAAGCGTATTGAGGACATACTATCATCGTGAAAACAACGAAAATTAAATTTTTTATGCCGCTCATACCGCGATCTCACCACGATCTGAATCAATTTAAGATCGCGGTGAGCGTGGTGTGATCGTGGACTAGTGGGACTGGGGATTAAGGTATAACACACGTACATTGTATTTATTTATCGTCTTTTTAACACTGTTTCCAACATTGTTCTGCTGTATTGATGTTTTGATGACAAGGTTGATAACCTTTTATATACAAACCTTATAAAACTCAAATCTCAATATAACTAGTGTACCTTTAAGAAAACATCCACAGCCATTGTAACTCTGCGATGCTCACGCTTGGCCTTTTCTTGCACATTTTTCTTTTCTAATTTCTTTCTAAAAACCAAATTAAAAACTATGTAAATATAAAAAATGTGATAAATACTGAATATCGACAAATTTACATTAAGTTAAATTTCGCTATTTTCGAGTGAGACATTTAACTGCAAAATTTACCATTCGAATATTTAACCATTTATTGAAATGTATCGTACAAGGCCATGAACAAGAATAATGGGTCAGTGAAAATTTAACTGTTTAATCTAAGACCAAATCGCCAAAAACCCGACTAAAAAGGAATTCGATATACTTAACGAGTTTATTATACATATCGTTTGATGTTGGTGTTTTTGAAAACTGATATTAGTACTTCGCAAGATGAGCCCGACTCTAGATGTGGGATTTCCCCGCTGTGTTGAAGACCCCTTGTCGGTTTTCTGTTCTATGGCTGGGTTGTTGTCGATTTGACACATTCCAGATTTCCATTCTTAATTTTATTTAAAGTAAATGTGCACCAACCCGAATAACGTTAAACATTTTATTCAACTAAATCTGATCTAGATATTAAACGTAATTCGCATTTTTGTTTCGTTTATTTTTTGTAATAGGAAATTTTGATTTGACTACCAAGCATTCTTAACTTATACGCTCACATCATGTTATAGTTTGATTTACAATAATAATAAGGCGTACATAATCATAAGCTTGGTGTCTTTGATAAGTTTATTATGTATTGTCGAAATGCGCATCTGGTGCAACAAAATTGGTACCGTTGATTATATTACTACCACTGGGTCGATGCCTCTGCTGGTGGACTATTAGTCCCCGAGGGTATCACCAGCCCAGTAGCCAGTACTTCGGTACTGGCATGAAAATGCGGATTTTTTGTGTTATTAAAATTTGCTGTTACAAAATATTATAAATTATTATAAATTAAGGAATGTATCTCCCTCATGCAAAGCTCTGATTCCTTTCACGAATTTGGCTATACTTTTTGGACCTTTTAGATTATAGCTCTACATCTTTTATATATGCTTTGGATTTCAAATATTTTGGCCACGAGCATCACTGAAGAGACATGTATTGTCGAAATGCGCATCTGGTGCAACAAAATTGGTACCGTTGATTATATTATTAAAAACCCACTAAACCGATGACACTGATGGTTTTGTTTCCACTCCTAGTGTATCACCAGCACAGTGGTCCACTTGAATTACCATTGAGTCATTGGGGAATGAAAATTGTCGTCTTCAATAATTTACTAGAAGTTTCAACGTAAGGTAAAATTGTTGCTTTCGTATCTGACCGTCATTAACCCAAGCACGAATTCAAAAAACGTATTTCTTGATTTAAAATTAACACCAACAAATCCAGTACTTTAGACAAGATATTTTTGTTTACGACTATACAAGAAATTCAATTTCAATTTAATTCCGTTAGGTTATTACAATCAAACAGTTTTCAGACAAGTATAGGTTTCAAATGTCTTTAATGTAAACAACATTACAATTTTGATATGGTTTTAGAAAACCCTAAGGTTATAACAACAAATCGAATAAATCTGAATATGCTAGTTATTGCTTTTCTAGTGATTGATATAATTATGATCAGTAACTGATTATATTGTTAAACTTGCTAAAATTGTTTCGATAGGCTTTTAACTCTGGCGTGGAAATTCTTTTGTGTAATTTTCGGCACATTTGTTTTGAATGTCCACAAAGTGTATGATTCCAGCTTCAACTTGCTCCTGTTTTTTTAAATCAAAAGTAGCAAGCTCCGAAATGTTTTCCTACAATAAATCTTGAGAAAGTTCTGCATAAAATACAATAAATGTTTATTATAAAATCGACTTACTTGGCAAGTTTTGTGTTAGGGAATTTATCTAAATGAACCCCTATTCTTCTCTCTAAAATGTAACGGAACACATCAGATTCGGAATCAGCATACTGAAATAAAATAAAAACAAAGACATCAAAATGAAAATAAAAGTTGTCCTTAAGACCACAGGAGCTAGTATGCACAAGATTATAGTTATAAATAAAATATTAGTACTATTTTAAAAGTACAAAATGTATCCAAAGGGTTGCTCATAGGAACATCTTAGTATCCAAGATGAGTTTTGTCAATTTTAGAATATATGAAAGGGTGTCATCTCAAAGGCTATTTTCAACGTTTTCTTAATTACTTATTGTAATTTTTGTTCTTGTCAACACGTAAAATTTTAGAATAATTCAATCAAATGATGCTATATATGTTATTTTCTTATATTCTTGGGTAAAAAAAAACGCCCAGTAATTGGAGTAAACATTCGAAGAAAGGTCAGGCTCACAAATGTCAATGTAGTAGTGATCCGTCACAACAAATGTTGTATAGATATTTCCAATGAAAAAAAGCAAAATGCTCCAAATAAAAATTCATACAAGACTTCAAAAACGAATCATTTGGGAAGAAATTGAGCTGAAAAGTAATAATAGAAGATACAATATAGAGAGTTTGAAATTTACTAGTGAGTATGACTGCAGTAATGACACGAAGAAAATATCTGTACTTATACATCCCGTTATACTGTTATTGTTCTATCAGTATGAACATTTTTGTATTGTTATATTTCATTTTTGTTAATATGCTTTGTCTATATGCGTTTTTGTGTTTCTTTGATACATATGACGTGGCTCTGTACCGTCATTGTGTTATAGTGCCAATGTTTGTTTACTAAATAAATATTTTAAGCAAGTTTAACAATAATTATTATATTTGTTTGTTTTTATAATGATTAATTTAATAACACAATGTTGACTGCTGTACCCCTATTTTTGAAATTTTTACCTATTAAGTCTGTTTGTTTTATTCACACATCGTTGTCAATATAATGGAATTTTATGCAATTGTCATATGAGTGAGAGGTTTAGCTAGCAATAAAACAAGGTTTAACCCACCATTTTCTACTCGAGAAAATGCCTGTACCAATTCCGGAATGTGACAGTTGTTGACAGTTAATTTTGCCAATTGATTAAGGACTTTCCGTTTTGAATCTTTCCTAGAAGTTCAGTAATTTTGTAATTTTACTTTTTACAACCAAATGCAAATATTAAAAGAAATATGAAAAGATAGGTAACATGTTACATTTTTGTTATTGTATATACGCACTCTTTGACATGCATCATAATTACTTTTTAGTAGCACAAGGATTTTAATATTTTTACATATCTTTGTACAGAAATAACTGTGTCAATAATACCGGTTACATAATATTTTGAATAAAAAACTTAAGACTTGAATTGTTTAGGGAGGTATGACTCCGTGTCGAAAGAATTCTATCTGGATCAATACTGTTTACATATCAATTACACATGTAAATGCACACGTAAATCAAATTTAAATATTTTCAATATGTCAGTTTTAAAAATAGCATACAGGATTATAAAAAAATTAGACATGACATTTATTATACATATACTTTAAAGTCAATTTATCGATAAAATTTATGCGAAAAAAAGGTATCCAAAAACATAATAGAGTGTTTTAAATATTATTTTTTTAATTTTCAAAATTGATTTTCTGTAGAAAATATTTTTGTGTCATTACATGTATAATTAATTTTGTTTTGGTTGGGGGATGGCAAAAAATAAAGAAAATGATAAAGCAACTTCATACTACATACCCTTGACTTACTTTTTAACATGATAATAACACAAACTTAAACATGTAAACAATGCAAAAGTCAGTGAGGCATGATAATGAGGAGGGGCATATAATATCCATTGAAATGAGACGCGCAAATACTAAGACCGTCGCATGCCAAATATCATTGACCTAACCAATTAATGTTAAATATTAAACGACATCACAAACTTTAACATGTAAATTGCGCAAGTTTCAGAGTCAATAGATCATGACTAAGGGGGCGAGATCAACAAATTTCTATTGCAATGAGATGTTCGAAGGCCAATGTAATTCATACCTAAGACAGTTGACCTACTATAAGTGCCTCCCTTAAAATTACCTAATGACAAACTAATACAATGTTGAAGCCATCACCGGCGCCACCTACATTTGACACAGCACGCATGAGTTTCTCTATCGCCCATTTGTCAACCGCTAAACAATAGAACGCTTAGAAATATGCGTCCAAAATAAAATGAGATCGGACAAATACAATCATTATCTAACAATAACACACGCTAAGTTTTATAAAAGAAAAGAAATTTGGACCAAGGCTTAAAAAATTGAGTTGCATTGTAACTTGAAATGGAAAAAGCAGTTGTAAATGACGAAAACTGTTCTCAACGTAATGAAGTACAACAAGTACTACCTTTGAAGGAAAAAACCAATTCACACCAGATATTGTTTTTTTTTTTTGGGGGGGGGGGGGAGGGGGGTCATCTTGTATTTTGAAATGTTTGAATTCTCAAGCTAATTTAAAGCAATACACGTGCAATTTAACTTCGTTTTGTTAAAAGTTCAAGAATATTTCACGATACTCCAAACAGAATCTTACAAATGTCTTGTGCTTATAGTAATAAGCATCTTCTCTAGTCAAGGTTTATAATCCCCTCACCTTCTCTCCGAAGAGGAGGGGAGTGGATCGCAACACTTGGCTAGAGAAAATAAGTTATGATTGATTCATAATAATATTATTACCAATAGAAGTCCTAAGGTTTTATTTGAATCTGGGTCGTATTTAAAGCGATATCGTCTATCTAACAATTGCGGAATCTGATCCAAAGGCTGTAATCTCTCTAAGAAATTATCCCCTTGTCGCATGGATAACCACCAACCTAAAAAATATAGACACAAGTTTAACATGTAAATATAGGCAACAGTAGTATACCGCTGTTCGAAAGTCATAAATCGATTGAGAGAAAACAAATCCGGGTTACAAACTAAAACTGAAGTAGACACATAAACTATAAGAGGAAAACAACGAAACAACAGAAACACTGAAGTGCAACAAAAACCCAAAACGACAATGCAACACACACAGAAACGAACTATAAGATAACAACTGCCATTGTCCTGACTTAGTACAGGACATTTTAAGAAAAATGGTAAATGTGTAAATGTACCCTCGGAAAAAACAATAGAAATAACATTTGCCACCAATACAGTTCCGTCGGAACAAATTGAGGATCTATCGGTTTTGCACTAGTCATCATAAGTAATTTAAAGCTTTTTGTTTAAATGTTATCAAACAACATGAACGTTACAAATAACAGGAAGCACAAATGAATTCTAAGTGAAAATGAGACCGGAAGTTGATTGATTTATGGAGTGATATCTGATTTAATTCCAGTAACAATATATCAGGACCATACCAAGCTAATCGAGTTAAATATACCATATTTTATTAAAAGATATTCTAGGTGATTTTTTGTTCGTGCTTGATCAAAAGGTATTAGTCCACAGGAAATAAATTTTCTGAGTCACATTATTCTAACCCCAAACCAACTGATATTTGCTCTTTCTCCTAAATGTCGCATGTTAAGCTCTGTAGCTTATGCCTATGAAGCGATCATCGCACAATTTTACTTCTTGATGATTTTTTAAAACTTAATTTTTTTTTAATTTGAAATCTATATATATTTATTTATTACGATGTTAAGCTCCAAATGATTTTATGATGAATTTTACCTTTAAACTCTACTATAGATCAAACAGAATATATTCATTTTACACATATACCATTGATTTCATCTGAGTGCTGCTTCAACCTTTGGTGGATTGTATATATCGAGCCTCAAATGATTCTGTCTGTCACGATATACTTGAGAAAAACAAATCCCCGAACTGTAAGATTGATGTAACAAAATCTTTTCTCGTTTATGTTGATGCATATGTTATTGAATATCGTTGTCACATCTTATTCATAATCTGAATTCTAACATTACTATTCCTAAACCTAAAGGTTATATGTCTCAAGTAATTATATTACAATAAGGGAAGTACAATAATGTTATACTAATAAGATTTTAATTGTAATCTAACACATGTATCTACAATAACAAGTATTTCGATCTGAATGAATTTTCTACATAAGCAAATGCCTGTATCAATTCAGGAATATAACAGTTGTTATCATTTCGTTCCATGTGTTTTGAGCTTTTGATTTTTCCATTTGATAAGAGACATTTCTTTTTGTATTTTCGTCGGAGTTCAGTATTTTTGTGAGTTTACTTTTTTCAACTTTTAAAATCTTAAGTACTAGAACTTATTCCATTGTTTGTACATCATACATTTTGCTATTCAGGAGAATAAATACAGATAAACACTATTGGTATTCAGTTAGGAACATTTCTACAACGAAGAACCGAACTGAAGTCCTTTAAAGTTATAAATAGTTTTTTTGCCTACAATTATCCACTTATGAAATGTCAAGACCGGTTCGCGCTCGCCAGCAATAAGGTTCAACTCAGCCTAATTTTATCCCTGAAGCGCATTGCCCTCTAAAAATTGCATCACCAATCACAATAAGCAAAGCCAATAGCATATGTATATAAATTGCTTACCATCATAACAATGTATTGGAAAGTTACATAATACTCCGCCATCAACATACGTATTGGTTTCTCCATTTTCTGTATAATTTGTAGCTTGAAACATTCCTGAAAAAAAACAATGCCAAAAAATTATGACAAACTACATTTATTAAAATAAGAGTGTATTAAACTCTTTGAAAGATTTAAGAACGTCAAAAAAGCATGTGTTGTAGTCGGTATTTCGGCACTGATATGATTTATAAACCTTTCTCAAAACAGTTCTTAAATTATAAAATAATAAAGAAACTAAGGTCTCATCTCCGTCAGTCAAAGTTGACCTATGATTGATTTGGCTATAATGTTATTGCCCTTTTTAATTACAGAGCTCTTCAACTAATGTCTTTCAAATATACGGCTTTTGAGTGTTTCTGATAATGGTAAATCCAGAAAAGCGCTTCGGACACATGGAAAAGAGTCCCATGCGGAATAAATGGCTTCATATATATTTTTGAAAAAATAAATTTCAACGAAAATGATTGTATTTCAAAATAAAAGATCAAATGATAATGGTGGTGAATATACTAAAAGTATAAATACTAATTTCAATTATTTTTTTTAACAAATTATGCTATGTTTTATTACCTGGTATGGACATAGACATACGAACGGCAAGTCTGATTGGCATATTTGGCGTAGTTTTAACATGACAATATTCCTCAATCATATGATTCAAATTTGTCACGACTATACACAACTCTCTTCCAGTTTTCTCGTAAAGCTACAAATGTATAACAAACAATATACAGAAAGTAAAAATACAGTTTTCATGTCATGAATATATCATAAACTTTTGAAGTGTTAAGGGAAACATTTACCTCAGTTATACAAATAAGTTTTCTTTCTATAAAAAAGACCAAATATTATGTTTTTATAAGGCACTATAACCTACAAGACTATCACTAAATGAACATTTTACCATGATTTTCCTAGGATAAAAACAAAGTATGCATTTTTAAAGACATTTTCATTGGGTTTTATGAAGTGATGCAATTTACATATTTTTATTTGAGCCATAACTACAATGTATGTAGTATAATCCTTTTTAGTTATATTTTGAAACACTAGGTATTATTGTTGGTTAAAAGCTTATTAGAGCTTGTTTGAATGCTATGCCGACTCTAAATAAAGCTTATTTATTATTATTTATATTAAGCACTTGTGTTGAATGTCACCCTCGTGCAAAAAGGGAAATCAATGTAGAGAAAAACGCAGTATATGCAGTACATTGTGATATAGTTCTCAATTCTGAAGACATAGATTTAAGTTTGTAACCTCGATTTGTTTTCGCTTAATCGATTTATGACTTTTGATCAGCGATATTAATATACTGTTGCCTTTATAGATCATGCGTCGTTCCATTTGACAACATAAACGTTTATCTATGAATTAATAAAACTGCACTCAAAGTTTACAAACAACTTTATACACAAATGTTTAAAAATATACCATCATGGTTAATTAAATCTAGATTTAAATGTAGGAAGCAGCAACATCCAAAGAAAACCTTTTGTAACTTGTGTTTTATAGTAAGTTGCCAATCTTTCAAAACAAATAGTATATTTAAAATATTTATCCTGCAGTCAGCCAACTGTTGTAAAACTGTTGTACAAATAACAGGTTTACAATCAATTTTTTTTTTGTAATTGTAGAAAAGAAGTTCCCTGTTACCCCGTTTCAATGTAGAGCAAGTGTTATACTGTGGATATTTCCTTTTACATAACAGTTCATTTCGGGGTCCTCGTCGTGGTGCACGTTTCATCTATGTCCATTAAAAAAAAATGGAGGAAGTGATTTGGATTTTAGAAGCTAATGTTTCAAGTGTGGGTTGTAAATTACAGGACAAAAATAATTTATGTACATGGTTGAAAATATAAAATGTATTTGTACTCGCTGTATACGGGGAAAAGCTCGGTGAACCTCGCTTTCCGTGCTGTTTCAAAAGCTCGTACAAATAAATTATATATTTTTATGACAATATATACTAGTATATAAATTGTATGTTTCCAATAGATCTGTTTGAGATTGCGATAGATGTCTGTTCACGGGTGTGTATTAATGTTACGTTTCAATAGGTCTGTTTGATGGTGTGCGATAGATGTTACGATTCAAAATCAATCATCTTCATGTTTCGCTAGAATTAAGTGAAGATTTTTTAGTCACCTTACCTCTAAGAATGTAATATCTGGATTTCCATTAGATTTTTTGGCAAGAGCTTCACCAAACCACTGAAATATACGATTTCCAGGATTCCATCCATATCCAGTTAGTAAATTTGGCAATAAACTAAAAATTCCAAAGGATGCATCTGTCAAAAGAAAAAGATACACTGTACCAAATTCTGAATCATTTAAAACTTAATCAGAGTTCATCAAATGTAACATTTCAGTCAAAGTGACATTCTCGTTAAATGTTATATAGAAACGAAAAATTGTATCCTTCATGGTAGTATCGAATGCTCGCATTTGAATATAATTCTTTGTACATAGTTTATTCTTTTCATCTTCATCACTTCATATATATGGTCATCACGTGTCTTTTTAATTTAAACAACCGTTAATCATTTTTTTATCTTGGCATCTACCATAATCGATATCCCACTTAGTTTAATGCAATAAAACAAAATGTGCATTATTAATGTTATAATGGATTGATTTAAAGGTACATATCAGATAAATCAGATAGTTGATAACATATTCTGCAAGTGTGATCATACCAAGAAATATTCTTGACAAGTCTTGACTTAGAGATTCTTCAATTTCATTTGAGTTATATCCAACAGCCAACAAGGCTGCGGTCATTGCACCAGCACTCGTCCCAGCAAATCTTTTTATTTGGGGGAAAATACCAAGTTGTTCTAGCAGCTTGAAATGAAAAATAAAAAAAAATAAGAGTTAAAATATGATCAAGTAACTTTAACTTTTAGGGAAATATCAAGTTGTTCTAGCAACTTAAAATGGAAAAAAAAAATTAAGAGTAAAATTTTGATCAAGTAACTTTAAATACTTTTATAGGTTTAAAATGACACATACATTCACGCTTGAATATCACAGAAGATATGATTCATTTATTGCACTCTAAATTTGTCCTTCGAGTCTTTGGATCGAGTTAACATTCCCTTTTCTTTATCTGTATATCATTGATTTATAATAATGAAGATATATAAGTTGGCGTTCGCCTATATTAATGTTCTTTTAAAGTATAATTATTTACAAAAGAGATGCGGGGTATACACCAAATGAGACCGTTTAACATGTGTAAGTATAATCTATAATGCAAATCGAATCTGCATTTGAATGAAATTTAACCTAAAGCTATTTCAATTGGCTAAATAAGTGAGGATACAAAATATGATATCCCTTTCTTTTTACTGAAACGACGACAAATACACCACAAATTGCAATTGTGATATAAGATATCGTTTATTTAGCAACACAAACTTTTTTTCCAAAATTATAAATTTTTAAACCCCATACATTTTAAGTGGTATTATTGTTATCACACAGACTTCGATCGGACACTATTGTATCTAAATAAAACTTACATCATAAATATTGCGTAGGGAAAAAAAAATCTAAGAAATTGAAAATACTATGAAATTGTCCCCTTGAACATAATTGTAGTAACCAATTCGTGGTCGAATAAAACAAAAGGATTTTTCCAGGCCGAAATTGTGATATGTCTGAAAGAAACTTTATCCGGTTTGTTACATGCAGTTTACGAATTCCATGTTTGGCTAAATCTGAAACGAATCTGCAATAAGTTTGATTGTTTTTCATATACAATATACACGTGTTTACCTTAACAGCTCCACAATAGGCCAATCCTTTGTTGCCACCTCCCTCAAATACCAGATTCTCAAACGGATAATCATACTCCTTGGGATTTATTTTCATCGCCTGGACTTCAATATCATTCAGAATGGATGGCATGGACTTCAAAGGTTTCTTTCTAGGTACTAAAAATATGGATGATTATAAAGTAAAGATGCTCACTAAAATATAATCCTCGATCAATCAACAACCCCTTTTGAAAATGACAGGTTCAAGGTAGAGTTTATATAAGAGAGGCACACTAATATGAGCTTTACATTTTACCGTTGTGACTTGGATGGAGAGATGTTGTTGTTATTGATTTTGGTAGGCGGCTTACTAATGTAGTAATTGCGCCTGATGGAGAGATGTTTAGTTTTGCACCCATATGTGATAGGGATAATTTGTGTAAATTATGCATCTTCATTTGGAACTATTCAAAAAGTGTATTCTTCATAAATCTGATACTTTTGAACTTTCACTGACAAACTGTTCGGTCATAAATTGTCATTATATTGTTAAACTATTCATTATTTTATCGTAATCATTTTATTTGCAATGTTTGTCCGTCAAAGTAATTTCATTATGATGTAACGATTTTTCTTTATAAAGCTTTTTGTATTATAAGTAATAATTAAGTGTCAAGTGTATTTTCACAAAGTCAGAAATTTGTTTCAAGATAATTCTTTTAGTAAATAATAGATAAAGTCACCGCTTTACATAGTTCTTAAGTTTTCTTACGTAAAGAATGATTAATCTTGTAGTCATTTCATATATAACAACTAAATGATTGACTAGGTACCAACAGCAAAACATTCCTCTGACATTGTACACTGAAATTTCAAATTAGTCTCGTATCCTAATAAAATTATACCGCTTTCTGGCTCGTTACACAATATTCTGTGAAATTCTGCTCGATTTTTAGATTAAGACGAACGCAGTTTTCCTCTCTCTCTATACATAGACTGACACAGATATTTTAAATCTTTCTTTTCTAAATTTTCTTCTTCAATTTTGAATATCTCTGAATTTATTATTTTTGAAGGTCGCTCTGACAACACATTGGTTGCTTTTTCTTTTACAAGCAGTTCTCAAAATTTGTCGTTCTAATTTCTGGACACTGATAATGAAAAAAATATAATTTTTTTTACAAATGAAAATATGGTATTTTATACTGCCAAAATCTGCTATGAAATTTTAATAAAGCGAATATACTCGTGAAAGTTGACTTGTATTTGCATTATAATTTTTAGAAAAAAATGTTTTATAGTCTCTCAAAACTCTTTATAGTGTGGCTCTTGTTGTTAACTTGTGTTTTAAAAAGCTGTATATTTTATATGTAACAAGTGGCGATACTTTAATAAAGTATTTGTCTTGTCTTGCCTTGATATAGGTAAAACATGTACAGGTATGATATAGGTAAAAAATATTAACAGGTAAATGTGGCGCAATTTCATTTCATTTATTGGCGCAATTAATACCATCAAAATAAAAGAGAGTGGCGCAATTAATACCTTTTCAAAACTGCAATTGGCGCAAATTGATTCTGCCCTCAATTACGGCGCTATTTAGCCTAAGGCTCAAACGACAGATTTTGTTATATTATTTTGTTAATCCTTATCGTATTATTTCATTGTCATTCTGTAATCTCGTTTCTATTATGTAATTGTTACCATGTAAATTCGAGATTTAAATATGTTTTCTGAAGTTTTAACTTCGGGCATTCGTACTGACAACATCCGCTCAATTTGTATCAATGTGTATCAATTTGTAAAAGTACATTTACATCAATTTGTAAAACTACATGTATTCCATCCTGAATCATTAAATTGTTAACTACTGCACAGGACTTGTGTCTAATTCTACAAGTGGAATTAAATCGAGTATTCACATGGAAGTGACTAGATCCTAGTCATTATCTAATGTTGGCATCGCCAACATCTGCAACCGGTCGTGGGTTGCAGCTCGTTCTCAACTTCAAATCAGTAGCCAGTCTCCCGGTTACACATACCTCATATTCTTATTTATATTCATTAGAAAATTTTACAATTAATCGAAAATGTCACTATTTGGTGAAATCAATTACCAGCATCTATTGCAAATTAACAAGCTAGTGGGATAAATAGACATGCTAAGAAATCATTCATTAGATGACTAAGATAGAAATGAAAAGATTTTCGCCTTTGATACTCCGTTAAGCGTTAAAATCCATTTTAAGGACAGTTATTGCAGCAAAAAAAGTGAGCCAAAACTTACCCTTAGGTTTGCCATCCAATTCATCTCCGGCAACACCATTAGAAATTTTCTCATCTTTCAATAACTTTTTAAGATATTTTTCTCTGGCTTGTGCTATCTTTGAGCGGGCATCATTACATTTATCTAGTGGACTTTTTGATTCTGGTTGTCTAGTGAAATAGTTGCCCATCAGGTTGTGCCACACTTTATATATGTAGCCTGTGAATGATCCCTGTCCTGCTACCTAAATTTAAGTGGGAAAAACGTGTTTACAACAGTATGTGTGAAATACCACTATTCAATCAAAAGTTATTTTTTTAAATTATTTTCTTCAAGACATTTTAACAAATGTAAATAAACCCATTATAGATACCAGGACTAAATTTTGTATATACGCCAGACGCGCGTTTCGTCTACAAAAGACTCATCAGTGACGCTCGAATCCAAAAAAGTTAAAATGGCATAGAATTAATTGCATGGTTGAAACAGACTGAATACTGATACTTTACATATTTACTGCATATTTAACTTTTTGTCTATTACCTTTTACTACAAAAGGTAAGTAAATTGTGTAATTTATTTGCGAGAAATCAACAATCTGTATTAGAACTTTAGAAAAAACAAATTGAATTAACTTTTCAATGTAACAGTTAATTGTCCCTTTTCCACGAATGCGTTACATTTTAGCATTTAGCTGTCTATCAACTATCATGACACTGTCGACACAATTATCTTAAGATCAGTGATTTTTAAATGCCCATGAGCAAATACACCAATGTTACATAGAATCGTATTATTTAACATAACAATTATTGTTTCTCAAGTCTGGAAACCTTTAAATAAACGTTAAAAATTATTATTTTCTTTGAATTTAATCCATACCTATATATGTTTGTTTACATAGTAATATTTGAACAGTTTTATAATTATCATACGTTTAGCTTTATGTAAAAGCCAATAGTGTTACTGGGTTGTATAGTGCAGCCTTTAATAGTTTTATTCTTTATGCTGTTGACTACTGTTAAAATTAAATGTTTGTAAGTCTACCATGCAGATCATCTTGCCCTGATACATTAAATAACATGGTGCTTGTATATATGTCTCTTCAAATTCTTTACAAAATATGCATTGTGCACGACTATTTGCTTAAACAACCTGTGAACCAAAGTATTCATTCATTTCTGTCTAGCCGTCATAAAGGACTAGGAGAACAGTAATAATTATATAATCGAATACGCAATTGCTATAAAGGGAGAAGCTGTCATCATTCATACTCAAGAGTGTGTGTACAATTTTCTTCATTGTTAAAACAAATTTAATATTTATTGGGTCATTGAAATATTTCAATTCGGAATAGGATATTAATGTTTATGCTATAATATATTCTATATCCAATTATTTATTGGCTGGCTTTAGTTTAGTTTTGAAACAAATACAATTCCCGGCAGATTAGTAAGATATGATCTGAAACATCGTATAGAAAAATTCGATGAAGCAATGCGACCTGCATCTAACTATTGTAATAATACTTGTATGTCCCTATACTATCCAATGTCAATGCCACTAAAGGGCCATCTCGAATTTCGTAGTAAGACGAACACAAACAATCAATTTTTGTGGGACGATTTCCTCATTATTTATTCAAGGTGTTATTTTGTTTTCAATAAATTCAGCGATGTTCAAATAGTCGGAAAATCGTCAAGGGGTAAATAACCTTAGGAAATAGGATAAGATCGTCAATGGTGGTCATAAAGTAAAACAATATGTAAATTTTATTTTAGGACAGAATTCATCAGTTTTAAGCCTCGGTCACACCTTACCGGATAGCTCGAACGGACGCCTAACGGATAACTTTTTTTCAATCCGTTAGACGTCCGTCCATATCCGTTGCATGTCCGTTAAGCGTCCGTTTTATCCGTTGCATGTCCGTTAAGCGTCCGTTTTATCCGTCGACGTCCGTTCTGTCCGGTGGAAAATTTTGAGCATGTTCAAAACTTTGAACGGACGTCTAACGGATAAAATGTCCGTTGAACGTCCGTTAGACGTCCGTTAGGCGTCCGTTTTGTACGGTACTCGTCCGTTTCGTTTCCGTTTTGTATCCGTTACGTGTCCGTTATACATCCGTTGGAGGTCTGGCAGATAAATTCACCAACGGACTTCTAACGGACGTCTAACGGATAAAACGGATGAGAAACGGACTTCTAACGGACGTATAACGGACATAACGGATGATGAACGGATCTGAAACGGATAAAATTGATGCCAATTGAAAATTTCTCGTCAGAAATGCCAAAAATATTTCTTAAGGTTCATGAATTCTTATTATTCATAATCGATCTTAGAGTAAGGGCACATCTTCACAATCAATCAGCTGTTAAACTTTAATATTCAGGTCAGACACTACCCTTTAGCGGCATTTTGAAGAACAAACAAAAACCAGTTACACAGAACTTTGACAAATAGATTTGCTTTCATTATATTGCATGTTTTTTCAGTTTTGTTTGGTAGGATTTGCATGATTTTTTTATGTGATAGTCGGTTAAAAAGTTCATCAGAGCTCATGTTTTGTCTGTTATTATGTATATATATGCCGACTCGAAATAAAATCAACTTACTTAACTAGAACATTTTCAATATTAATGCGATTGACATGTATTATTATTGTCGCCTTTAATTTTTTCGTATATCTTGTTTATCCGTTTTATCCGGTACGCTTCCGTTAGGTGTCCGTTTTATGCGGTACTCGTCCGTTGGATGTACGTTCGACATCCGTTCTGTCCGTTACGTCTCCGTTTCTCATCCGTTGCATATCCGTTGCATGTCCGTTATGCATTCGTTAGGCGTCCGTTTTAGTTGGTCAGTACATCAACGGACGCCCAACGGATAACAATTTTGTCAACGGACAACTTTTATTTTCATCCGTTAGGCGTCCGTTCGTCTTATCCGGTAAGGTGTGACCGAGGCTTTATGTTTTGACATCTGGGTTTATTTCTACAAATCATTTAAAAGTATCTTGGGTCAATTTAACTCCGAGTACTTTTTTTGTATATTGTAAAAACGAAATTTTAATACCGTCTAATAGAATGTAAGTCTTTGGAATCCATGATCTGTTTTTTCATTGCTGCAAACATTTCTTACCAATAAAAAACGACACTTCAGGGGTCTCAATAGAAAATGTCTAGAAGCGAAATAAAGTAACTTTAGGCGGATGTGGAAAATGTTATGTAAAAAAACGAAACAACCACTGACGTCAACTGGCTCACGTTACCCTCTATCTAAATGAATGGTAAGCTTATATTTATATATAAAGTTGATAGATAAAAAAAATAACGACCATGGCTTCATATTCATGAAGCTTGTGTGCTCATGTTCAAAAATGTCTTTTGCCTTATTAAATAATTTTTACTCAGTCTATTGAATGTATCTGATACTTGCATACACCTAAAACCACTCATTTTGTTTGTTAGATTAGGTGTTAAATTAGTAATTATACATAATAATGGAAACGAAAGGTCACAAAAATATAAATGAAAAAAAATGAAACAGATAAAGTCTGCAATGTCGACCCTTACGATGTTTTCATTCTCAACTTGTTTAGACTCGCAAAACCTTGACTATCTATTGTTGAAGATCGTGTGATGATCTACATCATATGTGTCAGCGATGTATACTCTCGTCTCTTTTCATTCATAGTATAATTTTTTTTTTATAGTTAGTTCAACTATTCTTATTAGTGATCTACCCAAATTTCCGAGAAAACGACCCCAGGATTGATAATAACAGAGCGTAGGTTAATTGCTTCTTTGTAAACTACATTTATCAACATTGAACTTATCCCAACACCATCATGATTTGTATGCTAATTTAAATACCACTTGAAAGCAATTTTAAGAGTTGTATGGTAGTTTATGACCTTGTAGGTATCTTTGGATTTTTTTTTTTACCCCAGTTCATGTTTCAGATTTAAATTGCCGTAATACAGCCACCCAATAGCAGACGTTTAAAATAAATTTAAAATACCATAACATTTTACAGCTATTTCCCTAATGCATGTAGTTTAAAGGTTTGGTTGGCTTGCTTGCTCAAGTTTGCTCAAGAGTCCAATAGCATTATAAAAACTGAAGCCCAACCTATCTATTGATCAAAATTGTAAAACTTAATTACAATGCTTGAACATTATGGGTAATTTTGAATATACTAAAAGTGAATGGTTTAATGTGAGAAAGAGGTATGGTGTATGGTGTAATGGAGAAGGTAAGTAGGATATTTACACGTATCAAAAGTTAAGCGGTATGTCTTGAATAACGTATACAACATATCTTAGAAAAGACATGCATTAAAGCAGCTCAACAACCAATTTGAATTGGTAAATTTCTGAAATCTATTAAAATTTACTAAAAGTATATTTGTGGTACAGTGCTATATATTTATACCAGTAGTCATATTATACTATATAGTGCTTTTCTGTACTCACCTTTTTGCTTTCACTATAGTCTTTAATAACCTCATATTTGCGATTATTTATTACAAAAGACAAGTAACTACTGTGTTTAAAAATATCAAACACGAAAATATAATAAAGGAGTGAGACAAAAATCGACATACACAAATTTCTCCCTAGCTACAGACTATGATTACGTATGGAATTGGTATAAAAAGTCTCTGGATTACGCAAAGATATTGTCACTCATGTCAATCATTATGTAGTTATTTCTAAAACTGATACGAGATCTAACTTATTCGTTGCAAGTCATTACACCCCAAATTCAAGTACCCATCCTTGGCTTTCAAATGTCAAGGTTCAGATGAAGTTTAATCCAGAAAATCTCTTCGGAAGCACTAAATTCTTCAAGGGATGTTTCATATTAAACTTTGGTTATGATTCAAAGAATCAGGTCATGGTTCAAAGAATGCGGTCATGGTGCAAAGAACGAGGTCATGGATTCAAAGATTCAGGTCATGGTTTCGAAGTTGCAACCAAAAACAAATAAACAAACCGTTCATTACACTTGAGCTGACTATACATGTTAGAGAAATATTTAGATTGCAACTTTTTTCAGTTCAGATTAAATTGGAATAAAAAGACTTTGTTTTTAAGTAACATTAATTTGTAACAATTTCAGGAAGCCAAAAAATTTCAAGTGATTACACGAGCACAATTACAAAACATTAAAAAGCCAACTGCGATCATCGAAGCAAATTGAAACTTATATTTAACAGTCAGCAAAGTAATCAATTTAGCTACCTCTAGAAGTTGATTGGTTATTGGTACATTGACGCACACGTTTGCCTTACATCTTTCATTATCGTGCATGCCACGAATGTTCCGATGCAACTGCAAACAAGGGATGAATCTACAAGCTCATGTTTTTCCGAGCGGAAAGAATTTGACTCGAAGAATTCACGGTGAGCCGAAAAAAGTAATTTAAAAAAATTTAAATGTAGGGCTTTCAAATTCCTTCAAACCGTTGTCGTGTTCCCTTTCCTCTATATGTTGAACATGAAATATTTAATATGTTTTTCGAATCGAAATTGGTTTATACAATTTGTACAACCAACCAGAATTTTCTAAAACTGTTCTTAAATTGCAAATTTGATAAATATCAGTAAATAAGCGATGGTATATACAACAACTTTTATGTTTCGCTTATTTTGACAAGATAAATAAATGAACATGCATGTCATTTTGTATCAGTAATCAATCTAAAACAACCCATTTTATTATAAAACTAAATTTACCGATTGCCTCGTAGCTAAAAAAAATCTCCCGAAATACGTATTAAACATAACTTCATTAAATCAACAACCATATGTACTTTACGATGAAATGTTACCTAGTTATAAAACATCCAAGTCACGGTTCATAAAAATAAGAAATCGGATATTTTGTCTAGGATTTCTTTCACATTTTGACTTTTTATTTAAATAACGTGTTTAACGGAAAATGATATCTTATGACTGATGGTGTACTAAGCATGCTATGTTGCAATTATTTTGCAGCTAAGTTTCTGAGGATAGGTTAATGATAGTTAATTTCTTAATATTGACTGTCACTGAAGCCAAATTCTTCTTTTGTTTTATAAATCTGTTTCATGAACACAGTCGCGAATATGAGTTCTTATGGATGGCCAAGGCCATACACAAAATTACAGGCGAAATAGTCACACAAGTTCCTGTTGATATATTTTTTTTTATCTTGACATAACTTTTAGATCATTTAGTGTTAAGCAAACAAGCTATTTATAGAATATATTGTTCTGTCATCCGGCTATTACCTAGAAGAATCAGAAGGCATTACAAACTCCTTTCGGGACTTTATACTGTTTGTGAGTCAGTTCTCCTAACATACACCCCAGTTCACTCCTTTATATTATCCTTTATTACTGTAACGATATTAAGCTTGTTATATGAGTGAATGGTGATGTCAGTATTACAGTTTTACGTACAAGTAGCAATTAACTGTAATGTGGATGTTTTATTTGCAGTTTGCATCCACACAATGACGGTTATATAAAAGATATATACTAATTGATAAAGTTAGTAACATATCATTGAGTTTACCGTGACAGCAAATGATCGGCTTTTTTTTTTTACAATTCTGTAAACTGTGATTTAAAGCATTATGGTCAATTTAGTGTTTCAATGAATGGCAGGTACATTCCATCCAACTCTGGTATGTGTCCGAATATAGTCCCTGGTGTGGACAGTGTATTACTTGCTAATCTTTTTTTATACCCCTTCCAAATTTATTTCTTCATGTTTTATGCCTCAAATAGCAAGAAAGGGGGACAAATTTATACACAGTGAAAAAAAAATGGTTCATGAATTTTAAAGTAAAGTAGTAATTTGGTCCAGCTGAAAAAGGTTAAAAATAAGCATTCAGGAAGCTGTCAAAAGATTTCAAGACCCCCTGAATTAGAGCCGATGGAGTTTTCTATAATTACACCACACTGTTAAAAAAATTTATTGAGAAAGCGCAGATGGGATTTTTTTTATTTCCATTTATTGTCTAAAAGAAATGCACTACGAATTAACTGTGTACTCGGAAATGCACTACGAATTAACTGTGTACTCGGACCTAGGCCATAATTGTTTACCGTCATTGAAATGATTGTTCTTATCGTAGTTTCTCTCCCTTTGTATTAGAATGGCGTTTTCCAACTAAATCCAGGTATGTTATGTTTCACGTTTGATTTATTGATTTAATTAAAGTTTCTTGTATGGAGAAAACATACTCTTTCAATATATTTTTTAAAATCTATTTCGACAACATGAACTTTTGAAGATGGTCAAATTAGTTTGCATTACGCCGGGCAAACAACAATCGTGAAAATATGTATCAACTTAAGTCCGTTTGAGATCATTAATCATCAAACCATTTTAATTATTTTAATTAAAAATATAAGTTGCATATCACTTTGAATATTTGATATTTAAAAATGTTGTTTCTTACTGTTTAGTGGACTATTATTTCAAGTATTCAAAACTTCGCGAATGAGGTCTCTATGGCTAAAAGTAAATCATATTAATTTTGTTCTTGTTTCATAGCTTCCTATAGACTAATTTCTTTTGATAATTATCAGTGCAGAATTGCAATCGTAGCATTTTTCCAAAAAAACTGTGTCACAAAAACAGTCACGCACGTTATCAAATTTCAAAGATCTGAAAGCAGACGATCTTCCGCACGAGTCGATGCATGATATGATTTCTTTCGCCGTTTTAAATCAATCAGTTTATTTACATTTTACATAAGTTAAAATCCAACTTACCTCCATACTGTTCCAAAGTTATTTATAAAATGGTGTATAAAGTGATTAAACCTAAGGTAGGGCAATTGTACGCACTGCTTAACATCTAACAAAACTTTATTACATATCTTATCGGGAAACATACAAAGGATGTAAATAATTCATTGGCAGCGAATTGAAAAAAAATCACATTATGTATTATTGAAAACAATAAAACTTAATTACCGTACATTCAGAGATAATTGTTTTACTTTTAAAAAAGAGTTCAATTCCTACGGCAGTATCGTAACAATGGAAATTACACGCATCAATTAAAATACGTTTAGTGTCAACCTTTATAGATTCAATATTTTATTAATATTTTTTATTCTCGAATCAACCTGGGAACAGTATATCTAATATAAATGTTCCTGAATCAACAGATCAATGTACTTGTACTAATAGATCATGTGTCAACTTTAACCTGTATTTTTTCTCAGAAAACGGCGAGAAATTTTAAGTTGTAAATGTTAACGGGAAAAGTGACGTTTAGGAACTTTTTATAAGATTTCGAAAATTGCTGAACAATTGTAAAACAGTATATCTATTGGCACTGGCTACCATTACGTTGAAACAGCAATATCTAAAAAAAATAGTGATACATTTAAAGCCGGGTGTCACAATCAAAGTTAACTTGGTCAAAGTTTGCTTTGACCGCGTAAACTTGGCCAAAGACATTTGTTGTCAAATAGAATTGAAAATGGAAAAGTTTGTCATAAAAAACTTGTAAAAAAGGTTTGACTATGTAAACTTGGTAATGACTTCATGGTTGTCATTTTCAAAGTTTTTCATCAAAAACTAGTTTAGTTACCAAAAGGATCATGACGTTTGAAATAAGTAATTTCCATTGTCATCATGAGCTTTAACTATACCTTTATTCAAAAGTTTAACACAATCGATGAAAACATAGTGCCGTTGAAGCTCAAAACATTTCCAATACCTGAACTTGATTTCTAAGTGTTTATTGTTTTAGTTTTGTTTACTTATGTTGCTTATGACGTGCCTCGCACCTGCATTGTCTCCAGAATTTTTGTTTTATGTGATCATAGTTTGTATTTGTTTATTTGTGTTGCCTATAACTTATGTTTCTGCATTGTCGCCAAAGTAGGGTCATGAATCCAGATGTTTATGTATTTTATGAGAATATAAACCTTTATGTTTTTTAAAAATGATTTGTTAATTGTTCTTTTGTATTTTTGAATGCATGTTTTAGCAAGTTCATTTTCCAAGAGTTGACATAAAATATTTTCTTCAATTTTCTGATGACAAACAAATATATCAACCGTAACAAAAATGTATAAAGAACAATATATTTGTTATTTAAGAATGTATGTCTAAGTTATCGCCTGGATCGAGACCGATGAAAATTACTTTTACCACTAAGATAACATTCTACTTCACCTGGGGATTGCATCGAAACGCGACAGTAATTGCGTACATATAGAGTACAAGCATTGCTATTCTTGTTGACTATCAATGACCCAAAGATGTAGCTGATATCCACAAACAACAGCATCATGCAAATAAGCGAGCTGAACATGGCCGATATTCTTCTTGCGGACGATACAATACACCTTAATAGTGCTTTATAAAACAAAAGAGTTTCAATGGTCTCTTGACTATATATATACATGTATGTACATTCTTGTGTATTCAAACGGCGATTTAAATATAACGGAATAAAATGTTGTGCCATGACTTTAGTGATAACATTTTAATTGATAAAAAAACAGTGAATTTTTACAAAAGAAGATAATACTACAAAGAAGTGTTTTGGAAACAATATTACCTCTAGAGAACAGGCTGCAATTTGACAGACTTTTATTAGACCCAACAATGTGTTTGTAATGGTCAAATCCTTTAGTAAGGTCAAAATTTACCTATACCGGATGTCTCCGAAATCGGGGACTAAATACTCATTCATTTGTAAAAGATTACCGTATTTAACCAGTTTTATCCAGTAATCCTGATATATATGATGAGTTTATTTACGAGAAGTCTGATCACTTCTGGTCTGATGAAAAATCTATAAAATGACTTCTTGTCTTATGAAGTACACCGGTTATTTTCTGGACAAGATTCCAACATGCTTCAACAAAATAAAATAAAAATTTTGATAAAAAATAAAAAGCAATATTTCATTTAACAGTTTTCTACTGACACGTGCTTGTCTTATCAATTATCGCAAACATCTTACCTTCGTACTGATATACTCCAACTGTAAATGTAAACAATGTTATCTTATAAACCGTTATATAATCTGCGTTTTCGTTGAAGCACTTATCTTTTGAATATATACACAATCAGCGGATAGAAGATCAATACACAAAGACACCGGTTTTACCAAAATCACATAATATCTAACAATCGATGTGTCAACCTTTTCGTATTTTCTTACGTTATGTACAATGCTAGTAATTATAATACAAGTTGTTTAGATTTTTATATATAAATAGGGAAGCGTAACATGTACTTCTATTTGGATAATGTTACACTTTAAACAAATATTATCTTCTACGTAAAACTTGGATGAATATATGTTGATAAAAATAAATGGTTTTTTTAAGTCTCAACCTTTTCTTTCGCAAATTAAGAACTATCTTATTCCGTCTTTTTAGATAATCATTATATACCAGATACAATTGTTAATTCATGACACGAACCCCGACTATTGAAATGTTTTTAATAGAACTGTGACATTTAAAAACAATAAATTTAAACTGTGTATGGGTCTCTCACCATTTAAAAGCAAAGGATTGAATTATAAGCTGATTTTATAATGTCGATTTTAAATACTAACTGGCCTCTCACACATCCTGCCGATTTTGAAAAATCTTTTTGAGACTTTATAAAACGTGTTAGGAATAGTGTTTCTGATTCTGATGTTTTGTACGACAGTATTTAACAGACTACTGTTGCTACATAAACTAGTTTCCTTTAGTATCGAGCACATTTTTAGAACTGAATTTCTATAGAATCTATGTCCCATCAGTTGTTCATTTTTACAAGAAAGTAATTTTCGAGCTGGAGCATGACTTCAGAAATTTGTTATTGCTTGCTCTATTTTACGAAATATGGTAAACTCCGGAAAGGAGTTCCTATGTGAACGTTAAAATTGAGAATGGAAATGGAGATGTGTGAAAGAGACAACAACCCGACCATAGAGCAGACAACAGCCGAAGGCCAACAATGGGTCTTCAATGCAGCGGGAAACTCCCGCACCCGGAGGCTGGCTTAAACTGTTTCACACAATGTTTTTAAAAACTATATCCAGTCTGATTAACTTGATCATGCTTTTTTGTTTGTTTGTTGTTTGTTTATATGTCTATTTGTCAAAAGATTCGGTTAACGGTGATTGGTAAGCTGTGTTTTACTGTGTTGTATTTGGTTATTTCTGTGATCCTGAAGTGTAAACTTCTTTTGAATTATTGCAGCATTCTTGCTTCGTGCTTAACCTTTGTAAACAGTTTTTGATGTTGGTTGTTTTTCTCATTAATGATTTTACACTAGCAACTAAAGTATTCTTCATCTTCATTTTAAACTAAACTATGATACCAACTCACAGATTCAAAAACCACAGAACTGTTTTGCGCGTTCCAAAACTTAATATTTTTATTATGATTTTTATTTATTACACAGGCAAAAGTGCCACGCATGATATACGCACGAAGGCAATTACATGCGTGAATCATGCGTAAATCATGCGATACATGAAGTATGCATAAATCGCATGATCTTCACGTGCGGTTTTCGCACGTTTTAAACATGCGTGTATCGCATAATTTCTTAAACGCATGATTTACGCATTAAAGGTAATTACATGCGTATATCATGTGTGAATCGTGCGAAAATCATGCGTTATCTGAAGTATGCGTTAAACGCATGATCTTCACATGCGCTGTTCGCACGTAATAAATACATGCGTGTATCGCATATATTGTAAACGCATGATTTGCGCTTGAAACCTAAGTACATGAGAAAGTACATATTGACTGTTTCATCGAAAGTTCCAGCAATACAACTGTGACATAAAAATCAAACCATACAAGTATAATATATTTTTTTCCAAAAAAAATTCACTTTATATTTGTATAAAAATGAAAATAGAAGATACCAAAAGTTGTCAAAACATTAAAAAAGAAGAACTTATCAAACCCAGACAATAAAAACAATAAAACAATTTACTACATAGTTTTATCATGACTACGCACGATAATCATGTGTTTTGATAAACATTTATTCTATGTAATACGCACGTAGCTCTATACGCATAATTTTCGTGCGGGAATCATGCAAAAATCATGCGTAAGTTTACGCACGATTATCGGATGTAGCTCGATTTGGGCGTTTTCCGAGCGAAAAATACGCATGATTAACGCATGATTTTTGCACGATTATCATGCGTGGCACATTTACTAGTGTATGAGATACACGACGGGTGTCACAAGTAGGACAGGAGCTGTGTAACTAACCTTTCAGTGGGGCACTAGTTCTCATTTAAGTGAATGTTGCTCAAATTGTATACAGTACCATTGTTAATCTTATCTTCTTTATTTCTTCTATTAGCCATGTTATTTTTGTCGGTTCATCCTCGGCCTTAATTTCTTATAGTACTTTCAATGTTGTTGTTCACATTTTTTGTTAATTTGGTTTATGAAAAGTTATACATCTCTTAATATCTCATTCATCATCATTGCACATACAAGCTATTTCCACAACAAAAAACATTTTAAAACTTATTTCGTTAGAATTTTTACTTTTCATCGTACATTCTAGCACTTTAGTATCCATTAAATAGTCATTTTCTTTGAAAATATGAAAGAACACAATTTAAAACAACAATGTTAGATATAAATAGAACACATGTTGGATATCTATAACTTTACAACTTTTTTTGAAAAAAGGGTTTTCGGGTAAATACAATAATTGAAGCTTTGTTACCCCCGCTTATCCCCCTCCCAAAATGGTGACTTATTTAAATGTGATAGAGTACCATTTTTCAAAATATTCCAAGTTATGGAAAGTAAATTAATGCACCGAACTTACGCATGTCTATATTATGCATCATTCGATGTCTTCATTCGATGTCTGGTTATTACAAGAAAAGTCGAACAGTGCAATTGCCGTGAAATCATCGTATAATCTCTAGGACTAACGCAACTATGTACATCGTAAGTCTAAAAGAAATAATTGGGTAATCATTGCACGATAAAGTGGTAAATAATCATATTAACCTTATTAAACGAGATGCAGTAGTTTCAAGTCTATGAAATATTTTTTCCGAGTACATGCGAATTTTGTATTAACATGTAAAGAACATTAATTGACCAAAATTTTTTGTATGTGTATACAAGTACTAAACTGAACTTTACTTTATTAGTTTAACGAACTAGATAAAATCCTATATTGATGTTTCTGTGTGCGTGTTTAGTTTCACGCATCTTTCTGGATTCCAGGAAACATTTTACGTACGCTCGTTAATCATCTACCATTAACATTTTCGAAAGCTGAAGGGTATAATTAACCAGGGAATGTATTGAAAACTTAGAAAAACGAAATGTTTAATCACAGGTTTTTAACTGCATTTAAAACAAAACTCATAAATAACTCGAATGCAAGCTGTAGATTAATGATTTACAACAAGTTAATGGATTTACGTTAAATATATTACAAAAATGTTAAAGCTTGCTATAACAATCAACCTGTCTTTGTGTTCATTTTCTTTCATTTTCTTTCTATATATCTTTCTGTCCATCTACCTATTCACAAATCTGATAGGTAAATAAATTAAAAGCACTTCCTTCCTCAGTTAATAAATCTTAAAAGAAATCAGTTCTAGCGCACCATATAACGATGTTCATGAACCTGTAGTACTAACGGTTTAGGGAAGGTTGACTCTAGCTTCTTTGAAGCCATCAAATGAGGAATAATGCATATAGTAAACGTATCTTCTTATATTTGTCTAAACTTAACTTAAAATATCACTTGAAATGTACGCAAATGAAAGTTAGTCTTCCTAGTTTATAAAATATGCCTCCCTGGTTTTGTGGTCATAAAAATTTCGAGTACGATTATCTTACCCAGACTAAAATATCAACCGATCAAAACCATGGATTGGGTGTGTCGAGCACACACTCTGCACTCCGAGTACTGAGTAAAGCTTTATGACCGAGAGCCGTGATATCTATATACAGTTACCCCAATATGAGTTCAAAAATGGAAGACAGTTTCCCAAAAAAATCTTGAGAAAATAAACTCACATTATTTTGTTAATACCAAAACAAAGAGACGTATGATTATTTCCCCATTTCCATTCTCAATTTTATATTGTATGTCAAGAAAAAATTCAACGCAATCGTCTGACGTTTAATGTATCATTTTCGAATTATGCAAATAATTTCTAGTGTTCATATTTACACGTGAATTTGACATTATTAGTTAATGTAGCTTGCATCAAGGCACGGTAAAGGATTCTTGTTATTACCTTGTCACAACAACTTTATGACAGTAAGTTTTCACTCGTTTGATGTGTTTGAGCTTTTGATTTTGCCATTTGATAAAGGACTTTTCCTTCTGAATTTCCCTTAGTAATAAACGGCTGTTTTGTATACTGAAAAATCAAGTGCCAGAAAGGACATAACCCTCTTTCAATATATCGCGGAAAACATGACGAATAGTTAAAAACTTGAAAATTTAGTTAAAAATGGACGAGAAATCCAACCAATTCTACCAATTCATCAGACACTTCCTATAACAGTTTTACGCCAATACATATCTCGGACGACTTAAAACAAACATGGAAAACTTAACTTTCTGTTAAAAAAATGTATACGTGAATGTGCCATTACTTTACGAGTAATATATTAATTAGATGTGTACGTAAAGGTAACTGATATGTTGAATTGGAAAGTTATTTTTCAAAATTGTCAATAAATAATAATTTTTACAGTATAGACTTAGATGTAGAAGTCACCGATTACCTATTATCAAGAAATGACATGGTGTGCCATCTTTGTGAATCAAGAGACATCGGCGATGAATATCACTATGTCATTTCATGTTATGCTCTTCATCAAGACAGAGAAATGGTGTAACCTGAGTTTTTTTACTTTTTTCCCAAATACATATAAATTTCAACAATTTATGCGCTGGAGTAAAGTAACTGTATTGTTTTTGAAAAATATATGCAGATCTATTAAAAATACAAACGTGAGGGTCGCTCCTTCTGCTTAGTTTGTAATTCAATTCTTTATGTTTGTATTTTTTATATGTGCGTTAATTCTATGTAACTATATAAAAGAGGGACGAAAGATACCAGAGGGACAGTAATTTGTAGCTAATGAGAAATAAAATTCATTCATTCAATCATACGGTATAAATCACATTTGTACCCGGATATCATGTTTGATTGATGAAATCGATATTTGACATCACATTTATCCTAAAAAAATGTGTGCCTACTAAGCATATTACTACATTATATTGTTGCTACAGACATCCCTCATGAGTATGCTAATGTAATAAAGGAACTGAATTCAGTGTAATGTTGATTGTTGATGTGTGATAAGTCAGAATCTCACTATCGATTGAACAAAATATAATATACTAGTCAATACTAATGGGAAATTTGTCTGCATTTTACTAATATTTGGAACTGTATATGAGCTAACAATTATGATCACTTTTAACTGCAATCAGCAATAATTCTGACTTTAAATGAGTTAGATCCATCATATACTAACTTTTTTGCATTTAGTATATAATATACAGTCCGTTTTAGTCACATATTTTCCCATTAAGAGTTAATAGAAACTGCTGTTGCAAAGTGAACATTATTTTAGTCCGATATTAGAAAATTGAAATGGTAATATTGCGTTATACCAGTAGCAAACTGTATATTGACGGGAAGGGTATATACAATGTACCTAGTGGAACCCTTTTATATTCCAATGGTCTTAGATATGTAGCTACCGATGTAACCAGAAGAGACAAAAGATAGTCGAAAAATACCAAATAGATATTCATGAGTCGAAAACAAATTGACAACATCATGGCTAAAAAAAGAGAAAAACAAATAGACAAACAACAGGACACACAACACATCATAGAAAACTTAAGATTAAGCAACACGAATCCCACCATGAACTGCTCAACATGTGACTTATATTGTTCCTTCTGACGTTTTGTTGTGAGTAAATGATTGTCAATTGAGAAAAGTGAAAAATGAGAGCATGCAGGAACTGAATCAACAGAAAAAAGGAATATATATATCCAGGGTTCCCCACATTACAAATAGTTTGACTGTTCAAGGGCAATAAATAAACAAAACTTTTCATAAGAATCTTAGAAAAATGCAGGCTTGAGAACAAACGAAATGCAATCTAAATAACTTGATATTCCCAAGGAACATGATTCTTTTAAAAATAATATGATCGACACTCATTTTCGAACCTGTTCTAGACATTGCTGATATAAATTCAATAAAACCTTCTAGCAAAAGATGTACACGTGAGAGCTAATAGTGCAATCGTCCACATAATTGATATTTCCAAAGGTAATGACACTATTGAAAATAGTTAATCTGCTCTCATTTTCGAACTTGTCTAAGACATTGTTATTAAAAATGTGATATAAGCTTTTTTTTTCTTCTAAAATGTCAAGAACTGTTCACGTGCGGGCGCTTAAAATTTAACGGATGGACAGACGATAGACGATATTTTTATGTCCCCTGAAATGCGTCGCGCGTAGGACAAAAACAAACATTGTTCTTAAAATAATATTCAACTTTGACGGATCCCTTGAGGATAAAAAGAGCACTAGTTATTAGAAATGATACAAAACAGGACTAATTGTAAAGTAGTATGTGAAGTTTTATCACCACACATTTTAACCATATTCGTTTATAGAGTGACTAAGTGATATTTCACAGGATTGAGTTCTCTGGTTATATTCCTATTTAAAAAAAAATGTTTGATACACGCAAAAAAATGACAATTATAACAAAAGTTATATGTATATGGTATTTATATTAATAGCAGAATAATTATGTCGAAAACTAACTATTAAAAAACTCATCATAGATACCAGGCGTAGATTTGTGTAAGACAAACTCTCGTTTCGAAGAACTCACTAAATACCATGTTAATAAGCATTGCCAAAAAACGGCTATGAACATCAAAGTATGGAGCAGAAAAACCAGTAGTGTTTTGAATTATTTAATGTTTACTGGATTGATGATACCATAGAGAACGAATTTTTCACCCGTAGGGACATCGAGTCTGTTGTTATAAAAACTCATCAAAGATGAAAAAAGCTCCAATCATAATGGTCTCTAGATATACGGACGGGTGAAAAGTACTTAGACTTTCTTTACTCCATGCTTACTCATCACTTGTATTACCATGATAATGTCGATGCTGTTTATAACAGTTATTATGCATATGATCATGATGATGCAGTTTTCGTGTGATAAACATATTTTTGCTATAACAAACTTACCTTTTTGGTATAATTTGATTTCACAAATATCCATTTCCTGTTCAAAATAAATTTCCGAAACAATGATTTTTCCATAAAACTGGTAGAATTCTATTCTTGACATAAGGACATTCGTCTGATCTCAAAATCACTTGAGGATTATTGTCCTTGAACGATCAAATACATTACAATCGATTATGATGGGGATTATCTAATATAACTGAAACACAATGATTTTTATAGATAGTGATGTTATTGTTTATATTAAATAAAACAAAATGTTTTTCCAAGATTTTTGTATTGTGATCTCTAGTAGGAATAATTGCTTGGTATATAAAATTTGATTTTACCAACAACGAGGATAATATAAAAAAATCAGGACCTTGTAGTAACATTTTGAATTTTAGAAGAATGTTTATAAAAGAGGGACGAAAGATACCAAAGGGACAGTCAAACTCATAAATCTAAAACAAACTGACAACGCATTGGCTAAAAATTAAAAAAGACAAACAGAAAAACAATAGTACACATGACACAACATAGAAAACTAAAGAATAAACAACACGAACCCCTCCAAAAACTAGGGGTGATCTCAGGTGCTCCGGAAGGGTAAGCAGATCCTGCTCCACATGTGGTACCCGTCGTGTTGCTTATGTGATTACAAATCCGGTAAATAGTCTAATTCGGTAGGTCAAATTCATGAAAGGGAAGGGGATTGTAGTTACGACGTAAGGAACATATCCAATATCATTTGTGAAACGGTTATTCCATAACGGTCAACCAACTCGTGATGGCGTCCGTAAAATTTACGAAGGGATGATTTCAACTTCACCATTTGGAACTCTTGGTTTAATAGCTTCCTTGTGAGCAGTAACCCTTTATCAAGAAAATCATGATAGGAAATGCAAGCACGGGAATATCGTATCAATTGGGAGATATATACCCCGTATGCAGGTGCTGCTGGAATGTTACTACTTAGAAATGGAAAGTTCACAATTGGAAAGCTGAAATCATCTCTTTTGTCGTAAAGTTTTGTTTTCAACCGACCCTCATTGTCAATTTCTAGATGTAAGTCAAGATATGAAGCCGACTTAACTGTATCTGTAGTATCCTTTATCTCCAATTCGATGGTATAGATGGGTTCCACATAGTCACCAAATTTTGAATTGTTTAGTGAAAGAACGTCATCTATATAGCGGAAAGTAGAGTTAAAGGATATTGCTAACTTCTTATCTTTCTTCCTAAGAAGTTCCTGGATGAAGTCAGCCTCATAATAATAAAGAAACAAGTCGGCAAGTGGAGGGGCACAGTTTATTCCCATTGGGATGCCGACAGTCTGTTGAAAAACACGTCTTCCGAACGTTACAAATATGTTGTCAATCAAGAAATCAAGCATCTTGATAATATCGGTTTCAGAGAATTTTTTGTTTGAATCAGAGTGATTTTTTACAAAGTATGATTTATCCCTCCCTAATAATAATAATAATACTTTATTCAGAAGCAATACAGCTTATAGAATATACAATTTTACAATATTTTGTATCAGTGAAATATAGTTACAATAATTCTACACAATACATGTATGGCGGAGAATGAAAATAAATTCATATGATAAATAATTAATACAACTACATATTACGAATTTTTTCAATATTAAACAAAAATTTACCTAAGACAAGATACTTGTATCTACGTTGGCCATTCTTTTTTATGAAGCAAAGTAATACCAACTCTTTCAATTTGTCTTTTAGTTTGGAATGTGGAATACTTGTGTACAGAGTAGAAAAGTCAAATGTTTTAATACTGTTACAAGATGAAAGAGAGTTAGATTGTATGTACTCTAAAAGATCTTTGGAATTTTTAAGTATCCACATCTGATTCACGCCACCTCTAGAATAGGCAGTTTCACAATAACTTTGATTGCTGATAAAATAGATGTTAATAATTTAGAAAGAGGTTTCGTGGAGCACTTGGAAGACCCAGCAATATACCGTTGTTTGTAAGGATACTTATGTAGTTTAGGTATCCAATACAGTGATGGAAGATCCAGTTTTTCATCTTTGGTTGAAATACCAAAGGAACAAAGAACAGACCTATGATTATCCAGGATTTTCTCATTGGTAAGTGTCGTGAGGGTATATGTTGAGTTTCCAAGTGAATTGTCTATACCTAATTCGTTTATCAAGCAATTAATGTAGTGACTTTTACAGACAAAAACGATGTTATTTGGGACTTTGTCTGCGGGGACAACAATATATTTATCATGGAGGTCGGATAAGTGTTTAGCAACATTTGGGTCTTTAAAGATTGACGTAGCATGGTCATTGATGGACCCATTGAGTTTCTTAATTCTGATTTGTATTAACGACCTCACTGCCTTAATCCATTCGGATAGAGTGTCTACGTCTTCCTTTTCACGGTTAGCCCATTGCCTGGCATAATCCTCGACTGAGTCCATCAAATTTTTAAAGTTGTATTTCCAATTGATGGATTTAGGCTCACGATATTTCGGACCTTTCGATAACACATTTCGTAGAGAAGTGTTATTAACAATGTTAAGGTCTCCGGTAATAACGTGGCCAGCAGGATTATATGTGAATTGGTAACTAGCACAAGTGCAATCAGGAGGTTTAGACTTGAAGTCGTCAATATCGAGATTCTGCAAAACGCGTTTGTAATTGAAAATTTTAGTTGCAATAGGTTTGGTATAGGTATAAGAAATTATAGGTACAGACTGGTCTTTGAAGTAATTTAATCTAAAGTATACATCATGGAACATTGGTTTCAACTTTGTAGTTTTAGATTAATGATCACAAGGAAACCATTAAACCAATAGTTCCAAATAGTGAAGTTGAAATCATACCATGAAAATATTACGTGAGCAACACAACACGGACCCCATATGAATCTACATACCCTGCCGGAGCACATGAAAGCACACCCGGTTTAGGGATTCGTTTTGCTCAGTATATTTTTATGTAGTGTTTTGAGTACTGCTGTTTGTCTTTCAATATCTTCCTGTTTATGCCATGGTGTTGTCAGTTTACTTTAGACTTCTCCCTTTGGTATTGTTCGCCTCTGTTCTTAAATCGCACAGAGCTATTAATTTTTTATGAATTATCTATTGTAATTACTTCACTTGAATAAACTTTTTAATTTTGAAATTATACCGGCGTGATTTGTTTTGTAATTTGTTCTACGTTCGAGATTGTTTTAATAAAATCAAATTAGATAGATATGATTCATTTTACATCATACTAATGAAGGATATCTGTTTTTCGTAATACTTATAGGTACTTGTTTTAACGGTTTCCTTTTTTTAATATTGGTGTTGTTTTGTACATCTTTTAATATATAAAAAGAAGAAGATTTAGCCTTTATATAATTCATTTATTGTGTACAGTACACTATTCATTTCGATTTAACGTACTTGTAAAAAAGATCGTTGGCTGATATCTTTACACTTCATAAAAATATATTCTATTAGTTTCATATACGTGTAATGAAGCACATCATTGAAACTTTTTACTCTGATATTGTAAATCCACTGATATTGCTGGCTGTAATTCAAGCTTTCAGAAAGCAAAATCCTAATCAAGATAAATGCAGTGCAAATACTTAATTCAATACTATACAAGTATAAAATTTGTCAATAAATACGTTGATGTGAAATACAATACTAACGTCCAGTGGAATATTATCAGATCGATCACTGGCGTAAACTTTGGTGGATGTTTATTTATATGTAACGGCTACTACTCACAAGAAATGACAGAAGCCAGACAAACAAAATAAAGTAAAACAATGTGTCAGAATCCCATTCACTGCTTTTCATACTGGCAATAAAATTTCTGTTCCTGATGGCTTTTTTATTGACCATTCTTTTGACGTGTTTTATCATTTGATTAGGGACTTTCCGTTTTGAATTTACCTCAGAGTTCAGTATTTTTGTGATTTTACTTTTTGCAGTATTGAACATGTTAGTTTTGTCAAATATCTTTGTTCATTTTAAATTATGTATCAATTTCTCGTTTAGATCAATGTAAAGTAAACAGGCGGTTCTACTTATTGTACATTCAACTTTGAGTTTGTACCGTATCGAAATTATTATTACCTTCAGTCTTTTATTTGATTAAGATGATTACTTTTTTATATTATTAAGTTTGGGATACCGATTTGAAATAACTTTATATAGAATTTACATAAAATCAGACATAACAATTACGTAATTATTTCTTATTAATCATTTCATCAAACAAAATTGTTAGTTTGTCTTATAAAAATATTTACTGTCACGTATTTGATACATTTAAAAAAACACCCAGATCTTTGTTTAGTGGCCAGTTAAGGACGCCTCCGGGTGTGGGAGTTTCTCGCTGCTTTGAAGACACATTGGTGGCTTTCGCCTATTGTCTGCTCTATGGTCGGTTTGTTGTCTCTTTTACACATTCCCCATCTCCATTCTCAATTCTAATGAATGACTAAATAACGGTAATCGATTTATCAATTTCGTACAGCGGTATATACAACTGTTACCTTTATTTACCTTCGCAACTACACGACCTCCTGCTAACGTGTTATGAAGACGTAAAACTTTACAGTAGTTGGTCAAGTTGTAAGAGGTATAGTACAGATTGTACAGGTTGTTCTTGTCTTAAGTTTTTGTGTTAAAGTCTCAAAACCAATTGCAAAAAAACTAACAATTACAAACACCTGTTACAGAACAAGTATAAACCTCCTGATTGTGCCTTTGGTGCCTTTGCTAGTATCCTCTTTCATAACTACACAAGCTAGCTTCGTTATTATTGGTGAACTTTACAATGTCAACAACACTTCCCTGCGAAAGGTGTCATCCAAAGGTATTTTAGAGCCTGCGTTTCCTATCTTTATTATTATATTTCCTTGATAGAGACGTAATCACATGAGTTCATCCCGTTTTTTGGTTGGGTTTGCGTTGCTTAGTATTAAGTTTTCTATGTTGTGTTTTGTATTGATTGCTTATCTTTTTTCTTTGTAGGGATGAAAGTTGTTTTTATATTTAACGGAGAAAATCAGGAAAGAAAGTAATACCTCCGCCTATCTAACTTGCTCGCGTAAACCTATACTTAAATCCACACATATATCAAACTTTTCTTGACGCACACTCCACAACACATTACAGAATTGGTCTAGCTGGTATTTCAGATAAAAAAATACACTTTATAGTAAACAATTTAAATCTGTTTGAGTAAATGTTTGTCAAAACCCTCATATTTTCAAAGATTTTATTCAAGGCGGAGAGAAGAGATGAGAACGAACTACACGCAATATACGTTTGGTTTGATTGTTTACCCGGTGACATATACAATACATCTCTTTAAAACGGAAAAATATAACTAAATGTTAAGCTAATTGTCGAAATAGTTCTATAAAAAAGGACTACCAAAGGTTCCTTCTGCAAAGTAGCTCGACCAAGATGAAGTGCTGGGAGAACATAATGTTGGTTGTACTTTTATTTCATATGCAATAAGACAACCTCGTGCACATAAACAGTTGTCCAGTATGAACATTTTCCTACAAAAGGTATCGATTATAACGTCTTCTTTCTGACCGGATGGTACTGCATATTTTCATATCAAGCACAGCAAGATGGAACCAACACTTTTTCATTGTTTTAACAGCCGAAGAGAAGGAGTTCTAAGAAAGAGATAAGAAGATGTGGTAAGTGTGCAAATGAGACAACTCTCCATCCAATTCACAATTTGAAAATATAATCCATTATAAGTAAAAGTACATATTTCTATACTTTAGTCACTTTTTTTTTTTAAAGTTTCGCACAAACAGAAAAATGTTCATTCTATATAAAACGTAACCAATAATACAACTCAATAAAATATGATTTTTTTCTCTCTCGTTTTGTGTTGGTGGGTTGTTTTCATACATATTTCTGTCCAACATATTTAAAAATTAGAGTTTTAACACATAAGATGACTACCGAACAATACTTTCATCATTATTTCAGGAAAGGAGCGTCAGTTTGATAAAGTTCGGAATCAAACATAAACGGTACAAGCCATTTAAAAGTTGAAATGTTATGTTAATGTGTAATACGTACGTATATAAGAAGATTTCGTTTAAAACAATTGCGTATGCGTTAAATTAGGGATGTATGATAAAAAGATCGTGACACATCAGTCCTCATACCGATTTGAGGTACGTATTGCCACAGAAACTGATATTGATTTTATGTGCAATCATCTATTTTTCAATTGTACTTTCGATACAGTACATGCATACTAGTAATCTGATGCAGTTTCCCATAAAATTAAGTAACAGAAAGGGGTTAAGTATTTTGACATTCAATATCAAGTGTCGGAAACGCAACTATAAAGTTAAAATAAACTTGAATCTTGGAAGATATCATTCAATATTATTCATGTATTGAATGTACATATCTTCAAGATACAGGAAGAAAGTTTTAACAGGATAGGAATGGTATTCATAAACTATGTTATTCCTTTAACACTTGAACATATACTTAAAGTACTCTCAGAAAGGTGAAGTTGTTTACACGATAAAAAATTACCCTTAAATCTTCAAGACGCCAGTTTAAAAAAAATCACACCTTGAATTAAATGTAAAAGCAACATTTTATTTTGTGTTTTGAATGTTTTTAATTAATTGAAAAGGGAAAAGGGAAAGCTTGCATAGTTTAATAAAATCAATATTATATATAAACTCATCATAGATACCAGAATTAAATTTTGTATTTACGCAAGACGCGCGTTTTGTCTACAAAAGACTCATCAGTGACGCTCGAATCCAAAAAAGTTGAAAAGGCCAAATAATGTACGAAGTTGAAGAGCATTGAGGACCAGAATTCCTTAAAGTTTTGTCAAATACAGCTACGGTAATCTATTCCTGAGGTAGAACAGATATTAGTGTTTATTAAAGTTCTAGTAAGACATGGTCGAACTGCAAATGGTACACAGATAACAACAACAAGAGTAAATGTTTATTTAGATAAGCGTTTACTTATATAAGCACTGTAAATAATAATTCGTGTTACAAAGATAACAACAACTCGTGTAACAAAGATAACAACAACTCGTAGAACAAAGATAACAACAACTCGTGGAACAAAGATAACAACAACTCGTGGACCAAAGATAACAACAACTCGTGTAACAAAGATAACAACAACTCGTGGAACAAAGATAACAACAACTCGTGTAACAAAGATAACAACAACTCGTGGAACAAAGATAACAACAACTCGTGGACCAAAGATAACAACAACTCGTGTAACAAAGATAACAACAACTCGTGTAACAAAGATAACAACAACTCGTGGAACAAAGATAACATCAACTCGTGGAACAAAGATAACTCGTAGAACAAAGATAACAACAACTCGTGTAACAAAGATAACAACAACTCGTAGAACAAAGATAACAACAACATTTTATTAAAATATTTTGATCACATCCTCAGAATTAATTTATTTACAACAAATTAAAGAAGATTACACATGGTGCTGGTCCGAGACCTCGTTTTAAGATTCTTAGTCTCTCTATCAACAATGTTGCTGTTATTTCTTGGTATCTGACCATCATCTTGTAATACGACATTGATTTTTATGGGTGTAATTTCATCATTATAATTATCATAGCTTACAGTTTCAGTCACACTTCCGTTCACTGGAATGTCATTTTTCAAAATTGAAAGATTACGGAAAATATCTTCTGGTTCTGACAATAATTTACCATTTTCACCAACAAGGAAATACGTATGCAGCGAACCCTTTCCTTTTACTTCTATACATTGTCTGTCTCTGAATACATAGTGATCATCTTTGAGCAAACTAAGAAAAAATATAGAAATAAGTTATTGCAATAATATAATTACATTGTATACACAAAATAAATATTATAAAGGCGAGCGTCTGCCGGAAAGTTATTCATTCCTCCCATACCAGTATTCTTTAAAATACACATGAGTGTTACAGTAAAACATAATAATTTTAAAAAAGAACCCTTAAATAATTTTGAAGGAATAGAGTGACAAAAATTGGTACCATTTCCTAATTAACGTTAACGTGCATATTAATAAATTAAATATTTTTTTCTTCAAAAAAATACATTTAACTACATGTATATATTAATGTCAATTATACACATTTTGAATGACGTCAGTGATTAATTATTAATAGTCGATTAAGTGTATAGTACGGTAGATTAGGAATTAACGCCTTAGAAATAATCAACTTTTTTTTCTTAATTTCAAACGAACATAGATTTCAGAGTGTATACTTCGCTGTCTCGCTTCGATTTAGCAGCATGTTTTGGCCTGCCATTGATCAAGTTTAAGGAAAATGAATGATGCCAAAAATGTGTCAATCGACCAAATAAGTATGTGTCTGGCCCAGTCATGAAATTCTTCATTAGTGGTAGCTATCTTTTAATAATTTGTCGATTTGAATTTGGTCTTGGGTTCTTTTTTTTTAAATTTTCTATTGAACTAACTCGCAATCTTTTCAACAAGGGACGATTGAGATCTTCGAGTAATGTAGACATTTGTGGTGACTTCTTAATACAAGTTGTGATTAACTTGGGTCGTTCGGTTACTAGTTTACAGGAAACATCCTTTTATTCATATTTGAAGTCGACACATCGAAAAAATAAACTACAATACCTGTATGATGTCGGGCTTATATGTATACGACCAGGTTCCCCATGACTTTCCATACGTGAGGCCGTATTTACAGTGTCGCCGAAAAGACAATACCTTGGCATTTTAACACCCACAACTCCGGCAACTACAGGACCACTGTGGATTCCAACGCGTATCTAAAAACCATTGTAACATTTGACTTATTTATATGTTTATGTTACAACAAAGAAAATTTACATATTTGGTTATTGAAAAACTGGTCATTATCGTGATACATAGACTGCCCAACGGACATTGGTTTTGACTAAGACAGTGATAATGACTGAGCCGTAGTCAATACCACTGTCCTACGGGCAGTCCATGTATCACGATAATGACTAGTTCTTCAAAAACTGTTATGTTTATTTCATTGAGGAACCATGTTTTTACAAATTCTCATAAATTCAAAATGTTCGAAGCAAACTCTAGCAATTGAACGATTTCTATAGCAAAGAATGAAGACCTGTCGTAGTAACGGATGTAGCAAAAGTCACTGCCATTCATTTAAGAGCAATTTTTCAGTATATAAATAAATATAATAAGTTAAGTTCTCTATGATTTCATCTTTTAAGAAAACATATGTTAAAAAATCTACAATAAAATTGAAAACAGGAAAATGTATTATGAAAGGGACTATCACATGTCTCGAAACAGAGAAACGACGCCCTATCGGTCATTAACATAGAAACCACGCCCCACCATTCATTAACATGTCCGTTAACGACCACTTTTCTGGTCCGTTTATGTTCTGTTAATGACCGACGAAATCTATAACGGAAGAATTAAGAATGCCTTATAGCCCCTTTTTATCCATTAAGAGAAGCTAATTCTTAACCGATATGAAATAATCGTTATTAAAATCATTGAACAAATAGCTAATTTTCAGTATGAGTACTTCTAAGGATCAATTAAAATAAATCTGACCGTTGAGTTCCAAAATTTAAATATTCAGTAAATTCAACAAAAAGAACGAAAAAAATAATAATTCAGAAGCACAACAAAGAAAGAAATAATACGAGCAAGTGATCAGAATTATATATATATATGTAAAGTCCAATATAAGTCAATAGTAGAGTGAAAAAATACACTCTTTTAAAATTACTTACTTGTAAGGGTTTTCCTGTAGCCGGTGATTTAACATTGCTGGCTTCTTTTATCATATCTATAGCAAATTTGGCAATCGGCTGTGCATGAACTTTCTTTGCTTCCGGGACTCCACTGACTACCATATATGCATCACCTATGGTTTCAACCTAAAGTCATATTTTTTTTAAGTAAGAGTTGTTTCTGAGTTATTTATTGAATACTTACATGAGAAAATAAGATAAAATCCTATTTGTAATGAATTTTTTAAACATGAACGAATGTATTAAACGTGAATGTTAATACTTTACCATCTTTCCAAACGATATTGTACTTTATGATATATGGAATGTCAAATGAAAGAACAATATTTTGAGTTTTCTATATTAAATATTCTGAATTACAGATGATGTGCTGGGAAACATTTGACATATGGTTTCTGGTAATGATATCATGAAAGGCTGTGGTTTCACCGTACATGTTTAGTAAACTTTCACAGATGAATCAGTGCCCCACTTATATTAAATAGATTCATAGGCGACACGGGCTTTGTCTTTTGATTTCACGATAAATCATATTTAGCTTTAAAACTTCATATGTACTAAAATAAGATTTGGTACCTTATACACGTCATGTTCACTAGTTCTGGCGTCAAATCTTTGATACAATTCATTCAGCATTCTGACAATGTCTAATGGCGTACAAGCTGCAGCTATGTCAGTAAAGGTCACTATGTCGCTGAATAGTACAGTTACATCTGCAAACTTTTCTGAAAATGATGTAGTCAATGATCAAGGATTTAGTTTAGACAAATGCTCAAATGTTTACCTACCAGCATAAAATCCATTATTACAATGAATTCTTTGTTAAAATCTTCTAGCACAAAGATTACAACTGCATCAGATTAATTTACCCTTTGATGGTTTTTCAAATTTATAATATATTATCTGTGTATTAATTAGTTTCTACATTTGTCTTTTTTTCGATGATTGAGGTTGACGAATGATAGCCATTTAAACGGTATGAATAAGGTATCAATATCAGCTGTACTTATAAGAATATCTGTTGGTCATAGCCTACGATTATTGTACATTTATTCAATCAATAAGATATTTTGCTATAAACCAGGGAATTTCTATACTAGTATAGACTGTCCCTATATAAACTCACCAGCTTTGACAGTTCTGCCATTTTTAAGTTCGTCAGCAACTTTTTGTGGTAGCATTTGGAATAATAAATTGTCAGTCTTTTGTTTTTCTTCCGCTAAAAGGCGAGAAGTTATCTTTAATTCGGCTGTCGTTTCATCCAGTTTTTTTCTGAAAAAAGTTTTATCTTTATTAAGTCTATATTGTTCAAGATGCACACAAAAGAAAACAACGGAAACTGCAATATAAACAGTGTTATAAGTTTTGCAAATATATGCTGACGAAGGTTGAGGCGATGACAACCTTGAAGATGTGTAAATTGTTATCAATGTTATGACTAATATTTGTTGGACAAAGCGGCATAAGTCAGACCAAAACAAGGTAATAATGTGTATGTCATTTAAATGAAAAATAATGTATTTCTATATGATATTGATATTACATTGAGCTTAATTCAACACTTTACATGAATATGATTTATTTTGAAGTCTAGTTAATAATTAGTTAATATAACTGATCTTTTTCACCTACAGCTACTGAATAAATAAGACAACATTTTGATCTAAGAGCAAAGATCCAATAGGGATTTCTAGATAAATGCAGTTTATTCATATAAAACTGCATAAGATGAACGTTACGTTATAAAACAAACCATTGGGTCGTGTCAGGTAAGATACATTAAAATCATAGTACAAATGATTTTACAGTTAGTGTTTCTATGGTCCTTCCGTAGTGACCATTACATAATACGTACGCTATGTCAATCTCAGCAATTCTTTGTTGATTAAGAAGTATTAACTCCCTTGTTACATCATACAACGGTATATCTGACAAATAAATATTGAGTTGTTTGAGTTCCAGTAAACTTGAAAGTCGAGGTGAACAAACATACATCATCAAACGTAAATCATCTATCCAAAGCATTTGACCTACAAAAGCAAACAAACAAAATAGAACATGACTTATCTATTCAATGCATTTGATATACAAAAATAATATACTAAGTGATTTAATAGTTTAACCTTAAATATTTCGGGGATAAGTTGGGACACGATCATACTGAGTAATGTTTATAATAACATTATCTCAAACAGTAAATTCTGATAATTTCCGTTTCTTCATAAGATATTTAGCAGCGCACTCTGTCTATCGCGTGATTAGTGTTTCAACGTCAGTCTCATTCCAATTGTCACTCAGGCCAATTTCTATTATTCTTACAAAATTGTAACAAGGGCAAAGTTTTATTATACTGTAAGAATTGTCACATGGGAACATTTTTATTGTACTATCATAATTGTTACTTTGGCCAAGTTTTATCATTCTATCAAAATTGTCACTGTGGCTACTTTCTATTAACCAAAATTAACTTGCGTGCAGTCCATTACATTTCCTATATCAATATTAGTATAATTTTTTTTTAAAATAAGGTGTCTTGTGTGGTCATTAAAAACGAATCTGTAGTGTGTATTAATATTTTCTTTAAGAACAAAATCCATACTTAAATAAGTCAAAGGTTTAGCTAGCTATAAAAACTAGGTTTAGTCCACCATTTTCGACTGCTGTACCCCTTTTTTTGACATTTTTACCTAGTATGTCTGTTTGTTTTGTTCACAAATCGTTGTCAATATAAAGGTTTTTACAGTTTATAAACCAGGTTAAATCAACCATTTTGTACCAAGTCAGGAATATGACAGTTGTTATCAATTCGTTTGATGCATTTGATTTTGCCATTTGATTACGGACTTTCCATTTGGTATTTTGTTATTTTACTCTATACAAACATCATCAAACGTAAATCATCTATCCAAAGCATTTGACATACAAAAAAAACCCAAACACAATTAAGCATTAAGTAATTAACGTTATGTGACAAGAAGAAGTTTAAACAAAACTTATCATGTTGAGCTAATAATATATAAGAGCTTCAATCAACACCATGATTGTGGAATATTTGTGTCACAGAGGACCAATTATGCGCTTGGTGCATTAAATCAAAGTAACAGTCGATTCATCGTTTCTATTGCGTTTTTCTAATGTCTCATCGCAATTTAATTAAATAACGAGATGTAGTATGAATGTCAATGGAACAACTATTCACTAAAGTCCAAGTGACGCTTATTTAATGAAGTATAAGTCACCGCACTGCCTTCAAAATGAACAGTAAACATACCGTATAGTCAGTTGCAAAAAGTTTAAACAATTAAAAAAAAAACCAACGACATGACTTATAACAATACAAATATGACAGACAGTAACAAACATGTTAATATCTTATCATTAGATAACATATGTTAAGTAAGTATCTTACTTTTGAGGATAATCCGTTTTCATTTCTTTCTATAAATTACAGATTATCATAGGAAAACAAAATGAGTCATACCTCATTTTATAAGTAGAATGTTTCAATCTGTACTATTTCTTATTATTAACTATAAAATAAGTCACAACCTTAAATATTATATAATTATTAATTTGTTGTTTTTTACTGCTTAATAGAGCATTTTATGACTTTTTGGTGTGTCGAGCTTACATAACAAAAAAAGTTCATGCGATTGTATACTAGTAACTCACCTCGTAAAAAGAGTCTAGTTTCTGCATTTTTGTTGTTCTTCACTCCAAGATAGAATACACTATTGATAAACGTCAATATATTTTCAAGCTTGAATTTCATGGGAGGATGGGTGATATCAAATAATGTTGTCATTGAAGTATTTGCCTTCAAGCACATGTGTAATATTTTTGGAATCATATCACCGCATTGTTTGATTTCAAGATTTTCATCGAAGACAATATGGTATGGAAATGCTTTACAAAAATGACTAGTATTTAAAGACGTTTGACTGCCATTCGATTGAAAAACATTCAAACAGTTATCTGGTATCTTCTTTTTATCGATGTCTTTGAGTTTAACTAGGAATATCACGTGTTCTTGGTCAAGTCCACCTTCTATTTGTTGTTTTGATATGCTTATAACTTCCATTTCAGCTACTTGATTGTAAATTTCTCTTGCTACAACTTTTACGACACCTGTAAAATATTGATAGAATATCAGAAAAAGATATAACTGAGATATATATGTGATGCTAGCACTCACTGAAGTTTGGGTTATTGATTAACAGGAAGTTATAAAATATAAATTTATCTAAAAGTGAAATTTAAGGACTTGCAATATACTTTTTCTGTTTGTGTATAAGATAGATCTGTACGAGTTATGTTCCATATGAGGACACAAACAATTCAACCTCAGGGATACACAGTGAGAATCTATTGGAATACAAAAGAGGGACGAAAGGTACCAAAGGGACAGTCAAACTCATAAATCTAAAACAAACTGACAACGCCATGGCTAAAAATGAAAAAGACAAACAAACAACAACACACATGACACAACATAGAAAACTCAAGAATAAACAACACGAACCCCACAAAAAAAACTGGGGTGATCTCAGAAATACAAACTGATCATTGATATACTATTAATAATTCACACCATTTGAATGATACTTTAGTCAACCACAATGTCCGACACCTTATGATACTGTAAATTTCATTTTTTTTGCGTTTATTAGTATTACAATTTCGAGGGAATAGAATGTGAGTTCTAATTATTGCTATATTCATGCACCAAGTCGCATTTTTCGCATGAATAATACCTAGTTATATTTTCTGAACATTCTGTGTATTTCATTGTTTCTTGTAGTAAGTGAAGTTCTTAACTCATTAAAAATGTTCTTGAGAGGAACACTGAACTGCAACTTAAACAAACGCCAACATTCATATACACGAACTATTTTATAACATATGCCTTATTCCTGACTTAGTACAGGGCATTTAAAGAAAAAAATGTGGGTTGAACCTGATGTTATGGCTAGACAAACCTCCCGCTTATATGCCAGTGTTAAAAATATCGCTTAAATGACAAAACTACGTGAAAGAAGTACATCGGAAAAACACGCAAGAACACTTTTCACAGAGAACACGCCCAACAAAATTAAGAGTCAACCCAATATGCAAACTGCAGAAAAACAACCGGCATCGTCTATCAACGACAGAGGACACAAGACATCACACACAGTGACGCACTTTTATAACGAATATGTAATCTTGAAACTCAATCAATTATTTCACAATACCAGTCCAAACAATTATCATGACAATGACGACATTGAAAGGCTACTTTATACTAATTTTGAATACAAACTATAAGACATACCACATTAGCTAACCGAAACCAAAACCAAAACAGAAATATCAGAAATAAATACATGAATGCTGGGTGGTATAGAATATCGAGATACGTAGTATAGCAGTGCAAATTCACACTCGGTAAAACGGTAATATTCATGAATATGTTAACCCTTAAACCGATTATGCATTAAGCCCCGTACCACAAGAACACGATCGCACCGCATCACCGCCATCTAAAAAGAATTCAGATCGTGGTGTGGTCGCAGTATGAGCGGCATGAAATGTAAATGTTCGTTGTTTTTACGATGCTTCAACATCCTCACTCGCTTAAACAACGATCCCGCTACGATGATACCATGTTCTCACCACGCTCATCTACGACCTCACCACAATTATCACGATCTTACAACACTCATCACATTCTTACTATGACCAAAACACGATTTATCTAATTGCATCACGATCTAACCACGTTGCTACTGCGATGATAGCAAGTTCTTACTAAGATCAGACTACGATGATAAAGCGATCTTACTACGCTCTCAGCAATAACGTCAACACCGTGGTCCATATAAAGTACTATACCATTCCTTCTATAATTAATAGATGAAGGTACATCCAGAAAAGAGCTTCGTACTTTATTATGTATTGCGTTCATTTATATAAGGATATGTAATTACTATTACAAAAATTTGTCTGTGAGTGTTCCTGATAAAGGTTAATCCATGAAAAAACGCTTCAAACGCATGACATTTATTTAACGTGCTGTTTTCCTTTTTAACACATATACATGTGCTATAAGAAAGGAAAAGAATAATAGAATGATATTAAAAACGGTTGATATATAACATATTTCTTGTATTGATTATTAAAACAAAGCCAATTTTCCGTTTCAAGAAAATGGCATTAATCATAGTCATGTTGAATTGAACTTTCTGAACAACTGGGATGCTAGGTTTAGCTTCATTTGATACGGACAAAAGTACGTAGCTTAATTTTATGCATATCTTTGCTGATAATGACACTATGGCGTACTACTTATTAATTGCATTATGCATGCTGGAAAACAGAAAAGACATTTTTGTAACTTGATTGCAAATACTGTATGAAAAATATATCTTAAACAATCTAGCTGCCTTATAAAAATAGTATCGATTTTTATTTCTGTCTTGTTGAAAAAAAACGAGAAAAAAATCCATCACCAAACATACTAAATTTTTAATTCTTTATGTCATAATCTCCATTTTCTACATTTGAAAATGCCTGAACCAAGTCAGGAATATGACAGTTCGTTTTTGATGTGTTTAGTCATTTGATTTTGCCATGTGATTATGGACTTCCCGATTAGATTTTCCTCTGAGTTCAAATTTTTGTGATTTTACTATTTTCGTATGCAAAAGACTTATCGATGACGCTTGGATAAAAAACAAAGATACATGGCCAAATGAAATGCGAAAGTGAACAGCGCTGATAATAGTGGTTATCCATTTGTTTGATGTGTATGAGCTTTTGAATAAGCCGCTTAATTAGGGAATTTCTTGGAATTCAGTATTCTGTTATTTTACTTTTTTCAAGAATGAAAAGTTTAACTAATCTTCTGTCGAGGTTAGATCTTGAGTGCAATATTTAATCATAGTTTGTATTCAATAATCGTTGTCTGAGACAAGTTATATTAACACTACAAGATAAAATCTCTGAGCAATTAGCAGATATAGTCAATTAAATGAAGAACAGTTATGTAAAGTGAAATTCTGTTTAAGCTTAACGTACTTTTTTTTAGATGTAAGATCAAGGATGAACGAAGAGATTTATAGGTTAAGGAAGTTGAGGTTGTAGTCGTAACTACAATCCCCTTCCCTTTCCTGAATATGACCTACCGAATTAGACTATTTACCGGTTTTTTAATCACAAAAACAACACGACGGGTGCCACATGTGGAGCAGGATCTGCTTACCCTTCCGGAGCACCTGAGATCACCCCTAGTTTTTGGTGGGGTTCGTGTTGTTTATTCTTTAGTTTTCTATGTTGTGTCATGTGTACTATTGTTTTTCTGTTTGTCTTTTTCATTTTTAGCCATGGCGTTGTCAGTTTGTTTTAGATTTATGAGTTTGACTGTCCCTTTGGTATCTTTTGTCCCTCTTTTATAAACATCTGAAAGTGATGCGAAAGATAACAAAGGGACATTCAAACTCATTAGTCGAAAAAGCGCAATGGCAAAAAAAGCAAAGATCAAAAGACAAACAAATCAGTATACAAAACAGAATATGAAAAAAATAAAGACATAGCATTATTAAGTTGGAAATGAAACGAAATAAAAGCGACAAGAAATAAACGTGATAAAAATGTACTTTTATATCAGTGGAAGAACTTTCTATACAATGATGCGTCATTTGATCTGATAACTAATTCTCTCATAAATACAGGACGCAATATATGACTTTTATCAATATCAGTATATAAATCAAAAGGCAATTTACCTCAGTAAAGATCGGTCTAAAGTGCAATTAATTGATACATTCTACAACACTTAACATTATCTTGATGATTTTTGTTACATGATCATGTATGAACAAGCATGTTTTAAATATACTTTATATGTAACTAATTTTCTTTCCCTTTGGTAAGCTTTCACTTTTGGACAGTGATGTTCCTTAGGCACTATCTCACAGTGTTCACATAACAGTGTTAATAATCATTCAAAACGCGTTCGATATGCTTATGTCTGTTGTGACGTTTTCGATTTCAATTAATGTCATCTAAATATTACTGGTAAAATATTAAGACAGAGATTACGTGCATATATTTTCTAACGTCTTCAGTCACAGTTTTAAGTTTTAAAAAATGCAGACAGACTTACAAATACAGACGTATGATACTATGGAAATACGACAGGATACAACAATTACGCCCCGCTAAAGAAATCAGAGAACACTTAAATATATTGAAGCGCTTTTATACTGGTCAGCATTTTTGCATATCAAGAAAAACCTTAATGACTTTTATATATTCACGAACTAACTTCAAGATAGTAATGAACCCATTAGCCTTCATTAACTTAGAACTATACGGTTTCGTTTCGTTCTATAACTTCTTAAATATTGATAAAATGAATTTGTTAACATAATTACCTGTGAGCCAGTTCTATCTGTAAAATATTGTAATTAAAATCATCATAACAACATACTTACCTTTTACTATTGGGTGCAAGCCAGTTCTTTCTGTAAAGTAATGCAAATAAACAGAATCTGCATCTTTTCGCTCACATCTGTAAATAAATATTTAATAGATACAAGAGAAAATGGAAACAGGGAATGTGTTAACGAGACAATAATCCGACCGAAAAGCAGAAAACATAGCAGACAAAAGCAACCCATGTGTTTTCAATACGGTGACTCTATAAAAGACCATATATATTTTTACGAAATTATCATCACATGATGTCCTAATGATGACCAGCATGTCATTATTTACATTTTTACAAACAAAAATTTAAATACACATCTTTTCAAAAGTAATTTTTTTTTCATTACGTTATATACTGTTAAGCAGATGGGAAGGATGACCTCCAAAATTACGTTAAACACTGAAACACTGTTCTGTTACATAATTTATAAAGTATCGAGTAAAAAAAGACATAAATTCTGTGCACGCCTCTTGTATTTTAGTTTCCTTCGTGTATTTGTCTTCTAACTCAATTTTATATTTTTCTTTAGTTTATAATCATTGTACCTGGACTATTCGTTTATAATCTTTTACTCGCTTTTTCCTTATTTTGTCTTAATTCATAAAGTATCACAATATAAGAAATAAATGCATAATTTTTTATATTTTTATTTAAAGTCCAACAAGCCACGGTTTGTTGCAAATTCAAAACGGAATTCCCTCATCAAATAGCAAAATCAAATGATCAAACACATCAAACGAATGGAAATCAACTGTCATATTCCTGACTTGGCCATGTCCCTTATAAAATGGCAAAAACAAATGATAAAACACATCAAACGAATGGTCAACAACTGTCATATTCCTATCTTGACCATGTTCGTTAAAAGTTCTATATGAGGCTTTCACATATACTTGTCTAAAGCTAATGATATTTCTTGATACTTTGCTTTGATCGTCCATTTATATATCTTATATTGAGAATTTCATACAATCAGCTATATTGCTACCAAATGTCACGCAAGTGTACAAATGAACTGATGATAGTAGTATAAATATACATATCGTCTTTTTATATTCTACATGATACTAATTGTGATCTTATTATTTTTACTTTTTCATACAGTCATACGAAAGACCGTTTGGGAGATTCGGATGTGAAAATGTCTACTTTCAAACTTGACTTTTTTCCGTGTCAGATTTGGAATTTGGAAAATGTACATTTCAAACTAATAAATGTCAATTTGGAAGAGGGAAATTATAACAATAATTAAAAACCAATTGTTCAGAGAACAATTGAAGGTCTTTCCACCATGTTATATCACTTTACATATAATTTTAGATATGATAGGGGCGAAAACTCCCATTCATTGTCTACGCACCCTTTCAACTTAAATTATTAAGTTACGACATGTTGCAACTAACAATTTAGTCAAAATGATTTGTCGATATCTTATAAGGTTAATGAAAATGAGTGAAAATAAGCCAAATTCAAAAATTAGAATATGACCTTGACCTTTGACCATGACCAAATTTTCATTTTTTAGGACCAAGGACATCAAATCAAAAGATCCCGGGTCTCTTTCACTTATGGTTTACAAGATAGAAATGCAGATCACTTATATCAAATGCATAAGGGGAAATAACTCTCATATGGAGCGTTCATATCGCTTCGGTCAAAATAGGACAAATCATGAGAAGGATCAAACGAGCAATTTTGTAAATAAATTTGTCGTAATCTTTTACGGTTGCGAAGGAGTGGTGGACACAAGGAAAACAGTGTTTGGGGAGATAACTCCTATAAAGAAAAGTATTCGGTTACGCAGGGTAAATTTCAAAAGCGCATAAACTGTTCGATATCATATACCAAATATCTAAGCGACATATTGAGAAACAAATGATGATCGCAAGAACAAAATTTGGCGGAAGAAAAAAAAAATTATCAGAAGAAAAACAATAGGTCTTTCCACAGAAAAGTGGAAAGACCTAATAATAACCTCCTGTTCGCAGTTCTTTTCCGATTTCTGGAAATCTAATAAAATCAAATCAAAAACTTTGAACAGTGCTTAATTGTAGTAGAACATTAATGTAAATTTATTTTACATTAAATGTCATTACTAACTATATTGTTGGAATATCAAAAGTATATGAAATTGTCAGAAAATAAGGAAAAGTTCAACAAGATTTAATCTACCTTACTTTTCTTCATATTTATAAAGCTCGTACCATTGACATTTTTATGCTTTCCGACGATGTGCGTTTAATCTTTTCACCTATTCGTTATATGAAACAACATTTTTCAATTTGTGCATAAGAAATGTTTTGAATCAGTAGAATTTATTCTGTAACTGTAGTATCTTGCTTTGACTTTATTTGTTAAACCATATTATAAAATGGATTTTTATTTTATTTAATTTAATTATTTGAAAGCATGTATTAAGGCAGAAATCCTCTGTAATCTCTACATTTACAATGATAGTCCTGAGGTATGTCATACATTTATTTCCCGACTGAGATATGAAGATTTGTTCACACAATAATATTCATATTTCACGAGGGCTGTGGCCGAGAGAAATAAGATTTTTCGAGGGTGAGCATACTTCATATCTCCCGAGGCCAAGGGAAATGAATGTTTTATTCCACTGACTATTTTTTGTTTACTACCTGAACATAAAAATATTAGTTTGCATACATTATTTTTCTTATCCGCTTGTTTTTTTTTTAACTAAACACGACCTACACATTGATGATACTCAGAAAGGAATATTATACATTTATTTCCCGTGCCTGAGGGAAATATGAAGATTTTTTCACCCAAGAAAAATCATATTTCACGAGGGCATCGAGGGTTAACAAATCTTCATAACTGACGAAGCCAAGGGAAATAAATGTTTTATTCCACTGCCTATACCTTTTTTTACTTTTATTTCTGAATATAAAATTTACATAATTGTTTTCTTACCCGTTTTGTTTTATAACTAAACACAATATACACAATGATAGTCAGTACTGATTTAAAGTTAATTATTTATTTATTCCTACAAGGTAATCCCGACGTCTAGAGGGGAATATGAAGCTTTGCTCGACGTCATGTGTGATAGTTTCAACCAATCAAATGTTGATTAAACTATCTATACGTATTAACAGTGGAATCATATATATTATCCACCGGCAGTATTCTTCTTGGCATACCCAATTGTAAATCCACAGATTGCTTCAATGTTAAATCTGTTCTGATTATCAGAAAAATAATAATTGATCTAAAAGAAAAACGCTCACCTGAATGATGGAGGTCGTAGTTTTGAATAAGTGCGTTGCAAATTTGCATGCAAAGCATCTAAGTTTTGTATAAATGATATGAAGTCTTTGCCAAGTGTTCTCAATAGTTGATCATACCCATGACGAAAACAGTACTGCACGAAATATTCACCAAACACTTCTAATACTGTGTCTAATGGAATTCCTGAAACAAAACAAACAAAAAGATTTTTTTCTCCCAATGGTTTCTATTGTACCAATTCGGACGTGTTTTGTTTAAAAAAGAAAACTGTTGCAACACGGATATGTTTTTTTTTTCAATCCATTTTTAACTTTCGAACAGCAGTATACAACCACGCAATAAAAGTGTATCATATATATCTAGAGGTCAACTTCAGCATTAGAAAGTATTTCAAACCATATTATTTTATAAACTTTATACTATGTTGTGTATATGACTTTTTTCCTTCTACAAAATTTCAAAGAAATTGTGGGTTTGTTGCCTATAGGGAAAACGGTAGTATTACATTTTCCCAGCATTAGGTTGGCCTTTTGTGTACCCAAGACAGGTGAAGGAAGTCAACTTAGGAGCGCTGTGATTGGATGTAAGGGTACAATATATTTTTTTTTATTTATCTATGAATAACTGCAGTGTGTAAATTTACAATATAAATTTTAAAACCTATTGAAATATTTTCTAGAGAATTATTCGAAAAGGCTCCCAAAATTTCATAAATTTGGTGCAAAATGACTGTGGGCATGGATAACATAAACAAGCTCCGTTGGAAATTGGTCATGATACTATTTGGCTTCAATTTTTAGAATACAGTAATAAAGTACTAACACCACACATAACTGTTTTATCCAGGTTTTTATGATAAAAACTGGTAAATTTAGAAAATGTTAGTATTGTCGCCTATGGCAGAATACATAGTATCGTTTTCCCTTCAGGAAAAACTAGACATTATATTATATAAACATTATCAGTAACATTATTCTTAAATATTTCCGTCCTTATTTTCTCTTAGATTATTTTGATATACTAAACTCGCGTCTGGCGTACAAAATAATTTGCCTAGTGTCTTTGATTATGTTTTTGTGTATTATTTTACAAGAATAATTAAACGATTAAAATCTAAAAACAGTACCTGATACTGCACAAACAGCTCCCACTAAAGCAAAAGTCTTATCGTCGTGGTATGATTGGAATACCAGGAAATCCGTACCTTCGTGTAATACAGACTTTTCCCTGAATCAAATAAAAAACAAAGTTTTATTAAGAAATCCAGAATTGTGTTTAATTTCTTAGTTTCAAACAAATTTTAACAGATTCAAGCAATATTGTTATAAAAACAAGAAGATGTGGTATGATTGCTAATGAGACAACTACTCACAAAGAGACACAATGATATTTATCATCATATAGAAATTAACAACTATAGGTCACCGTACGGCCTTCAACATTCAGCAAAACCCATACCGCATAGTCGCCTACAAAGGACCCGAAATTACAAATGCTATAAATTTCGCGTACTCTTTGATTAGTACTGTAAATAAAGGCAACAGTAGTATACCGCTGTTCAAAACTCATAAATCCATGGACAAAAAACAAAATCGGGATAACAAACTAAAACCGAGGGAAACGCATTAAATATAAGAGGAGAACAACGACATAACACTAAAATGTAACACACATAGACAAAATCCCACGAGAATAACAAATATAACATATATATATAACATCAAAACCAAATACATGAATTTGGGATAGACAAGTACCGTGACACGTCTTATCGCAATGTGAAGTTACACTCAAAAATAAGAGAAAACAAACGACACAACGTTATAATGTAATACACACAGAAACGAACTATAATATAACAATGACCATATTCCTGACTTGGTACAGGGCATTTTTAAAGGAAAAAATGGTGGGTTGAACCTGGTTTTGTGGCATGCCAAACCTCGCACTTTTATGGCCATGTGAAATATAACATCAAAATGACAACACAGGACTACAATATAAATAAATTGGAGAACACAATTGACAAAGAATCACACGAACAACATAATATTGTTTTGACATTTTTACAATTTATGTCTGTTTGTTTTGTTCACACAATGTTTTCAAGATAATGAAATTGTATGCCGTTGTCATACATATGAGAAGTTTAGCTAGCTATAAAACCAGATTTAATTCATTATTTTCTGCATAAAAGGAATGACTGTACTAAGTCCCGAATATGACAGTTGTTCTTCATTTATTTGGTGTGTTTATCATTTGATTTTGCCAGTTGATTAGAGTCTTTCCGTTTTGAATATTGTATTTATATATTTTTGTTATTTAAATTTTTTAAACGAGAACAAAATAACGGCTCGGTTTATGGACTAAATAATGAAATAAAACCCAAATAATACACAAAAACAAAGGACAGCCACTGAATTACAAGCTCACGAATTTGGACAATCACATACAGAATGTGGTGGAATTAAAATAGGGTCGAAAGATACCAGAGAGATAGTCAAACTCATTAATCAGAAATAAACTGACAACGCCATGCCTAAAAATGAAAAGACAAACAGACAAACAATAGTACGCATGACACAACATATAAAACTAAAGAATAAGCAAAACGAACCCCACCAAAAACTGGGGGGTGATCTCATGTGCTCCGGAAGGGTTAGCAGATCCTGCTCGACATGTGGCACCCGTCGTGTTGCTCATGTTATAACAAATCCGGTAAATAGTCTTATTCAGTAGGTCACATTCATGAAAGGGAAGGGGATTGTAGTTACGACGTAAGGAACATATCCGATATCTTCTGTGAAACGGTAATTCCATAACGGTCATGACACCAACTCGTGATGGCGTCCGTAAAATTTACGAAGGGATTATTTCAACTTCACCATTTGGAACTCTTGGTTTAATAGCTTCCTTGTGAGCAGCAACACTCTATCAAGAAAATCATAATAAGAAATACAAGCACGGGAATATCGTATCAATTGTGAGATATATACCACGTATGGAGGTGCTGCTGGAATTTTGCTACTAAGAAATGGGAAAGTTCACAATTGGAAAGCTGAAATCCTCTCTTTTGTCGTAAAGTTTTGTTTTCAACCGACCCTCATTGTCAATTTCAAGATGTAATTCAAGATATGAGGCCGACTTAATGGTATCTGTTGTATTCTTTATCTCTAATTAAACTAGTTTCAAGGCGTCAAACCTCCTCTAACATTGAGTTTATATTTGTATTTGTAAACTTTAGTTGGCTGTTATCTGCTCTTTGGGCGGGCTGTTGTCTCTTTGACAACATTCCCCATTCCATTCACAATTTGATATAAGCAAGGAAAATGAAAAAAAAACATCTATTTTTAGTCATATTCACAAGCGTTCCCAATGGTCAATCAATTACTAAACATTCGCTATGCAGACACACGTAAGTGATAAATTTGTCTTGGTAAAATATGTCTGGGCGGACAAATATAAATAGTATAAAAAGTCCATGGTTACATAATTTACTATTATATTTAGAATGATGTTAGTAATTATGTCCCCAGACTAATTTTCCTAGAAATTCATGTCCTATAATAAATTAAATGACATATAAACAATGGAAATTGAAATGTTATATTACAATATCTTTTAACTGTTTAAGAGTTGCGTATTTATATTTTTGTTAAAATGAATGTCCTCATACTAATTTTCCTAGGAAATCATGCCCACTTCATTAATATTTCTATGTAAAATCATCCATGCCCTTAGTTTTAAAAGGTAAATATAAATGTTATGCTTTAATATAATAAATATTGTTAAAGAGTTGTGTAAAAATATAATAAAATTTATGTCCCAGACTAATTTTCCCAGGAAATCATGTCCATGTCATCAATATTCCTAGGTAAAAATGTCCATGCCCTTTATCTTAAAATGTTAATTAAACTGTAATATTTAATAGTGTTTTACAACTTTGTATCAATATTTTAGTTAAATTTATGTCCCAGATTAATTTTCCAAGGACATCATGTCCATGTCCTTAACACGTCTAGGTTATAAAGTACATGTCCCTTATTATAACCCACGCAACGAAGTTACGAAGGGTATAATGGTTTTTATCCGTCTGTCCGTCCGTCAGTCCTGTTTCCTGTTCTCACAACTCCTCACAAACCACACAACAGAATTTCATGAAACGTTTTTAGATAATAAGGATCTACTATTCAGATGTGCATATCGACAGGAAATTAAGATTCAATTTTGTTTCTAGGAGTCACGCGCCTTTGAACTTATTTGCTTTGATATACTACTGCAACAGTTTCTCGTCGCAACTCCTTTGAAACCACACAACATAATTGCATGAAACTTTGTATATCGACAGCGAATTGTGATTCAATTTGTTTTCTTATACATTTTTCTTCTTAGTTATTTTATTTCTCCAGTGACAATGTGGGGACGTGGGGTATGTGAGTGCGCTCACTAAGGTTCTTTAATTTTAATAGGAAAAAATTATGAAACTTTCCAATCTAAAGAAAGATTTGTTTTCTTTTTGAATAATTTTTATAATATAATAAAATCTAATAGAAAAACAAGTCTTGGGACAATTTTTCCTAGGAAAATAAGTGCCAGACATATTTTACTAGCTATGGACATATTTTCCTAGGAATAGTTGTCCTATGACTTATATTCCTAGTTAAATCATGGACATGGACTTGATTAAGTAGGAAAAAAAGTCTGGCGGACAAATTTTACTACCGAACCAAATTTACTGTTACACACACACACATGCAAGTTAAATTGCTGGATTCATTTGCTAGCTACAAACATTATGAAAATATGTTTTTAGGGGACACGAAACAGTTAAAATGGCCTTAAATACTCAGTGCTAACAATCTATGAGTTATTGAGTTCGATGTCCGTTTCATGATTACCTTCATCAGGGACACTCAAAACAAATCAAAATAAATATTGGGGTGTATAAATATTTTAAGAAATCTATGACTTATTGCCCCTAAACAGAATACCAAAATCCATGTAACTCTTTCTCGATTGATTTGGAACCATAATTTCTTATTAACTTTGGAATTATCAACTCAAAATTCAAGACATTTCATTTTTGTTTTAAATCATGTCAACGGTTAATGTAATATCTGAAACAAAAGCAATTTTAATACATACCCTCCAAACTAATACCATTTTTTATTAAAAAAAAAAGAGGAAAATAGTTCGAATTATGCATACAATCTTTAAAAATAGTATTATTATCAGCTTTACCATTTGTTCATGTACGCACTGTGTTTGAGTTTGGTTAATTATAAAGGCAATTACGTTTTATGTTTTCTCAGCCTACTGGGCTTTGATAAAGAGATATATCTAAACAGAATTAAATGCTATTAGAGGAATTAATAAGTCAGATAGATATCAGAAACAAGTAATATTAAACTGTAGTATATTGTATGACAAACTGATTAATGGAATCTGCTTAGGCATAGAGTATGTTTCAATAACAAAATTCACACCCACGTATAATAGTTAAATTAATGACCATTGATATTCATTTTGGGAATATTTTCCCCACTTTGAATTATAATTATATTATTTAAGAATTGAATGCTTCTTTTTGTAAATTTACTGGGATGTAAAAGCATTGAACGAAGTACATTTTGTATGAGGAAGCGCTTCATTCTAAAAATGTGCGCACGATCAACGTTTTTACAACCCTATAAAATTATAAAAAGAAGCATTCAATACTTATAATTACAATTTTTAGCTGGGATCATGAAAACACGATTTTTATAAAGTTTTTATTTAATTCACCCGTGCACTTTATTGTGGGGTCGCGTGTCATCATGAATGATACATTTTATTGTGTAATGCAATTGCTTAAGGAATAACACGTGATGAGCAGTTAGCCAATCAAAATAACGTATTATAATGAAACATACATCTAATGTAATTATATACGGTTGAAAAAAGAGGGACGAAAGATACCAAAGGGACAGTCAAACTCATAACTCTAAAACAAACTGACAACGCCATGGCTAAAAATGAAAAAGACAAACAGAAAAACAATAGTACACATGACACAACATAGAAAACTAAAGAATAAACAACACGAAGCCCACCAAAAACCAGGGGTGATCTCAGGTGCTCCGGTAGGGTAAGCAGATCCTGCTCGACATGTGGCACCCGTCGTGCTGCTTATGTGATTACAAATTCGGTAAATAGTCTAATTCGGTAGGTCACATTCATGAAAGGGAAGGGGATTGTAGTTACGACGTAAGGAACATATCCGATATCATTTGTGAAACGGTTATTCCATAACGGTCATCCAACTCGTGATGGCGTCCGTAAAATTTACGAAGGGATGATTTCAACTTCACCATTTGGAACTCTTGGTTTAATAGCTTCCTTGTGAGCAGTAACCCTCTATCAAGAAAATCATGATAGGAAATGCAAGCACGGGAATATCGTATCAATTGGGAGATATATACCCCGTATGCAGGTGCTGCTGGAATGTTGCTACTTAGAAATGGAAAGTTCACAATTGGAAAGCTGAAATCATCTCTTTTGTCGTAAAGTTTTGTTTTCAACCGACCCTAATTGTCAATTTCTAGATGTAAGTCAAGATATGAAGCCGACTTAACTGTATCTGTAGTATCCTTTATCTCCAATTCGATGGGATAGATGCGTTCCACATAGTCACCAAATTTTGAATTGTTTAGTGAAAGAACGTCATCTATATAGCGGAAAGTAGAGTTAAAGGATATTGCTAACTTCTTATCTTTCTTCCTAAGAAGTTCCTGCATGAAGTCAGTCTCATAATAATAAAGAAACAAGTCGGCAAGTAGAGGGGCACAGTTTGTTCCCATTGGGATGCCGACAGTCTGTTGAAAAACACGTCCTCCGAACGTTACAAATATGTTGTCAATCAAGAAATCAAGCATCTTGATAATATCGGTTTCAGAGAATTTTTTGTTTGAATCAGAGTGATTCTTTACAAAGTATGATTTATCCCTCCCTAAGACAAGATACTTGTATCTACGTTGGCCATTCTTTTTTATGAAGCAAAGTAATACCAACTCTTTCAATTTGTCTTTTAGTTTGGAATGTGGAATACTTGTGTACAGAGTAGAAAAGTCAATTGAATTTATTATCTGTTTCTAAACCTCGTGCTTATAATGAAAATAAAAATCATCACTAGGGAAAATCATTTACAAACACTTACGTTGAAATAAAAAAAAATCAATTGTTTTATATCACAATTGGTGTTATGGACAAGGACATATTTATGGGGTCCCAAAGTCAGTTTTATAGTATAAAAAAGAAGATGTGGTATGATTGCGATTGAGAAAACTATCCACAAAAGACCAAAATGACACAGACATTAACAACTATATGTCACCGTACGGCCTTCAACAATGAGCAAAGCCCATACCGCATAGTCAGCTATAAAAGGCCCCGAAAAGACAATGTAAAACAATTCAAAAAGAAAACTAACGGCCTTATTTATGTAAAAAAAAAAAGATTCGGTTCTTTTTACTCTTTTCTCTTAGTAGCTTATGTTAAAATGATTGACTGGGTACAGTTGACTTTGAGACAACTGTCCACCAAAGATAGTGGATGTAAACACCATAATAAGAATCAGCAAAACTAGTACAAAATAATACGCTTTAAAAGGCCCAACACACAAAATGTAAAAACAATACAAACGAGAAAAACAACAGCCTGATTTGTAATCAAATGGCACTAGACGAAAAAAAAAAAATGATGTGCAGGCTTCTGACTAAAAACAGACATATACAGAGCATAGTTTTTAACAGTCAGCACAATTTTAGTATTCACGATGAAGACCAGCTGGTAAGGGTTTTACTAATAATTAAATGTACTCTCATTTTCTACTGGCAGTTCAAATATACCTTGTTCTGAAATGACGGCAACCGGATTGTCTAAACAATATTGAATTTACCGCAGTGGCTAAGTCTGATAAATTGACTGATAGTCTTAACATGACTGCATACTTTATTTGTTCACGCTTATCTAGATGATGTTTCGATCAAAAAGACCATTTAAGACTAAACTGTATTGACTAGTTTGTCTACGCCGTAAAACAATCAAGAATTTTCGTTTTACGTTGTTGGTTTTTTTTTATCTTATTGTTACTACTTATGGTGAGAAATAATAATGTTTTTTTACAGATTATTCTCCAGGCTTATTAATTAATACATTTTTATAAAATATTTTTATGTATTATAAATGATTACAACTTTCAAACAGCGGTATACTACTGTTGCCTTTCTTGATATGTGTAAGTGATAAACCTTTGAAACCATTAAAATTAAAACAGAACCTAACAATGATATAGGTGAGATACAAATATAAATTTTTCGAAAGTGTATTAAGTTTCCTTTTTGGTTATTAAATGTAACACAGTTGTCCTTTTATGTATGTATTGGATGTTTGTTTTAATGGCAGTGTCTCTTGTGTCGTTTTCGGCTGGTATCCTTTTACTAAATGTTAGGTTCTTATGACTTTATGTGTATACATAGAGAGAGATACTGTAATGGATGGTGACACTTTAATAAAATAAATATTATCTTATCTTATTATTGTATGTACAAAATCACATTACACTTTTTTAAAAGCATTAAATTTGTATAATAGAAATCCGTTTTAAACTATACAATTATACACTTATCTAAAACAATATAATAATAATTTAAAAAACGTTAAAAATTATTCAAATATACTTTTTTTAAACTGTATAATTTCATACAGAAACTTCGAAGAAAGAAATATAAGAAGTTACTGATATCCTTTAGCTTTACTTTCCGCTATAAAGATGATGTTCTCTCACTAAATAATTCAAAATTTGGTGACTATGTTGAATGCATCTATCCAATCCAACTAGAGATAAAGGATACAATAGATACAGTTATGTCTGCCTCATATCTTAACTTACATCTAGAAATTGACAACGAGGGTCGGTTAAAACAAAACTTTACGACAAAAGAGACGATTTTAGCTTCCCAAATGTGAATTTTTCATTTCTTTGTAGCAACATTCAAGCAGCGCCTGCATACGGAGTATATATCTCCTAGTTGATACGATATTCCCAGGCTTGTATAATCTATCATGATAGAGGCTTGCTGCTCACCAGGAAGCAATTAAACCAAGAGTTCCAAATAGTGCAGTTGAAATCATCACTTCGTAAACTTTACGGACGCCATCACGAGTTGATTGACCGTTATGAAATAACCGTTCCACAGATGATATCAGATATTTTCCTTATGTCGTAATTACAATCCACTTCCCTTTTTACCACGTATGTGACCTTCTGAATTATACTTTGTCTTTTTATTTGTTAGCCATGACGTTGTCAATTTATTTTCGATCTATGAGTTTGACTGTCCCTCTGGTATCCTTCGTCCTCCTTTTAAATTGATATATCTTACATTTGTACAATGACCTTGATGTTTGTAGCTCATTAAATTTTCAACACACCTTCTTAATATTTGAAGTTGGCTTGGTTTTTTTAAAAAGAAATAGCAACGTACGTAAGAATTTGAACAATGATTGCTATGAATTTAAAAAGGACACAAGAATGATGGTTCAATGGTGACACACATAAAAAGCTCGTTTTTGTGTCCTTGTGTATACATGAAATTTATAGCTTTTGTTAAAAAAAGTGACCAGAGTCTATTTTCGTTTATACTGGTACTACAAGTGGTAACAAAATTTTGTCCAGTTTGAACAAGGGAAAAACAAAATAAACGCAATTGGTTTTGCAAATTTCACGGAAAAGTTTCTGGAAACAATATATATTCGAAATCATTGTTATGAAAGTCGTCTAATGATTAGAGATAGTAATTTCATTATTATACAGAAAAGAGTCAAGATAAAATATATCTTAAATCTGTGTAATTAACGTTTTTTAATGAGACTTTTAGTATAAATGTGTGTAACCAATTATTAATTTTTCGTGCAGAAGAACGAGTAAATCATATAGTTTTTGCTTTATAAATTGTAAAGTGAGATATCAATTGGCAGTTTACAACGGAAGTTCTAACATGAAATGAGGATGGAAATTTTTTTTTTATTCCCTTTGACCAGTTTTGATTTTCACTGTACTGACGATGATATTTTCATGCAAAATGTATAAGTATTACATTATTTATATTCAATGATATAATCAGCAAATGATTCTTTACCAGTATCGCAGAATATAATAGATAAGAAAAAGATTGATGCATATCTTTTGTATATTTAAACATACAAAACGTTAGATCGTTCGTAATTTTTCAAATGAAATTATTTCTTTAAAAACCAATCGATTCATTCTTCAATTAAAAAGTATGATGTACGAAAACCTTGCTTTGTACTTTTTTTCTTAAGTGCAAAGCGAGGTTTTCGTACATCATACTTTTTAATTGAAGAATGACTTAATGAAATGATTTCAATTGAAAAATTACTAGCAATTTAACGTTATGTAACGTTTTACTCTTAATAAAAATCCAATTGAAAGACAATATTTGCTTTTAAGATATTCAAACAATTAGCATTTCTAGTTTATAATGGCTGTTTCTGATCTATCGTTTTGGAGACGAACTGTCTTTTAATTTTCAAATATGTTTCATTTCCTGGATTTCTTCATAACACGAACGAACGATCGAAGTCGTAGCCTACACTTTGTACTAAGTAATAGTACACTTTTTGTTTCTGTCTCATATTTGCAAAACATTGTAGCTACTCACACACGACCTACTGTTGACTACTCGGGCTATGTTTGTTGTTGTTTATCTAAGATGATTTGTACTGGACACGGTGCAAACAATATGATAAAATGTTGACATGATTGTGATACCTATTAATGACGATGAAAATGAACTATTCCATTTCGAAATCTTCCGTGATATATGTACCATAAAGAAATGTTTGGCATAGTTAGAGTCTTTAAATCTATGTTATGTACAGTTCTACCAGTATCACTGTGAAGTTGAACTATCAAGACCTTTATTCATGGAATTGAAAACAAATTGAAATTTTGTAATTGAAATGTTTACATGGCAAAGATGCAAGGCTATGCAGTTGATCGTAAAATATATATTCACAAATCACTGTAAAGTATCTTAATTGAAAAACAAGAACTATCTTTAAAAAAGATATCCGACGTATTTAAATTTGAGTATATGTTTAAAACTATCATTTCGATAACCTTCAGAAGCACAAAGATACCATTTAAATAACGTTTTCTCTGTTTGTGTTCAGTATTCTCGGTCCTCGTATCTTTCTGTTTACATTCACCAAAACCCCGCGGAAATCTCACATGCGTAGGTGCGTTCTAAAAGTCATGTACGTTCGTACAACAAAGTTTACATTAAAAATTATATAATTGTCCCGAATAAACAGCTGTCACGGATGCAAAGAGCTATTGGAGAAACAATTATTTTAATAAAAATATAAATCTTTGTAAGATCTAGTTCAAATATTTATAGTTTTTTACTTGCTTTCCATCACGATATAATTAACGAGACGTTTTTTTCAAACACAACCAAATCACCCACCATGACAGCATTTTGTCCAATCACAGAAAGGATTTTCGAGCATTCGTATTCTGTTGCCATAGTTAAGCGTTCTTAAGTTCAAAGGGCACAAACCGAAACTATACCGACTACGTCGGAACAAAGTAATAGGTTTTTTTTACCTCTTGCATACTGAAAATATTAAAACATATAATACTAAAATTCAATTGTATTGAGCATTTAGATATGTGAAATGCTTTTTTGGTGAGTATTAATTTTCAATTTCGAACCAGCAGAAGCCTGAATAATAACATAAACGATACCAAGTTTTCTGCACCAGATATAACTGTTCTAGTAAATGAAACATTTTATTTTGATTTAACTGTACACTGCAAAATTGTATTCACAATAAACATACTACAATTAGACCTGGAGAGAAGAGTGTTATCATCATCAAATGAAAACAAGTTTAACTTTTAGTGCCAGTCTCTATAAGAATCAAGTTAGAAGGATTTTAAAACACGATCGAAGAAAACCCAACGAACTGACCATCTTATTTTGAAGTGACACGCGTCCTGAGTTAGAAATGGTAGGTTTATTGTTTTTGTATGTCTGAAATGATTAAATAAATTTTGGTTAGAATTATAGAAATAGCAAGAGTTATTCGGTAATTTCTAATGCATTTCAATCATTGACAAATTATATACTTTTAGTACTAAAATACTAGAACAGGAAAAGGAAACGTTAGTTATATGTGTGCACCGTTATACATTTTGAACTTAAAATTAATGTTACCTTGAATGGGTTTTGTTTGTCATTAGTGTCATGTTTGTCATGTTTTCATCACTTCCTGATTCGTATGTAACTGGACACTTTTAAATTATTTGATGACAAAAGATGACAATAACACAAAAAGCTTGTTATAATTTTTGTTTTTCATATTTGTATTTTGTATTTGATCATCCTTAATTTTCTCTTAACGTTGCAGGGATGTATCAATGATAAATCCCCATGGATACGGCAATGTAAAGTATTGTACTGTTAATTGCTGTCTGGCGTAGAAGTGTTTGAAGCAGTGACTGATTTAGTTTAAACACTGTTGGAAAAATATGTCAACGTAATTAACTACTTTAAAGTTAATATTTTTACTCAATGTCATTAAAATCTCAATCTATGAACTTCTGCAAGCCTATAATTATATTGAATTTTTCAGACAGTAACGATTTCACTGCGATAGTTTACTCGTATGAATTAGCTTAACATTGAAACTACATGTATTACATTATATCGATTGATTTATCCTGTAGAGATATCTGTTAAAAATGTACTCTACTGTCGAGTATCTAAGAATAAGCAATATAAAGTTTAAATTAAAATGATGTTAACGGTAAGACCCATATAATTGGGTCGTCTTTTGAAATGATTTAATTACAGATTAATGTTTAATATGTTGTCATATCTAAAACTATCGATATAGTGGTGTATATAAAAAAAGAAGATGTGATATGATTGCCAATGAGACAACTGTCCACAAGAGACCAAAATGAAACAGACATTAACAACTATAGGTCACCGTACGGCCTTCAACAATGAACAAAGCCCATACCGCATAGTAATCTATAAAAGACCCCGATAAGACAATATAAAACAATTCAAACGAGAAAACTATCGGCCCTATTATATATATTATTTATATATTAAAAAAATGAACGAAAAACAAATATGTAACACATAAACAAACGACAACCACTGAATTACAGGCTCCTGACTTGGGACAGGCACATACTTATATAATGTGGCGGGGTTAAATTCATATTCTGCACTAAGAATAATAAATCAGGTTAGTATGGCCTAGTTTACGACTTAATATTTTCCAAAACAGTAGTACATTTAGTACTTATAAACATAAGCAGATATGGTGTGATTGATAATGAGACCATTCTCTCTAAGAGACCAAATGACACAGAAATTAACAAATATAGGTCACCGTAAGGCCTCAACCATGAGCAAAACATATACCACATAGTTAGATATAAAAGGCCCAGACAATTATAAAACCATTCAAACGAGAAAATTAACGGCCTGATTTATGTACAAAATAGTGAAAGAAAAACGAATATGATATACAACAACAAACCACAACCACTGAATTACAGGCTCCTGACATGGGACAGGCATATTATAAGCCTGGTACCTTTAATAACTATTAGCATGTCGTAATGGTCTACTGTATTGGTAGTTTGTGTATTTTTCTGTCTTGAATGTTCTTCCATTTATTTGTATTGTAATGTAATGTTTTCATGTAAGTGTTATTTTTAATATTGCCGTAAAAGCGGGAGGTTTGGATAGCCACAAAACTACGTTTAACCCATTATTTTTCTTAAAATGTTCGTACCAAGTCAGGAAAATGGCAATTGTTATCTTCTAGTTCGTTTCTATGTGTGTTGCATTGTCGTTTGTTTTTTGTTTTTTTTTGTTTTTTTTGCACTTTAGTGTTTCTGTGTGTGTTTTCCTCTTATATTTGATGTGTTTCCCTCAGTTTTAGTTTGTAACCCGAATTTGTTTTCCATCAATCTATTTGAGAATTTCGAACAGCGATATAGTACTGTTGCCTTTATTCCTGACTTGCGAAAACCACATACAGAATGTTAAACATGTTAGTCGGTGCCCTTCCCCAAAAATAATATGGGACAGTGGTGTAATAGTTAAACAACTGTATCGTATGCCCTTATCTTAGGCAGAGGGAGTTATGAGGCTTATCATTTCGTCATTGTACAAATTTGTAGAATGACATAGAATATCAGAGTTTTTTTTAGAAAGACCATTGTAATTTACATCCACAATAAACTAAAAAAAAACGTTTCTTATACTTACAAAATTTTGTCCCATACTTCTTGTCCAAACTTGTCTAGTACTAATTCCTTTATACACAAGTGTATATGTCCATACTAAAAAAAAATTAATATTCGTTTGGTATTTTCTTTAGAAAATAAACAAAAAACAGTAACATAAATAGAGAAATAGAAACCTGTCCAAATCATTGTAAATTACACAAAAAAATGATCTACTTTTCGCGAGTTTAACCAGTTATACATTCCATGGATATTTCGAATTAGATCCGTGTTGATGCGGTAAAAACCCAGGGGTGGAAGCTCGTTAGAAAGAATAAATTTTGTTTATGCGTAAATTTCAATTTTTAGTAATATTCTGTTTTTTCGTTTATCATTAAATGAAGTTTTACCGGCGTCACACATCAGCGTATAGCTCCGACGTACGCCGGGGGTGTTAAAAAATCATGTACGCTGCCAATACGCTAGTAGTTTTGGATGCATTCAACCTGGCAATCATATCTGTAACGTGTGCACAACGAGCTTTAAGCGTGTATTGGGCGTACGAGAAGCGTACCTAAGCGTTTATCGGGCGTTCAAGAAACGTATGTTGGCGTCTGCCTGGCGTTTGTCTAACGTAGATGGAATGCACGCTACGAAGGAAAAAAAGTGTCTTGAACGTATCTGAGACGCGTCCCGGTCGTGCCTTGGACATTCTATTATGGAGGTTATGTTACAAACACACCCGCATACGTTTTATTTAAAGTCGAACGATCTTCAAGCGTATACAACGTGCCTTAAACGTGTCTCAAACTTATCTGTAGCGCGTTAAACGCGCTTGTAGCGTATGAATAACGTGCGTGTAGCATAAAGATTTCTTCGAGTTGTAGCGTTCACCAAGCGTATACCTTTGTATTTCGACGTACTTCAAACTTAAGCCCCAGTCCCACTAGACCACGATCGCACCACGCTCACCGCGATCTAAAATAAATTTAGATCGTGGTGAGGTCGCGGTATGAGCGGCATGAAAATGTAAATTTTCGTTGCTTTCACGATGCTACTACGTCCTCTCTACGCTTCTACTAAGATCCCGCTACGATTATACCACGTTCTCACCGCGCTTATTTTGCGACCTCACTACGCTTATCAAGATCTTTCTACGCTCTTCACGTTCTCACTACGACCATACCACGAGTTATCCGATTGCAACACGATCTTACTGCGATTATAACACGTTCTTACCACGATTATACTACGTTCATAGCGCGATCTTACTATGTTCTCAGCAATAACGTCAACATATCAATACAGTTCAATTCCTTCTATTTCTGATTAAATCGTAGATTTCTCGGAAACAATACAGTCATGCCACCAAAATCTACCAGAACACGTGGGCATGGTGGTAGGAGTTTATGTAGAGGCAGAGGGAGCAAAGTAACGAATCCTGATCAAGCAGAGATGTCGGACCGACCAATCCAACCTAAATTACAACCTATTGCTGGTCCATAAAGCTCAATGACGATATTTTAGTGAACGATAGCAGAGATGACATAGATGTATCAATATATATAGGAAGATGTGGTATGAGTGCCAATGAGACAACTCTCCATCCAAGTAACAATTTATAAAAGTAAACCAGTATAAGCCAAGGTACGCCCTTCAACACGGAGCTTTGGCTCACATCAATCAGCACGTTTTAAAGTACCCAAAATATTACTAGTGTTAAACCATTTAAACGGGAAAACCAACGGTCTAATCTATATAAAACGAGAAGCATGGTTGAGTCGTTAGAGCAAATGGATAATTACATTCAAACAAACAAAATCAAGGGAGCTTTTTTATATATTTTATGTAAAAATGACAATGAGAATGATGGCCGTAGTGTGAACGTAGTCAGGTCGTAAGAAGAGCGTGATGAGGACGGCAGAGGCGTGCTAGAATCGTACTATGTGAACAGCGTGGTATAGTCGTAGTGGAAGCGTAGTTAGGTCGCAGTGAGAACGTGATGGTCGTAGTGAGGTCGTGATAGCGTCGCTGTGCGATCGTAGCGCAGTCTCTCCGAATAAAATCACGCTCTCGCTACGATTTTACAGCGACCATTGCGATCTTACTACGATCTTAGTGCGCTCTCACTACGCTTCTACTACGACCTGATTTCGCCACGACCGCACCACGATTGTTTTGAACATGTTCAAAGTTGGCCACGCTCTTCACGAGCTTGAAGACCTTACCACGACCGTGATACGACCTTACTGCGATCTACACGATCGCACTACGATCATCAAAATTTGCATTTTTTTCACAGATCGTAGTGCGATCGTGGCCTAGTGGGACTGGGGTATTATCAACGTCATTACCTCCCCTGTAACTGTATCGTATGCCTTTAACGATTGCTTAGCGTTCCTCTGGCGTGCAACTAACGTATACCGACTTTGTCAATTTTCTCTGTACGTTTGGTGCACGCCGGTATATACGCCAATGTGTGACGCCGGCATAAATGAATTAAATAAACGGAAGAAAAATGAAATAATTTCCAATACATGCCTCAAATAATGTACAGTAAGGATGAAAATTATATTAAGGAAAATGGTGTTTTGATTTTACATCATTTCAATACTTTGAAATGTAATGTACGTAGTTGTTTTGAAGAAAATGCAGATTAGTCCGGTAAAGAGGTACAAAGTTTTTACGAAGATAGGAAAAAGATAAGAATACAAAGACGAAAAAATGAAATCAACTCGTCAATGCCTTACCAAGATAAACAGTCAAAATCTAGTTTGATTATGAACATCGACGAAAAGTGCTTAAAAATTAAAACGATCTTGCGGAGTAAATTACGCGAACATGTTGCAAAAATGTTGTAATGATACTTAATTAAAAGTCAAAATGTTTTTAAAACTCCATACTTTCGTCAAAAGAAACAACTATTGGGGATTGATAAGTAACGTGGGATTGGATATGAAGGTTGTGAACAGCTTATGAAAATATCCGACTTATATTTTGGTACGCCAAACGCGCATGGTGCTTGCATCAACAGTAAGAAGATTTTCCAATGTTTTTGTAGAACTGAGCATGCCCAGTTTTACAATTGTTTTGGTGACTGTGCATGCGTGTTTTACAAATTTCCTACCATATGTTTACCATGCACGATTCCTATAAAAATTGTAAAAAGTAAACACTACATATATACATGTAAATGTATGCAGCTTGGTTCATCAAACAATTCTAAAACTGTGCAATTAAATGAAATCACTGCAAAATCATACAAAAATATTCAAATCTGTGCACCTAAAAAAACATCTAATAGACTTACATAAGTATGCATGCCTGATTAATCCTTTATATGTCTATTTGGGCATACCCAGATCTTGAACTATTTGTACTCATTTTTATCTGGAGAAAGAGCTTAAAAACAAAACTAATATTCAACAATTGAGTAATTTACGTCCGAGGCCACCTATCCCAATGAATTCTTAATATTTATGCACTTTAAGGGGGCTCGCGGGTATAAATCTTTTTAAATAATAAATAAATGTGAATGATAAAAATCAGTCGAAAACTGAATCTTTTCCCGATAAGTCATAGTTTAAAATAACACTTTACGTTAGCAACGTCATTACCTCTCCTGTAACTGTATCGTATGCCCTTTTTAAAAATTCTCATGCAAGCTGACGTCAAACAATGTCGCGATATCGATAACATTATTTTTAATTTGAATCCGTAAACATCTAGTTTAATGCCTGTTTGTTTTAATAACAATAGCATTCTTCTCATTTTTTTACTGCGGGAATCTATAATACTAAAATTACGAGGTCCAATTTGTCAGCCGTCATCACGTAAAAACGACGAATCACAGAATTTAACTTTATATATAACTAATATAGTACAAAGGTGTAGATTAAAAATTACACCACTCCAGGCCCTTTTGTTTTCCACGTAATTAACATTGCCAATAATGAAGAAGTTCCGGGTCGAGTCCGCTACCGATACCAATAGTATATTCACCTGTTACCTATTACCTTATCTGTACGTTCCGCATCTGACAGGCGCACCACCAAACGTTGTATTCAGGATTAATATGCTATATACACGGGTCATAACCACAGGGTTGACATGCACTACTAAATTGTCAAATTGTTACCTATTGTAGTATTTTAATCAGTTAGACTTTCTAAGATAACAATACGAATACTAAAAATCTGGACTAAAAATAAGGCGTATAGGTACAGTTTTCAATTTGTTAGTGGGCATGACGTTAAACAGCGAGTCAAAGAATTCAACTTTACTTATAACTTATATAGGACAATGCTGTTGATTAAAAAATACTCCATTCCAGGACCTTTTGTTTTCCAAATAATTAATATTACCAATAATTGATAAGTTCCAGTTCGACGGGTTCAAACAGAAAGACTTGAAAGCAGAGAAAAACTGTGTATCTTATAATCGGCATGACTTTAACAGATGACAATACTAATACTAAAATAAGGCTTGCGCATAGTTATATACTTTAATTCAATCACGGACCCGTGATATCACGGGTGTGTTCTAGTATAAATAATATTTCTTTGAATGAGTATAATATAGTACATTATAATCTTGAAAACATTTCTCAACAATATTTTACATAATTTCATGTTAAAAGAGTTAGTTTAAACATATTTATATAGTGGATTTAGATACAAGTTATTGCAAGTTATATTAATCCCTTTCCACTTCGCGGGTGTGAGTGCTGTAGCGGCATTTGCCAGTTCTTTTTCGAAATCTACAAGGGTTTCTTTTACGTGCAAGGGATATTACTTTCTCTTAATACGGGTCAACCATTTATCGTTCCCTTCCGACGGTCTATCATCGTTTCCTTAAGACCATACTCGCAAATGGTGTCAAGGGAGAGCCGAAAATTAAGCCCCTGAAATTTCCTCCACGGAACGGGGATCGAACAAGGAACCTTTGTGTTAGCAGTCCGATGCACTAACCCCTACATCACGGCTCTCTTAAAAGAGTACATTGCTACAAAAATAAACTTTAAGCTCACATGTTGCAATCGCTTAAATACTAGTACATAACAGAGTTGATACAGTCGCAATTCCACACGTACTGGCCGTAAATCATGAACATATAGCCAAAATGCCAGTACAATTAAGTATCTGTACTACACTACTTCAACTTAGTTGTTAGGTGAGTACAATACGGTATACACGAAAGGGATTGTGATAGCGATTTGGCTTTTTTAAACATGTGTTTTTAAAAATAAATAAATCCGAGTCCTGTAGAAAGACAAAACCGGGTCCGATTTTAAACAAAACTAACAAAACCGTGTTAATCCCTTTGTCATGTCCAATTTATTTCGTTAAATGCATAAATATACATATTAATGCTGAAGTGTTTTAAAAGGTGACTGATCTCGCCACCTGCATTCTTATAACGTCCCTTCTGTGCGTTTCGTTCTGTACAACGTGCTCTGTTTAATGATAAGTTAAGCTAAAATTAAAGTAGGGGTCAGTCTTATTCTCATTTTTTTGTGCACTTTTATCTTTTTCTCTATTAATCTAAAACGAGTGTAGAAAATGTTACATATTTTAAAAAATCGAAAAATAGTCAAACTGATGTGCATTTAATTTCTACGATTACATATAAGTCCGTTTGACTTATAGAAGTCAAACGGACTATACAAATAACAAAGAGTTCTTCTAAAAGCTGTCGTTCTGGTGGTCCGTTATCGTTCCGGAAATTAGAAGCTCGATGTATTATAAACTCAAGCACACGGAGTAATATGAAAGTTGTCGGAAAGAAGTATTTGAACGACATTCGCCAAGTTCAATTGATGCATTCTTTAATTGACAGAGAATCAAGTTTATATTCATTTCTGGTACGTTGTTGATTAGATCTAAAGGGGTTTTTGTTCGATCCAGGTTCATGCATACAACTGCGGTTATCAAAATTAAAGGTATATTCTTTAAATGGACTTGTGGGTGAGACATTTCTTCCGCCTAAATCTTTATAGTTTAGTAGTTCCATTCATAGCAAGCTTCAACATGACAAAATTGAACTAAACGCCCAGGAGTTCATAGTGCCAGCATAATGCTGTTGTATTCTAATGTGTTCCGAGTGCCATGTTGTTGTATGACTTGGTTTCATTTTCATTGAAAGCGATATACAGGAATAGAACGGGATTTTTCTCACTTTTTGATGACCCTTCCTGTATTTTATATTATGATTCTAATTGTATTTCAGCTTTAGTTTTTAGTGCTTTCCGTTGTTTCCATGTGTGTATGTTTGTCTGTCTTTTCTTTTGAAGTATGTTCGTCCTGTTTAAGCTTCAGTTCTTTTGACATTTTCAAAATATCTTGATTTCTGATAATATTTTAAAATTCTCGAATTTCTCTTTGGAAATTTTAATTTGTGTAGAAAATCCGGTTATAAAGCATATTTGATTTAAATATTTGTTGAGACTTATATCATAGAAGTAATATTTAAATTTAAATATTACTTCCATGCTTATATCAACTGAAATATATCAGCATTTTACTTTTCTGGAATTTTGTAATGAAAACAAAATCTTAAGGTTCAGCATAACCTTTTTGCAAATATGGACGTATTTACACGACACATTTCAATCTGAGTACAGACAAACAAGTGCATCTTGAAAAGTTTTAGAGACCGGTTGGACCTAGGTAAATAAAATTTGAATGCATTTAAAGTTTAAGAACATTGAAAACTTAATTAGATTTTGCTATTAATTTTTTTCGTTCCTGCAGAAGGTGCCAAAATAAACTAAGTTTGAAATGAAGAATGAGAAGCTCCCCTCATATAGCACATGTACTGGTTTAAATGAACAAGTTCTTGATAGACAATAGACATCTGCCCAGAATATGTGATTTCAACTGTGTAACTGTGTAACTGAGTGGACCGTATCAAATGAAACTCGTGTGTTTGTTTATTTTGTTATCTTCTGCAGACTAGAAAAAAATGCACATCAAAATCTAGGTTAGTTTTCAATTTTCAATTTTCTGAAACATAGCCTTTATATAACTTTTATATATCTAGGTCCTGTCATGTCTTAAAATGTTCCTAGATGCATCAATTTGTCTGTACTCATAGTAGACTTTGTGGTGTAAAAACAGCTATATTTTTTAATTCCTTTAGATGAACCTAAAATGAACTTTATTAAATGATATACACAAGAAAAACTTATATAAAAAATAAATTCACTGACTTACCATCTCGAGTTTTATCCTTTCAGTTCTTCTGTTCTTCTAATCCGTAAGATTTCCAATATTGATACTACTACATGTAGTTACGCCTTAAAGCAGAGTTGTTTATGTCTCATTAAAGGAGAAACTACTTATAAACATTCATCAAACACTAAAATTAATATCAAGTTTTCTTACTAATTATAAAACTAATAAATCGATGGCTGACCTCCTTTACATTGCAAGAATCATGGTCCAAACTGACGATATTGTTTGATTGACCATTTAATTATAATATTCTGCAAGTCATTGACACGGATGTATAGGTTCTGTTAAAGGATGCAGCACTTATTATATTTATTATATATACACATTTATTATATATATGTATATATAATGCACATATCGCATTAAAAACTAACCATGCAAATACAGCTTCCTTTAGAACATTGCAAAAATAAATAACAATAATACCACTGCTATATATAGTGTAAGTGTATTGACTACATTCCCATCATATTGAGATACCAGATGTGAAAAATAAATACTCCCAATATCAAAGTTTGTCAACGCACATTGTGTGTTGTATGTGTCGTAAAAAGAATTTTGCATGTCAGATGCGTTTAATTACTGTAAAAGCTGTGAAAAATATTGTCACTCGTGTGAAAAAAAATATAATAAGTGTTCGACTTGTCAACCAGATTCACCACATGCAGTTATCCAATCAAGGAAAACTTTATTACACTTCCACTAATTGATTAAAAATTAATATCCTGCAATAGAAAAAAAATAGTTAATAACAGGAATAAAAAAGATGCGTTGATTAACGTCAATGAGTCACAACACAAATAAACACAAATTCAGAAAGATATTGTAATGGCACCTACCCCAATTTTTTATAAGTCTATATGATATAAGAATAAGAAGATGTGGTATGAATCCCACGACGAGAGACCAAATGACGTAAGCAACTATATAGTTCACCGTACGACCTTCTACAATGTGCAAAACTCATACCGTACAGCAGACTATACAAGACTCAAAATTGATAAATGTAAAACCATTCAAACGAGAAAACTATTCGGCGACCCGACTTATGTACAAAACAATAAACGAAAAACAAATAAGATATACAACACCAAACGACAACCACTATGCAAATGAATGATTGTTTTCATGAGACTAAGGGTTTACTGAAAGTGTTGGGAAGATGTACGTACGTTAACCGAATTTGGTCAAAAAAGATATATAATAGTATGAAATTGGTTGATATTGCTTCAGCTGAATGGTTTTAGAATTATGCACACATCCCCATATATTCTCTTAGCGTTATTTTAGGTTCTCCAAAAAGTAATTTTCTTCAGAAAAAACACATTGCAAAATGAACACCAGTCGTTCAAAATTTGCATGTGGTGTGCAATATATTATAAAAGATCAGTAAATGTTTTTTAGATGTCAGTATCACAAATTTTTAGTGAAATTGTTTCAATAAATAATTAAAGGTAGACAATACGCATGTCGCAACTATTCAGCAGATACATGACGTGGATGTTAGCATTTATAGTTCACCGTTTTGCTTTCAACCATGCATGATAAAAGCCAATCCCTTATCGTAAGTATGATAGGTCTCGGGTTAAAAAAATGTGAAACAATTAACTCGAGAATGCAAACGACAAGACTGGTTTCACATCACAGCGACGACGATAGAAGTTCTTAACGACCTTGCCTGACTATATAGCCCTTGCACGGTCGGGTTGTATAGTACAGCATTATAACATTATGCCTCATATCTTAAGGTAGATCGGTTATCTTTCTCTTTGCATCTCTTCTTGGCATGTTTCAAAATACCTTTTTTGTTGTTGAAATAATACTTATACACCGTGGCAAGTATCATTTAACATAAAGCAAAAACATCTAAAATTTAAAAATTAAACTATCAAAAAATTAAAAGTTATTAGACGTTTTTAAAATTTCAGAAAAAAAATCCTTAAGAATCATGGGCAGATTATTGAATCTTGACCGTGTTTGTGACGTTTTCGCTTTGTGACCTCACTTTTAGACTTTTCTTACGTGCAATTGAGAAGCTTTCTCAATATCACCCTTCTACTCCGACATTCGCATTTTGGGATAACTTTTTCTGCTGTTCGATTTTAAATAACTTTATTTAATTACCATTAATGGTGTTCCAAAAGACGCAGAAACACAGATTCCACAAGAGAAATGATTTGTTTAGTAAAAGTTACCATTATGTGTTTATATTTTTACATATGTGATTATTTATTATATAGTTCCACCGATCAATTTTTATTCCATATTGAATCATGCAATATTGAATTGAACCACAAGCACTTTAAAATTGTCCATATATCAACGTTCTTCTAAGTTTCTGTTTGAGGCCTAATAGTACCTAACTGGCACCCACGCATAATTCCGCATCCGCAAAAATGAAATAACTGATGTTTTGTTTTATTTCTCCAAATATTTAGAACAATTGACAATAGTCCATGCCTATTATTATCTTTGTTATATATAAAAGGATGTCTGTAACATACATTTTAATTTAACTGCTAATGTTTATGACATGACTTTTTGTGAACGTCATAACACTGCGGCATTTCCGTATGACTTACTTTTTCACTGAAAAAGTGGGAGAAGTTAGGGTATATACTGTTAATGTTTTGTGATATTTAAAAATATATTTAGTTATGTTGAAAATACTCTGTACAATTTTGGCCCTTTGACGTTAGAAACAGTCAGTGCTCGCTTTTATCGCCTTTTGTAGTCGGTAGATTTTTAATAATTTATAAAAGTGAAAACCTTTATTCTTAAGTATTTTATTTTTCAAAATGTCTTCAAAGAAGGACACTTATAGTGTATGATGTATTTATGATTGTTTTTCGTATTATTTTTTTTAATAAAAACAGTTGTCGCAGTACTCACGCAAAGGTGGGGTCTGGCAAGATGACAAGGGGGTCATGACCCTATTATTCTACGTAACACCATATGCTACGATATTTTTCTGTGGTATCACAGCAATGTTTTTTTAAATGGTTGTTTCTTGTTTACCAGAGCAGCCGATTCATTACTAGTACCAGTTTTTAATCATTTATCCTCCGAATACCGGGGAAGCTTTATTCATGTTATGGTCTTTGTGGTCGTGCTACGTATCCATTAAATGAACTTTTGTATCTTCTTTTACTATAAGAGCACCTTCTTGTCAAAATTACAAATGCTAGCGATTTGAATCGTCTTGCATCGTCTTGCCAGACTTCGTTTACTGTTTTTCCATGGATGATACCACACAGTGTTGCTTGATTTATTTAAACATTTAATTAACCCATATAAAATAACGGTGTTTCATCATTTTTAGATGTTATCAATGTTATTAAAAGTCATGCGTCTAAACTTTGTCTTTCATCAGCAGAAGTAAAATGGTTTTGCAAATCGGATTACGATTATTCTGGAATTAAAATTTTAAGTTTAATGAAAACAGATGTACAAAATGAAACTGCACACCCACAGCGTTTTGGTCTTGATTATTTAAAAAAAAAATCCAAGTAAAGCAAATTGGTCTGCATTGCTAGCAGTCCTTTTAAAAATAACACAACTTTGAATTGTAAATGCATTGCTTTCTAATATGACTATATTTCAGTTGACGAAGGAGGAATAACAAATTTATAATCAATCAAATGGTCACAGTTGTCCAACCCTACTAGAAAACTCAATATTAAAGTCTTTATCATAAACATGGTTTTTCACTAGTAATTTTTGGGGCCCTTTATAGCTTGCTGTTCGGTGTGGGCCAATGCTTCGTGTCGAAGACCGTACTTTGACCTATAACGGTTTACTTTTATAAATTGTGATTTGGATGGAGAGTTGTCTCTTTGGCACTCATACCACATCTTCTCATATCTACTAAAATATTTTTTGTAAAATGTACCACATTTGTTTTCATTAAAGACAGATAAATCCAAATAAAAAGAGACAGACCATATGAAAATTACCAACATTTCTTAAAAGTTCATGATTTTTTTTAATATAATGATGATTAACTATTAACCATTAAATACCTAGTAGATCGAATGAAAAATGTATGTGGTGATGAAACATATAGCCAAACAGACACAAGCAGGAACTACAAGAACATAAATTCCATAATTCTATGGAAGTGAAAATGTGCTAGTAACATTCTGACAAACTGTATCTAATATTATCCACGAATTCGACAAGGAATCATATTCATGAGTGGTCTTGAACAATGCAGATGGTTCAGCAAAGTAGCAGTACAGGCGTCTCTGATATGAATTTTTAGCCAATGATTGAACTTAACCAAAGTGATATGAACTGCATTTACTCAACAATTACGTTAATATATGCAAAAAACTCTTGTCGAAGACGAACTCCAGTTATATCATTTGACCGACCACTATACTGGAAATCTGTCATGATCACAAGTGTGGAAGAATGTAGTAACATCATCATAAAATAAGGTGCTTTTCACACAGATATGAGTGTATTTTGAGCAGTATAGAACTACTACAAAAGACGAAAATTAGCCAAACCAATCCAGGACATCAAATTTCTGGCTTTGCTATCTTGATAAGGTGGCCTTTACAAAAGTTTCCTAAATATAGAAATGACAGGGAGCGACCGTTTTGGACTGGCTAGTCAACTGATTAGGGGATGGAACATGTGCTTATGAGAAGTGTAAAGATAACTGGAGGATTTACAAGAAGCTGGTGGTATGGGAGAATCTTGTAAATAAGCTTATCATAGATACCCGGATTAAATTTTATATTTACGACATACGCGAGTTTCTTCTAAAAATGACTCATCAGTGAAGATCGAATCCAAAAAAGTTAAAAAGGCCAATAAAGTACGAAGTTGAAGAGCAATGCGGAAACCACTGCGGCTCTTGTCTTTACCAACTTTAGCCGAATACAATCGTGTAATACAACAGTTAGGAACCAGCACATTGAAAATACCAAAACGAAAATGGAAGAAACAACAAAAATTCAACTCTGCTCACGGGTTTTTGACGGATCGAAACCCCTTCACAAATGACAAGTCAGTAGGAAACATCGAAACGTGAATAGTATCGGATGAAGCCAGTCGACGATAAAATCGTAGGATTTTTGCTGGACATGTTGTTTCAGAAATATCATTCAGGAAGAAAAACAAAATTGTTACACTTGACGCAAAACCATCATCAGGCTCGAATATCTCACAAGCCACAAGTTGATCCTCAAGTTTATGTTTCAACGACTAACAGCACGAAGACAATAATTGCAGAACAATACAGCAGAACGTTTTTAATCCGAACTATCAAGCTTTTCAGTGGTCTCCAAAAGCAAGCAAACAATTTAAAGCCTAAAGTCAAATTAAACTTTTTTTTATAACTTATTAGCTAGTTTTATTATAAAACTTAATGTAAATATACTGTTTTCTGAAAAAAATTCTGTAATTTGTCCAAATTTAAAAGAAATTTACTTCTTTCAAATGTTGGCTTTCAGACAACAATTTGCTCACATGTTTTCCGTATGTAGTCACTTCAGCGTGACCTTTCCCGTAAATTCCGGTGGTCACAGTACGCAAGTGCGATGGGGGAAACCCAAATTGGAAGAGAGTGTCAAAAAACGTAAACATCGCTCCGTCATCGAAATACACTATATGTTATTGTTCATGTTACATGTATACACATGCTTACCTGAATATCCATGCTTATGTGTTGATTGTTTACGATGGTGACAATCGGTAAACTTCGGATTCAAAAGACGACCATTAATTACATGTAGCTGTCATATTTTCACAACAACACTGACCGAGTGGGGCCACAATTCCATTGGAAAATATATATTTAACACATCTCCTGAAAAAAAATATAACAAAATGAAACCAAAAGGCACAGCTTAACTGCCACAAGAAACTTCTATGACCCCAACTTAGTACTGCTAACCGTGACATTAATCAAAAGTTGTTCCTCTAGGCGTAAAACGTTGGTATTGTGTGTACACAAAATAATCATAAATGTCAAATCATATATTTATTAACGTCTTGGTTGGTTAAAAATTTACTTGATAACACCAGGGCCTTCGTTGGAATATTTTTTTCATAGGATTGCAGGATTAAATTATCAAAAAACTAACCGTTCTTTATCGTCTTACCCATAATGTAGCTCATCCATTCACCCTGACATAATTCGTAGCCAACATACTGTGATAATGTTCTGTGAAAACGAGTTCCATGTAAAGGCACTTCAAACGAGTTATGCAGATAGCAAATATGTGGTTCACACAAGGAAGAGTTCCCATGTACGGTTCACCGATTTTTTACACATTCAATATTTTAAAAAGGCAAGTTTTCTTACTAGTCATTTGGTACATTATTTTTGACGAAGAATTCCAGTAAACAATCAATATTTTCGTGAATTTACATGTTCCAGTCTTTATTCAAAGCCATACAAATGTGATTTACCATGACAAAATATGAAACACTCTATAGCGAACCATGCAAATTGTTTGACCAGACCATGTAAATTTTCAACATAATGCTTATACGTATTAATTATCAACAACTACTTTACTTTTTATACGCATATTTGAAGAGAACAAAAGAAATGGATTACGAGAGTTTAACTTACTTAACCAAATCATGACTAACTGCAACAAATCATTTCATAATTCACTGAACTAAACATTCCTCGATAAGAAGACTAAACTTATTGTGAAGAATTTAGCCGAGCTGGAAAGGGTAGTAAATTCAATATCAATAAATAGATCAAGGTTGCCACTAGCATAAATAAATTTGTTGGTCCTTGAAACTTGTTACAGTCTGGTTAAAGCTATGTAACAACAACTTACATTTAGAATTTTCAATTCATGTCTCTGCCAACCACAAAGTGTTCATTTCCGTTTTCGCTGTTACAATTTATCAATAGCCAATATTTTCTCTCAGTCTTCTTTTGATCTTTGATTACTTCTACTAGATATTTCTGATATTTATTTTGTATAATATTCTGTATTGCTAATATTTGACAAGAAAAATCGGCACTCGTTAAATCACGAATCGTAATAAATCTAATGATACAACTTCTCTGATCTTAGTTGTATGTTAATTTGTTAATAGGTTCGAATGGTTTATACGCTATCAATACTGTTCACAGTAACCAGTCTATGGAAGAAGCGATTCGATAAAAGCTTTTCTTATATCAACGAGCGATATTGTCTTATATCAACGAGCGATATTGTCTTATATCAACGAGTTGCATTGTGGGAAATTTCAGACGAATGTTAGCATTTGTACGAAGAAAGGCAGATTTCTCGGTATAAAGTAATGACTCTTTTCTTAAAACAGGGTGACATTTAACATGACATACGTCTGGTGTATAATTTTCATGGGTTATTTTATGTAATAACAAGCAAGGTGTATTTAAACGAGAAAATTGAATTATTGAATAAATGAAACATAAATGCACGATTTATCATTTGTAGATGTACACATCATCATGTAGCAAATTCAGTGGAATGCAATTGAGATGAATTCAATCGTTTGCTACGCCAAAACCGCCTATAAGTCAACGATACTGCTATATTTTAAAATATCAATGCGATATTTGTCTTATATCATAGCGATGATTTTTTAATATCAAAAATTTATGAATGCGATACTTTTCTAATATAACTGCTATAGTTTTCTAATATAGAATTAATACGATGACACGTCACAATGCATGTCAAGAAAACTGCAAACATAATTCACAAACTTAGATCATGACCAGTTCAATGTTTTAGAATCAACATCACTAAAATTTCGTAACTGTAACACAATTAACGCTTACATGAACTTATCATTCCGAAAATGTTGCTTGACCCTATTGATAGTTGATAGTGTTAACAACCTGTTCAGTCTATTGTTTTCAATCACATGGTTTAACCAACTAACCAACATGTTTAACCCCGCCACATTATTTATGTATGTGCCTTTCCCAAGTCAGGAGCCTGTAATTCAGTGGTTGTCGTTTGGTCATGTGTTACATATTTGTTTTTCGTTCATTTTTCTTTTATATAATAAGGCCGTTATTTTCTAGTTTGAATTGTTTTACATTGTCTTATCGGGGCCTTTTATAGCTGATTATGCGGTATGGGCTTTGCTCATTGTTGAAGGCCGTACGGCGACCTATAATTGTTAATGTCTGCGTTATTTTGGTCTCTTGTGGACAGTTGTCTCATTGGCAATCTTACCACATCTTCTTTTTTATAATTCTATTTGAAGTGATGATGCAATGGCGGAATTTAAAAGCGGTTGCAAATACGTCTACCGACCTATTATATTCTAATTTACTGGTCACACTGCTATAGTCTACCCACCTTGGTAATATCGAAATAGACAAAAAATATCATTACTTAAAAGAAACATTCATTCAAACAATCCAATCCAATACAGCTCCAAATTACAATGAATATTCAAATGGTAAAATCAATAATCCAAACAAATTAAAATGTATAAATGCTGATGTCCCGCTCTTTGAAGATACCAACTGAGTAGCCTCGGACTATAAAAACTGGACAACTTCAGATACAACGAAAATCAAAAATCTTGTCAAACAGAAAATATATTTATTATTAACATAGCAAAAGATATTGAGAAGGAAGACAGTTCTTTTTGGATATCAAAGACTTTTCCCCGTTGGTAAATCGATATCTCTATGAACATAATCAGCTCGCCGCGTGGACGCTCTTTTACATCGCGATGACCGTGAGGGTATTCCGATGTATTATTGCCACAGAGATTTGACTTTCGTTTTTGGCTAGTAGGGCAACCGATCGTACACATACGCGAACTTTTCTTAGTGCAAAATAACAATAAAAAATGTTTAGAACACAAATAAATAAGATGTAAATGAAAAATTTACGTTTTTTGATTGATCATGAGTTAAGTCTGCCAATTGATATTTTATCGTGTGTTTTTCTATGTTGTGATGTTATGCTATTGTTTCAGAAAAAGGGAGAAGGTTTGGATCCATTAAAACGTTTAATCCCGCTGCAAATGTTTACACCTGTCCAAAGTCAGGAATCTGATGTACAGTAGTTGTCGTTTGTTTAAATAATATATACGTGTTTCTCGTTTCCCGTTTTTTTATATAGATTAGACCGTTGGTTTTCCCGTTTGAATGGTTTTACACTAGTAATTTTGGATCCCTTTATAGCTTGCAGTTCGGTGTGAGCCAAGGCTTCGTGTTGAAGGCCGTACATTGACCTATAATCATGGTTTACTTTTTTTTTAAATTGTTATTTGGATGGAGAGTTGTCTCATTGGCACTCACACCACATCTTCCTATATCTATATATCTTTTCTATATTCATAAATTTAGATTGTTCAGTTGGAGGACTGGAAAGCAGTTATTTATAAGTTGAAATTTTAAAGATTTATAGATATAAGAAAATGGTGCATGAGTTCGAATGAGACAACTTTCCATCAAAGTAATAATTTGTTTAAAGTAAACCATTATAGATCAAAGTAGGTCCTTAAACACGAAGCCTTGGCTCACAGCGAACACCACGCTATATAGGAACAAGAACATTGCTAGTGTCAAACCATTCAAACAGGAAAACCAACAGTCTAATTTAAAAAAAAAAAAGAAAAAAAAAGGAGATTCAAAAGTACAGGTCAATCATTTTGATACTTAGCTATTTGATTATTTGATTACGGCATTGTTAATTAAACTCTTATTTGATTAGATTTGCTTCCAAAACCAATTGAGAAATTTGAAAGATGTTACCAAAAACAATTTGAATTTACGCAATATGGTCTTAAAACTGCTTATTTACATACAATACTACTAAGAAGTAAAATTAAAAAAAATACTGAACTCCCAGGAAAATTCAAATCAGAAAGTCCCTTATCAAATGGTATAATCAAATGATAAAACACACCAAACGAATGGATAACAACTGTCATATTTCTGACTCGGTACTGGCATATTCAAATTTTGAAAATGGTGGATTGAACCTGGTTTAATAGCACTTCACCTCTCACGTGTATGACAGTCTCATCAAATTCTGTCATACATGTATTTACAACGATGCGTGAACAAAACAGACATAATAGGTAAAACTGTCAAAATATGGGTACAACAGTCTAATATTAATACTAATCGGTACTAATATTGATATAACAAAAACACCGCTATGATATTTTAAAAGTATCGCATTGATATTTTAAAAGTATCGCATTGTTTATTTATGTATATAAGAAAAACACAGCACTTCAAATTTTACACGGACATTAACTTAAGCTTCTAACTAACTTCTGCATGTATATTTAGACTCAATCGTTGTTTATATTTGAACAATAAGTTTTAAAATTAGTATTTTCTTAATTTTTCGTTGCAGAAAACAACAGTTTCCGCATGGAATGTCTGCATATTTACAATTGATATTAGACAATATCGCTATGTCATATAAGAAAAGTTTTTATCGATACGCTTCTTCCATAGACTGGTAACTCATTTAAAAAAAAAATCTTAATTTGTTTTTTATTTCGTAAGCAAAGTTCTAACATACTTTTTTTTTATTCATGCAATTATATACTCATTTTTTAAGTAAAACATCTATATATATACAAATGTTTGCTATTTGGACATATTGACCAAAGACCCACTAAACAGTGTGCATAAAGGAGAACGTTGTCAATGTTTAGGTCTTTTGTATAATATGTTTAATGTTGATTTATCTGAATAAATATTGTTTAAACTAATGTTTAGGTCTGAGCATTCATGATGAAGGTAAATCTAGAAAAACGCTTCGGGCAATCCAATTTATAAAACGTTATTTTCATTCTCATGGTGCTGGTGAACTTGGTATATTGAGTCTTTGATTAACAACCACCTAAGTCGTTCATTGTTGACGATGTAAAGATTGCCGGTTGTAACCATTAGGACATTACTTGAATTGGAGCGACCAGCAAGAGCAAACGGGAGGTTAAGATTTTACATCATTGTGGGTCTCTAATACACTTTTGTGGGAACTATTTTAAAAATGCAATTGGTTTAGTGTAGGTACATGTGATGACAGGTGTTACCTTTCATTTAATCAGGTCTTGTTTACTGTACATACTTTCATTTGAAAATATTGCTAACATTGATATCTTCTAAATCTTAGCAGCGAATATACCTCAAAACTACGTTTCTCATCGTCATTGGAAGTGCTTGTCACAGAATTGAATAGCCTCTGATTAGCAATAATCATAACCGGTATGTTTTATGTAGCAATAATGAAAATATTTTAGCCTTATTATGCTTGAAAAATGGTATGGAATTCCATTACGTACAATTGTGGCGAAATTCCTCCCGGCGGTTTTGAACAGACTGAGGAAAGCAAACAGACTTTCCAAAGAAAGGGATTAATCGATGTTTCAACATAAGGAATCCAGATATATTTTTGTTGTCAATACGCTGTACTCATAACGTGGTTATAAGTTGTACCAGAACTTTTTTTTTCTGTAATGCTGACTTTCTAAGAAATAAATCAATTGTTAGATTGGTTTAAGTGTTTATAGAGATATGTTTAATTGCTATCAGCTTAAATGAGTAATCGTTCAATTTTCATTCTACCGACACAGACCTGTCCACAAAGAATAACCCAAAACCTTCAATTACCAGGCAGTGTATACTAGTAAATGGGTTGCTGTTGGGTGTGAGCCAAGGCTATTATGGTTTACTTTTACAAATTGTGACGTGGATGAAAAGTGTCTCATTGGCACTCATACCACATCTTATAAATATCTAGTACAATGCAAATCCTTCGTACATGTAACCATGTGATTTGTTTTAATTTTGTGGTCCAGTAACTATGAAGAGACAGGTATTAGTAAATTAAATGATAATACTACACATTTAACAATTTGACGTTTACATTCGGAAATTAATCATTGTTGCAAGTTATTATTGGAATTCATCATTTCTTGACATATTGTAACGTACAGGGGGTCCTACACGCCAGATGGTACTTTGTGTACCCGTAGATCCGTACCAGGGTTACTTTCCTGAATTTGTTGTGTATCGTTGGCTAACCCTTACAAATGGTAACGTGTTTCCTGAACTAATTTAACCTTAGATATAAAAGCCTAACAACAAGTAACAAAAGATTACTTCCGGTAAGTATAGACTGCGTGCACAAAGTTGACGGCAACTGTAAAATGCGCCTTTTGAATAGTTTTATACAACCGTGTTTAAAATATTTTTGAATAAGAATAGGAATAAGAATTTTTTTTTATGATAAAATGATGAATGCATGCCATTAAAATCCACATTACTAGTAGGGTAAATTAAAATTTAATCTATAAAGCATGAAACGGGCATATAGAAAACGTCAAAAATACGGTGTTACAGTAACTTGTAACATTAAATAAGCATTAATTAGAGTTTTTGACCTAAAACTTATACAAATTCAACATATTGTCCTGCATTTTCGTATAATAGAATTGTTCGGATTCGGCCTCGGACATCACACGAAATTCATCGCCAAAAAATCAAAAACGATCATGGTAGATAAGTTTGGAATGGTCTTCGTTATGTGTAAGAAGTAGTAATTTGGAAGGACTAATAATCGAAATGGAAGAATCGACAAGAAAAATATGTAATTACAATCTTTTGATTTTCAAAATAACTTGGTATTCAAAATGTGCATAACCAGAGGTTTAAAATAATCTGCAAAATATGAATGATTCGATAGTCCAGACTGAACACCTGAAATTGTTTAATGTCCAGCTAGTATGTTACAATCTTTAGAAATTACGTTTTAACGCTGTTTTCTGAAAAGGGTCCACGACATAATCGCTAATCATTTCCATTTCACTGCTCTTAGCATATATCTATTTATGTTTCCAGAATGTGCATTTGCTGCACTTTTTTGTTCGACAGAAAAAAGAAATATGTTGAACGTAAATATTTAAAGTTATGTGATAAACTAAGTGTCCAGTGTTTTTGTTACGCGCTTGTTTTCTGGAGGAAAATGCCGACGTCGTAAATGGTTTTAGTAATTTGAAGACGCTACGTTTGTGGACTCAGCTTTATGCACGCCGTCATACAAAATGGAATCCTTAACCGAACAATGGAGTACAACACAACTTAATTGGAGCTGTGACTTAACCTTACTTCAAAAGTTGATAAATGACTATAAACCTATTTTTCTTACAGTACCTTAATTCTTTCATTCAAATGTAATATGGAATTATGGTTTCCAGTGCGCCCCTGGTCCTTATTCAGGGCCAAGGTGTCCCTGGTCCAAAGGGACAGTATCACGTTGTCACCTTAATTATATACCACATGACAATATGTCACCACCTTATTCAGATAGTACAATTGGCTCTTGCTTATAAAAGTTTAACCAAAGATCCTTGGTAGGCTACTTCTTAATCAGAAATAGTTATAATTAGCTTTTCTTTAGTCTTCACTCTGGGAGCTCCGACGACCGAACTGATTTACGTTGCGAGAAACTCTACTTATATACTAGAATAAACTCTAACCAAAATGCACATAATCTCTAAACAGAAATAAATATATTCCGTACTACTGTTACGTTTTAATATAACGCCTATAGTAATTTAATATCAATTACTTACTTTTCAACTAGAAAGAAACGGAACCAGTACCAAAACTTCGGAAATCGTTTTCCGTAATACAACCGTAATTAACGTACTTCATTAAGAAACGAAAATGAAAGGATTTAAACATTTGCCGACTTACTAACAGATAAACTTCGAACTTCTTAACATAATTAAGGTAACTGAATAATATTCGTCACAATATATAAAGTAACATCTGCCTTATATCTTGTCTACCGTATTGTGTTCTATTCGATATTTATGGATCAACATTAAAGCGGCATCCGTTTGAGAAAGCATAAACAAAATTAATGATTGCTGTTTAAAATGAAATTATTTATCAAAGGGTTATTGATGGTGAAGATGATGTAATTGCTTCAAATCAGCCATGGGTATGTGTATGGTAACGTTTTGCTGTTCCTGTTTTTCCTTTGTCCTCTTAAAGTTGAAACATTTCAACTTTAAGAGGACAAAGGAAAAAACAGGAACACCGAAGTGCAACAAAAACAAACACCAACAAACATAGAAACGAACTGCCGTATTTCTGACCAAATAAAAACATCAACTTATTCACTGACGGGACGTGGCAGTGTATATATATATCCCTCATCAATGACAACACTAAAGACACAAAGTATGAATCTGATAGTATTCGCAGTTTATGACAGCTTGTATTGCCATGAAATTTATATGTGTACTTTTTAGTACGCTTTTAATTTACTGGTATACACCATTTTCATGAAAACAGTGAAAAAAGCACAGTTTATGCAATTTCATATCAATGTTTCCTTCGTTGAAACATAGTGCGCATACAAGAAACAACAATATAAACATTGTGACGCCCAATTCATAATTATATTGTGCTGTACCTGTGTACTGTAAATTAAAAATGGTTCTGAAATATGACGTCCCACAGGGTTCCGTGCTTGGACCGAGACTCCCATGTTTTCGTACCCGGTTAGTGAAATATGAAAGAAGCATGGCATGACATACCACTGTTATGCGGATGCTACGCAAATAAACCAAGTCATCAAACCGTAAAATTAGATAATTGGGATGACATTACCGAGCGCCTAGAAGCTTGTTTGGAAGATATCAAAACTTGGATGTGTACAAACATGTTGAAGTTTAACCAGGACAACACCGAATTGATTGTTTTTGCTCCAAAACACAAAGTCAAAAGTCTTAGTAAGTTACAACTGAATTTTGATGGAACTATACTAAGTGAATCTACCTGTGTTCGAAATCTTGGAGTTTTTCTCGATCAAACCCTCAGCATGCAGCAACAGACAAATGCAATTACCAAATCCTGTTTCTATCAGATTCGTAACATAGGACGGATTCGTTCATATATAACGGAGGACGCTTGCAAAACTCTTGTATGCACTCTTGTTACGTCGCGACTTGATTACGGTTATGCTTTGATGTATGGTGTGAATGCCTCGAGTCTATTCAAACTTCAACGTGTTCAGAACACAGCTGTAAGACTAGTGACCCGCAAAAAGAAGTTTGAACATATAACTCCAACACTTATGACTCTTCATTGGCTACCATTTAAATTCCGATGCCAGTACAAACTATTGCTTTACGCATTTAAAGCCTTGCATGAACTTGCACCTTCGTATCTTAGTGAACTGATACATTTTTACAAACCAGCACGATCGTTACGATCTGAAAATGCTTCTTTAATTGAGATGCCCTAAAAAAAATGCACGGACCAAAATGTATGGTGAACGAAGGTTCGATGTGGCGGCCGGGACTATGTGGAATCGCCTTCCAACAAAACTTCGAAATGAACAATCGCTAGAACTATTTCAGAAAGGACTAAAGACGCATCTATTCAAAGTTGCATTTGTGAATCGCTCATAGTTAAGACCTGGAAATGTGATTGGTTGTATTTGACTGATGTTGATTTTTAACATTTTGGACATTTACTTATTTTTAAATACAAAATTCAGCAATTTTAGAAATATTTAGTTTTCAAATTTTTACTTATTCATTAACAATTCTTTTAAGTCATTTTTAACCAAGTTGCCGGAGTCTTAACTTTTTACAGTTGATTTGATGTATGCTTTTAAACATATTTTGGTATATTTTTAACTTTGTAATTTCGTGTATGTACGAACTTGTGTACTTTTGTTTTAACATGTAAAGCGTTTAGAGTAATTGTAGTTTTATATAATGCCCTATAAAAATACCTTGTAATAATAATAATAATAATAAAAAGTAAAATAACGGAAATACTGAACCCCGAGGAAAATTCAAAACGGAAAGTTCCGTATCGAATGGCAAATCAAAAGCTCAAACACATCAAACGAATGGATCCTGACTTGGTACACATGTTCCTGGTACCTTTGATTACTATTTACATGTTGAGTTGACTAATATATATTGTTTATTGATGAATCTCTCTGTGTTCTTGCATTTATTTGTACTGTATTCCTGTCTCGCAATGTTTTAGCGGTATCTTTCTGACATTACAATATATGCGGGAGAGTTGGTAAGCCGTAAAACCAGACATAAAAAACATAAAAGCAACGTTTTTGTCTTAAAATTTCCTGTTCCAAGTCAGGAATATGGTAGTTGTTATCAAATAGTCCGTTTTTAAGTATGTTGGCGTTTGTGTTTGTAACAGTTCATTGTTTCTGTTGTTCCGTTGTTTTCCTCTTCACGTCGATGTGTTACCTTCAGATGCTCTAGTTTGTGACTATGATTTGTTTCAGTTAAATCGATTTATTACTATTGGACAGCAATAAACAAGAATGCTTATCTTTATTATTTCGGTTACCATAGTTTAACAAGAATGTGTCCTTAGTACACGGATGTCCAAAACGCTAATATGACATTTGAATTCGAAAAATCATATCATAGGGAGCATGTGTACTAAGTTGCAAGTTGATGGGACTTCAACTTCATTAAAACTACCTTGACCAAAATCTTAAAACTGATGCGGGACAGACGCACGAACGGATGCACAGACCGGAAAACATTATGCCCCCTCTACTATCGTACAATGTAGGTTGGGCATACAAAAAATATTGTTCACGTATGATAAAGATATCGCAATTTAATAAAATCCTTAATCAAATACCCTTAACAGCAAAGAATTAAATCACAAAAATACTGAACTCCGAGGAATATTCAAAACGGAAAGTCCCTTATCAAGTGGCAAAATCAAATAATAAAACACATCAATCGAAGGAACAACAACTGTCATATTCCTGGTTTGGTACAGGCGTTTTCAAATGTAGAAAATGGTGGATTGAACCTTGTTTTATAACGCTAAACCTCCAACGAGTCCAACGAGCATAATAAACAACAGGGAATGTTACTGATTCATATATATGTTAACATAAGTTTTGAATGGTGTCTGGATTTTTCTTTTTTTTAATATCAGATCTTACAAACATCTTGTCAATAAAGCCGCCTTTGGAATAAGTTGTTTCCCTACCGTTCCGTTGGTTAATAAAACACAACGTTCGCTTTTTTGAGTATTTTGTTTTAGCTGCCTTCAAGTTGGAGTATTTTTGTTATACTTTTTTGACAGAATTGGGAGAAAATCAGTCAATTCTTTGCATTGCGTTTTTAAGGAGATAAATTCTGACTTGAAAAAATAATTAGCCTACCGAGTTTAATTGTACTTCTGACTTTATTTCTGATGTGATCTTGTAATTTTCAATTTAATGCAATGCTCTAGATATATATGATTTGTCTGTATCCGGATATTTACGCAGTTAAAGAAAAGTGCAGGAAATATAGAATAGTTCAGATAAAATGTTATGGTATAGGTAATTGTAAAGCTACAATTAAAACTGATATTAAGTGTTTGAATTTCTTATAGGCATGAACCAATAACACTATGTAGCACATCGATTATATTTAACTATTACTCCTTTAACATTTTAGTTATGCTTTCCTTCCATGTTAAATGGAAATTGTTTTTCGATCAATAAATGAATATATGGAATTCATGGGTAGAATATTAATATTTCTGTACAAAATCGATGGTTTTTTTTTTTGGATTTTTTTTTTTATAGATCATTGAGAATTTCGGTCGGAGATTTCGTTATTTTTATAACTTTTTGGGTTATTTCAAGAATTAAATTATTTTATGTAAATCGGATAGCAATTACCGTATATAAAATTTCAAATACCGTTACCTTACAATTACACGTGGTCTTTGAAATATTTGTATATTCACTCGGATACATTTACACATGAACTTTATTAATAAAGTGAAATAGATACATAAAAAAGTAGAGACCCAACGTATAAAAGCTTAAGTGGCGACACTGAAGTGTACCATAGAATAGAAAGGAAAAACCAATAACTTCATCAAAATCACATTTGATCACGGTCTCGTGTAATAGTAACATTAATACTGCACTAGACAATTCCCTTTCTTTTATTTCTTTTTTACTAATTTATATGTTTTCTGATAACTGCCAGTCTGCTGATTTTCCTTGGAGATACCTCTGCAGATGTCAGTATAATGGTAATCTCCTAGTTATACCAGTAAAATTGTTACAGGGGCAAAATTTGAAAAAGTGAAAAAAATAAGGAAGGGACATTTAGCAGGTCTAACATTGCACTAATTCAGATATTGCCCGACTGATGTTGGTAATCAAGTGACCAATATTACTTAGCCTATGATTGGACACTGCTGTGTGATCAATAACAGCACTAATGGGAGGTCCATGAAGTTTCATCAGTAAATTGAACTGAAATCGACAGTATTAATTTGTAACAGAAAGTAAAATTTAGAATCGTTAGAAATTCTAAGACATCACCAAATGTTAACAAAAAAAAAATGATTTAAATGTTTCGAATAAGATTAATGAATTATTTGAAAAAGGGTGCACTTTTCACAATGAAGGATAGTGAAGTTTTCATTTATATTCTTGAATACTCTTATCTCACTTAGTTTCAACAACTGTCCAACTTAAACAGATGCAAAGTCAATTATATTTCGTTTCCTCGAGAAAACAGTTTATCAAGCTATGCATACTTTAAGTTCGAGTGTTTATTGAAACAACAACCTTTACATTTCCGATATATGTACAAATACTCTCATACTTCCGTTTGTTGTATATTACCCTTTAATTGTTGATCAGTCGTAGAAAGGATTGTCTAAAGCCTGCACTATGATTTTTTTGCAAATTCTTTTCTTTTGGATACTGATGGTATGTACTATTAGGTCATTGTATGGTTAGTGTACTTGGTCAGTGTACATTTTGTAGTTTGAAGAAATGTGTAAGAAAATTTGAAATAAGATTATAAATGTGTTCAGAATCAATCTCTGGGCTACAATGCAAAAGTTTAAAATATTTTTTTTCTGGTTCTAAAGATCAAATAACAGACATTGAGTTAACGGTATCTGTTAAACATAGTAATTATATTGATCTCAGTAAATACAACTTCGTTAAGTGAATATGTGTGGTTAATTAAAAGGATGAAATAATTTACATTTATTGTGTACGATAAATTAAATGTCCATCATCTTTTTTTTATTGTAAACTATGAACCAACAATTGGAGAGGCTTTAATGAACAATTTATGTTTCGTGGACGTTCAGCGACATATATATTTCCCTTACAGCAACTAAATATTATAAAACAAAAAGCATTCGGTATTGAAATAGATTGAGAGGAATTTTGATTTGGAAGATGTCATCAAAGAATTTGGTGGTGTCCTTTATAACTTGCTATTTGGTGAAAGCCAAGGTTCTGTGTTGAAGACCGTACTTTGACCTATAAATGTTTACTATTACAAATTGTGACTTAGATGGAGATTTGTCTCATTGGCACTCATATCACATTTTCTGATATCTATTTAACATGTTTTTGAGCGCTCCAGCCCCTTGACCTGGCAAATTGGTGTAATAGTACAGTGAAAGGACAAACTGTAAAAACTAGTTGGAAATGACTTTACTCATCAGATTGGCAAGAAGCACAAACAACAACAAAATATGAAGTCAATCAAATGACGTGAAATAGCGCGATATAAGAGTACTTACAGATACTTATATATAGTTTAATCCAATTAACAACATATCAATACATAAAATTTAGAATGGGTCAAAGAGACAGCAGCCTGTAGAAATAGCAGACCAATGCCACCAATGTGTCTTCAACACAGCGAGTAAATCCCGCACCCGGAGGTGAACTTAAGCTGGCCAATAAACTCAAATGTGTGCTAGCACAGTGAAAAAAAAATCCCAAACATATAAATGAACTAAAATTAAAAACGCACACAAGACAAACAAATACAAGACTGAGAGGCTCCTAACTTAAAACAGACTAAACAAAATGCATGTAGCGACAGGATGTAGAATAATTACTTCATAACAATACATGTCTAGTTATGTTTAAATTGACTTCCCCAAAACGTATCTAAATTTAGTTGTCGTACTTTTATCAGGAAGAGTACAAACTGATTAAACAAACTTATATCTTGCCACATGTGGAGCAGGATCTTCTCACCCTTCCGGAGTTCCTGTGATCAACTCCAGTTGTTGGTGCGGTTTATGTTGATCAGTCTTTAGTTTTTGATGTGTTTTGTGTCTGTTTGTCTTTTTTGCAGCCATGGTGTTGTCAGGTTGTTCTTGACTTATGATATTTAGTCTTTTGTATATTTTGCCTTTCTCTCCAACCTGATCTCAGTTTTTCATAATGCTTAACTTCAATAACTGTATTTTCAGTTTTATATCTTCATACTATTTTTTGTTTATTCTGAAAAAAAATTTAGTGTATATTGTTGATCTCTTATAGTCGTCCATGCTGTTGTTTAAGTATAAATTAATAGACAGTTGTGCTAAATTATTAACGTGTCTTTGTTGTCGCTTTGACGCCTTTTTTTTTAGCGTGGACAAAGTCTTCACCCCGTAACTTTCTTCATCGCAAATAATTCAGCCTTGCCATTTGAATATTTCCTCTTCTTTCAGCATTAAGTCAAGTGCTTTTTTAAAATATTGATAAAAAACAATGCTGGCACAATAATTTTTATTGTTAAGATTAAGGCCTTATCAAACCTATATCTTGTCATTCTCCAAACGAACATTAATCAATTAATATAAGTTTGCTAAATTTACTCTAATTTACCTCATCTTTTGCAACATGTTAATAAGTTTCTAACAGAAAAAAAAACGTGTGCATAATCAAAGTAGCTCGACTCCATCTGAAACCATCCTTTTTTATTTTGTATTAAACCATTATCGAAAGTCTTTCCACTAATATTTGTTTGCTTTCTGCTTAAGATGTACATATTTTGTAGAATTCGACGAAGGTTGAGATGGTTACTCTTCGAGGTAAGTTTAAAATAAGTAGGCACATCGCTGCACATCTTACTATTTTTTTCTTTTTCTCAGTTTCTATAATTAATATAATTTTTCGACTTATTTTTTTATTTTTCACTCGATTATATTCTTTTTTTTTGTAGAGGGTTGAGTTTTTTTTAACCTTTTGATTCTGTTATTGTAATAATAACAATCTGGATCTGACAAAATATTTCAAGAAATGACGATATTTATTTGTTAGTTTTGTACATACATACATTAGACTATTATATGAATGGCACATGGAGTCGATATCGAGACTATATCATCTGGACATATTCTGATCAGCAGATGATGTTTGTTACTAACTCTTCACATATGATAAAGCACCAACAACTTTTATTGGTCTTGCAACAGTGCTAAAATGGTTTACCTTTTAACCTATATTTATTAATGCTTCCCTCCTTCAACCCAAAGAAATAACCAGAGGTTTACCATTCAATTAAATGAATCAGCTAGTATCAAATGTATTTAACATTTAGTGGACCATTTGGGCAATGCATAAATGAAAAGAGAAACAAGAATTGGAATTGCAATAATTTAATATGTATACGTATACATTTTCAAAAATGATAATAATAGAGACATATAATGTGTCTATGATGATAAAGAATGCAAAACATTAAACGATGATAAAATAATACAGAATACAATAGCTTGCCCTAGGAAGGGGTCAACTAAGTCATATAAAGATATAAAAATGATAAATGTAATACATGCTACAAAAGCATACAAACATGACGATGTCAACAAACTTGATAAACTGGCGTTATTACCAAAATACATTTGTAATCGACCAAAAACATTATGAACATCTAACAATATCTAGGGCGTCTTAATCAAAATTGATAGAATTTTTAGATAACTTGTCAAAATGAAGTTTTTATCATGCTTTTTTTCAAAACTGTATTAAAAAGTATAGGTCACCGGTTACAGGTTGTACAAAATTGTAATATTTTTTATAGATAATGCATGGAAAATCCAATTGTGTGTGATAAAAAGAAAACGTACAATTAGAACTTTAAGATAAAATGTGAGAAGATTGCTCTAATAACATGCTTTCAGATAAGAAAAAGAAAAAATGGGGTCACTGAACTTACTTTCTTGCTACATATCAAAAGAGGTAAATTCATAACACTCTCTATTATAAAAATCACTTTATCTGAGTTATCTCCCCTTATCTCCCCTTATTTGGCAAAGTTGAAAAAAACAAACAAGGTGTTTTTGAGAAAATACAACTGTAATTATGATTAAACACACAATTTTCTATATCTATATCCAAAGTCTTTTACATAAATTACATACAACTCCCAAAATTTGCACATTTCATCAAATATCTAGACCAAAGTTATCTGCTTCTCTAAAATCCAAGATGGAGGAAGACTCCCGAGCCATCTTAAGGTGTTGAAAGAGGATGGAGGGTGGAAAAGTTTATAAACTCCAAAAATAAAAATCTGGTTTAAAAGACTATCGATCTGTAGATAAGCAAGAAAGTTAAATTAATGGTTTTCGTCGTTTGCATAAAATAAGGTATTAAAATAACTTGCCTATATACATTCATTTTTACGTTTAACAACTATATGTATTATAACAACTCTTCATTGGTGGATTGTAAAAACCAAATGTTTACTTTTATCCAAAATGCCCTCATTTCCAAATGGCAGTCTTAATTTTCCACCCTTCATAATAAACGACACATTCTACAAAGACTTCATAATAGAGTTATTGTATACTAGAATCGTAAAAACTATGCAAAGCATATTCGTCACGTGTTTGTTTTGTAGAAACTGTACCATGTGGTAAAAACATCACTAATGCTGGTGGCGAACTAATCTTCCCTAATTCATTTGATCCTTGTACGTGGCGGTATATCAGACCTAATGGAGAGAAAATTGTCCTGAGCGTAGTGAACGATTATTTCTGTTGTTATAATATTGTGGTACGTTCAACTTTTAAACCCTTAGAGTAAATATTGCAAGTTTTAAATAAACAAAAAAAACAACAACATAGAAATCAAATCAAAATATTTTTACTCGTAGTCCATTTGATAACTACATGTACAATAAAGTTATAGTTCCAGTCAAAACACTTGAATTTGGCACTGCTTGATATAGAAACATTTCTAAACTCGTCTGTATTTTATTCGTCGGCTACAATAACTTTTTTTGTCGTGGTCTTAGATTTATTGTTATGTTTGTTTAAATATTTTAGTCTGTTGCGTTGTATGTCTGTGATAGATATTTACACAGTTTTGACTGCTGGATCTCAATTACTGTCATATTAACCTATTATTGTCTGTTGGGGTTCCTCATCAAATTTTGAAACTTTGCATTAGAACAAATGGCATACAAGTGGGAGATTAAGATATTTATAAAATCAGATTGAACCTAGCATGGACAATGATGAACATGGTTTAAACCTGAAGCATGTGTCTTTTATTAAATGTATTCCTATTAAACGTTCTTTTTTTAGGTATACAATGATAAAATAGATACTAAATCTATAATTTTCAACGGATCAATGACCGCTGTAAATAACAGTATGCCATCTATAATACAAACCAATGTAAGCAAAGCTATAATTACCTTCAGGCATTATTTATTGAGAGAGAGGAGGGGATTAGTGTTGCGGTATTATAGCACAGGTAAGTGCAAGGATCTATACGTCAATAATAAGGTTATGTATTATGTATATCTTTTATATTCATTTGATAAAATTTACTGTTTGCATAGCATAAATTGTTCTAAATAATAAGGATGTTCTTATCCCAAGCATAAAAACATAGCCGTATTTGACACAACCTTTTTCAACTTTTGATCTTCAGTGCTGTACAACTTTGTACTTTGTTTCACTTTCGATCTTTTATATCTGGGCGTCACTGGTGAGTCTTGTGTGGACGAGGCGCGTTTTTGGCGTATTGAATTGTAAACCTGATGCTTTTGTTATTTATTAATCATGTGTTTCTTTGTCTAATACGTTCTCCTATTTATTTGTATTGTAGTCCTGTAATATTATGTTGTCATTTCAATGTTATATTTAACATCGCCATTAAAGTGCGAGGTTTGGCATGCCACAAAACCAGGTTTAACCCACCATTTTTATCTTTAAACATGTCCTGTACCAAGTCAGAAAAATGGCCATTGTTATATTATAGTTCGTTTTTGTGTGTGTAACATTTTAACGTTGTGTTTCCGTTGTGTCGTTTGTTTTCTCTTACATTTGAGTGTGAATTCATATTACTATAAGACGTGTCACGGTACTTTTCTATCCCAAATTCATGTCTTTGGTTTTGATGTTATATTTGTTATTCTCATCGGATTTTGTCTAATGCTTAGTCCGTTTCTGTTTATGTTACATTTTAATGTTGTGTCGTTGTTCTCCTCTTATATTTAATGCGTTTCCCTCAATTTTAGTTTGTTACCCAAATTTTGTTTTTTGTCCATAGATTTACGAGTTTTGAACAGCGGTATACTACTGTTGCCTTTATTAAGCATTTTATGATATAATACAACCGATATGTTATTGGATATTATTTGTAGCTTCTTGTAATGCTCTATTTCTGGCTGATCACTGCTTCTCCACGTAAGGCAAGATCTGCTCACCCCATCCAGAGCACATTTGAGTTCGTATTTCTTAGTCTTTGGTTTTCTATAGGGCAATTTTCTACTATAATTTGTCTTTTGGTCGTTTTTTTGCTATGGCATTTTCACACTTTATATTGCATTCATATTGAATGGACAATAAATTGTTTATTATTTCTGTTTTCTACCACTTAGGCAATCGAATCAATGTTTATACTAGTAGTATAATTAACTTGTAGTTTTGCTTTGATTTTAAAAAGTGAAAACGCATTGTTTATATCATTTTTCGACAATGTTGTAAATACACATTGTATAAGAAAAAACAGGGTTTTGTCTATTTTCACGTTCTGTCAGAAGAACGGGATAAAATCAAAGTATCAATATTAAAAAGAAAAGAACAATTATTTTGGTGTAATAATTAAAATATTATTGAAATAACTCATATTGGCAAAACTGAAAGATGATACATGTACCAAAGGGATATTTAAAATCAGTAGTCACAAAATTACTGATAACGCCATGGCTAAAATCGAAAACAATGTAAACACTAAAGATAAACCAATCCCCTCCCCCATTTTTTTTTAAACAATCCAATTACCAATAATAACATGCATTTTTATATATATATATATATATATCCGAATGCTTTCAGTAGGCGTCTTTGATAAATGATTGATGTTGACAGAGATCTGCAGGATATTGACGAACGACTTAACTCGTTTCCAGAATATTGACGAAGGAACATGTTTCAACGACCGAACGTAATAGGAGCTGAAGTTGTATTTTTACAAACATACTTACACTTCAAAGATGTACAAATATTTAACGTTTGTTTGGATGTAATCACGTTAGTACATAGAAACGCATAAAATATACCGATTTTAGAAAGGTTTCCATAATAAAAAATGAAAGACGTTTTAAAGTTTCTGAAAAGTAACATCTCTTCCGATACAATGTGGTTGTTGTTATTTGTTGAAAGCATGATAAAATGTACATCACACACACTCAGGAGTATTTGAGTGCACCGACGACTTTTGCAATGCTCTAACAAATATGAAGTGCAGAACATTAAGAACTTATAATATTCTTGTCAGATGTCAGATCGTTTATTTGCTCCGTGTCTTATTGGTTTTCGATTTTCATTCAGAGTAATCTGTCCGATTATAATAATAGAAAAAAGAAGAAAACCTATAGTTGTTTAACCAACTATAAAAATATTTCGTTCAGTTATATACGTATTGATTATCAATCAAATTAATAAAGAAAACAGAAAAATAACAAAAATACCGAGCTCCGGGGAAAACTCTAAACGGAAAGTCTCTAACCAAGTGGCAAAGTCACAAGATCAATCCCATCAAACGAAATGATGACAACTGTCATATTCCTGACAAGGTACAGGCATTTTCTTATATTGAAAATGGGGGATTAAACCTGGTTTTATAGCTACCTAAACATCTCACTTGTATGGAAGTTGCATATTTCCATTATCTATGCTAACACACCTTTTCTGCCCCAAAACTAATTTAAAGCCTTTTAGGAACCTCTGTTTTCAAATTCTTGAATATCGGGTTCACCACTTGCTATTGTAGAAAATAAATGAATTATTGATATGAGGTGTTATATATAGATGAAGGTAATATCTTCTTTAAATTACATGCAGACGATGGGAATAACTATACTTCAACCAGCATTTTTATGTTAGATTTAAACGAACTATGTATAAAATAGCAGCTCCCGTCTCGTACGATTCGTCAACTTACGGTTTCGTATGTTCATTCGGTCATCTCTGCTAAGTACGATTTTTTTGAATTCACTCATAACATGTACCTAATGTACACGTATAAAGCAAATGAATAACCTTAAATAGTTCAAGTCAATTAAGTGTTACTCTTCAACTAATATCTGAAAATAACATATAAATGCTGACAAAAACACTGAAGATGAAATAAACCAAATTCATATTGATCTTAGAAATATTTTGATGGTGAGCTTAATCACTGTAGACTTTTAACAAAATACCGTTTTCTCAGAATAAAAAAGGAATAGAATATTGCTAAAAAGATAACGACACAGGTTTAAGGTATAAAACCACTAAATCATGGCCTCATTGCTTTCTATGTTTAATTCTGCAATTTCAATCATTAATGGCTACTTTATCTAAGTTCAAATAAACTGGCAATCATTTCATGTCAAAACTATACCTTATAATGACTAGCATGTGGTGAAACAATCAACACATAACATTTTAATTGTATATTAGAGCGTACTGGTTCCCGAAAGATTGATAGAACAAAAACCGGTACATCTGATCTGAAGAACAGGGCAAATGTGCCCTCCTATTATAATTTTATACACTTTTTTAAAAGAAACTTTCAACGACTGTTCTACAATGATTCTAAGAATCTACGCTTACACTTGATACCAACAACAACCAAATATTTCACCTATTGACAAAGTTACAGCTATGGTAAGAACTATTTTGTTATATATACTACTTTCTTGTATGTTATCTCCGACCGGGTCTGGATTAGTGGTTCTATAACTTAATAAAGTAACAATTAATGACATATGAGTTGTGTTTAAAGTGTAATTGTTACACTGATAAACATAATTGTGTGCTTACTATTACAGCTCCACAATACAGACAAAATTCATTCATCACTTATGTAAAAAAAAAAGACTGTCACCTAATTTATGAATATGTGATTTTAGTGTACTTTAGTGTTTAAATGAGAATAAAGTTACATAATGATGTTTGGGTATTTTTCTTGTAAGCAACACCAGACAACAAAGGAAACAGATTTGTCATTCCTCTTGAATCAACTGTTTTTGTTTCAACATACAAGTCTCAGAATGTCACCGTCAGAGATTATTGTGGAACATATTCATCTGGCTTCAACGTTTCGATCAATAACACGGTTGTTTACACTGTTCAAGATCGGGTTGCGACCCGGAAAAGGTCTTTACGGCAAAGCTATGGAGGAGGAAGTCTACAGGCAGACAATGATATTATCGTTTATAGCACAAATCAATCGTTCATTCCAACTGTAGTCATGCCTTTAGATGTCTTAGGAACACAATATGTTATAGTTTTTGCGAATACAAGTGATCAAATTACAATAATGGGAATAGGAGAGGATATAACCGTGAACCTTAAATTTCCAGAATGCCCGGGAAACTGTTCCTTACCTGATTGCGCCACAAAAGATGTAAGTTATCAAATGAGGGGCATCGTTGAATGTAATCACCTAACATATTCATGTCATGTGGATTTAACAGGATCCATGATTACCAGTGACTTTCCAGTATCAGTAATGGTGCACACTGCTAATCAAACTTTGCAGTTGCCGCCCATAAACACTTGGGGACGTAAATTTATTGTCGCATCGTTGCCTTGTACGCTATTCCGTAATTTTAGTTTGAAAATGGTTTCAAAGGAAGCTAATACTAATATTACCATACAGTGTTATAGGGAAAACGGAACAATAGACACATTTGACATTTATTTCAACGAAAGCGGAGAACACGTAGTAAAATCTATTAGTACAGCAAGTAACTGTTTAATGCAATCAAATAAACCAGTTTTACCTGTACATATGACAGAAAGTGAAGAAGCTATGTTCATCATTCCACCTGTAGAACAATATTCCTCTGACTATTTGCTACCTGCAGAATTATGTAGAGAGGATAGTATTAACAGATCTCTTATCATAATTAGTACAACCAACCATACTAATGGTTTAAGAATGGATGGCTTGCCTATTGCTGATAATATTTTTCAAAGACAGAAAATAGGCCAAACAGGGTACACCAGGCTGTTTGTTAATCTTGGTGCGCCAAAGTTACATCTTTTAGACCACACTGCGCCAAATATTGTATTCGGAGTGTTCCTGGTCTGTTCAACACAAACTACAAACTACGTTATCCCCCTTGGAATGAGAATGGCGCCAATAGCTGAGGTAATTTATAAAGAAAGAAGTTTGAAAATAAGTTTGATACAAGAACACCTGTATCGTTTTAAAAGACCCAATAAATTCAAAAGTATCATTTATCAACATCTTAAGAAGCACAGTCATCCTATTAAATATTTAACAGTTCAACCTTTAGAAGTAGTAAATAAGCAGCCTGGTGAATCTCATTCCAAGTTTGTACGATCACGAAAAATAAATGAATTAAATTGGATTAAAAAATTACAGACAGTCTACCCTCTCGGTCTTAATGATAATATCATGGGAATTGGCAATATATCAAGAACCGATTCTGTTAACATTTTGGATATAGTTTCTAAAACTGTTCGTAAAAATCGTTCTCATGGACGCAGAAAAAATCGCAATCAAAGAAAATTTCGGACCAACCATACAAATATTTCGGACCTAATTTCCATTTCAAAAAACAACGGCAGACATTATCTGTTAACCAAGCTTTGTTCTTTACCTATAAATAAATTAAATAAAATTTTAGAGGATTGCAACACAATTTCACATTACAGTCCTAAGTATGAAATTGTCCAAATTATAATGGCATATTGTTATTCTAAACTGTTTCCAAAAATTGATCGACCTGAAGATCATAAAAAACATTTTATTAAAATAAAGTATGTCAATAAAGGTTTTGATTTTGTAAATATTGCCGGTATTTTTAACGACCATTCTGTTAAAGACCAAATTCCTGGATATTTTGATAATACTGAACTCCCTCTCATTTGTTATATTTACAAGAAATCTACCCGAAAATATGTGTTTAATTATAGCCAATTGTGTAAAGATGTAAATATCACTGAAAATACACCTATGTCGTGTAATTGCAGTAATTCAGAATACACCTATGGACCAATTTCCCATGTTATAACAGGAGACCTTAACATCGTTCGCGACCGAGAGTTAAAATCATTCCTCAGTAAAGGACCTAAATATCGTCCCCCGTCAACTATTAACTGGAATGAGTGTCGTAATATCATCAACGACTCACTCCGCGCCTACTGTTTGAAATGGGTAAAACGGGAAAAAGCTGACAAAAAATCTTTGGACTCTTTTATTAATTCAGTAATGAAGATAGTTGATATTCGAATACAACATTTTAAAGAACATTTTACCCTCAACAAAAACTATAAAAACCCTATTTCGCGTATCAAAAATAAACTAACAGAACTAGCCAAGGAATTTGTTTTTGTCCCGGCTGATAAAGCTGCTAATAATATCATTATTGTTTGACGTAAATTTTATATAGAGGTTCTGCAAAAGGAAATCACGAATTCACCAACATTCCAACTGACTTCATTTTCAGAAAACGACATCTGTAACAAACATAAACTTTTAGCTACTTCTTTACAAGCAGAACCAAACACAATGAAAGTCCCAACTATGTACTGGCTTCCGAAGCTGCACAAAAAACCTTACAAATATAGATTTATTTCATCTTCCAGCCATTGTTCAACTTCTAAATTGTCTGTTTTACTTACTAGTACACTTGGTACAATAAAAAACCTGATAATAAATTGTTCAAATAAGGCCTTTGAAAATAGTGGAATTAATTACTTTTGGAGTGTCAAAAACTCGTTGGAAGTACTTGATAAATTGCATGCATATATTGGTGATTTTGAATCTGTTCAAAGTTTTGATTTTTCTACCCTATATACCACTTTGCCTCATATTCTTATTAAGAAAAAATTCACATCCCTAATTAACTGGGCATTTAAAAAGTCGGAATGCGAGTACATATGTTCAAACTCTTTTAGATCATTTTTTAGTAGCAATAAACAAAAGAACTATGTCAATTGGACATGCTTTGATACTATTTATGCACTTGAATTTTTACTTGATAACATTTTTGTTCGCTTTGGAGATTCCGTATATCGTCAAGTTATTGGAATTCCAATGGGGACTAACTGTGCACCACTTATTGCGGACCTGTTTTTGTATTGTTATGAGTTACAATTTATGACTAAAATTAGCAAAGACCCATCAAAACAACATTTGATACAAAAATTTAACAATACTTTTAGATATTTGGATGATATATTGGCTCTAAATAATGACGACTTCAGTATGTATACTAAAGAAATTTATCCTGTAGAACTTACTTTAAATAAAGCTAATGATAACAATGACCACTGCCCTTTCCTCGATCTTGATATCTATATCATAAACGGGAAGCTTAATACAAAAATTTATGATAAAAGGGATGATTTTTCATTTCCTATTGTTAATTATCCATTTTTAGATGGTGACGTTCCCTTGTCACCATCTTATGGTGTTTATATATCTCAACTTGTACGATTCGCTCGTGTATGTAACAATGTATTAGATTTTAGCGAGAGAAATTTATGTATTACTGAAAAATTATTACACCAGGGTTTTCGATATCACAAACTGGTCAAAACATTTACTAAATTTTATCACCGGTATAAGGAAATAATTCGTAAATATAACTCAACATGCAGACATCTTATACGTTCAGGTATTTCACATCCAAAATTTTATGGAAATATTCTTTATAAAGCACAAAAATGTCAGTATTCTCCTCAGAAACTAACAAAACCTTTAAATAGACTTATTAAAAGGGGATATAGTTACGATACTGTTGTCAGGTCATTAAAGATTGCATATTTTGGCTTTAACATTGATTCACTGATAGGGTCTTTGCATCGGAACTAAACACATTTACTTCTAAAAAAACAGTTGTTGGCATGACACGGGTTATGTTCTTCTCATATATTTTATGATAGTATGATACTAAACCCCTAACGGGAGGGATTGTACCTGATATTCATATGATGAAGACATAATCTTTCAATCAGTTTAATTGAGGTCTGGAGCTGGCATGTCAGTTAACTGCTAGTAGTCTGTTGTTATTTATGTATTATTGTCATTTTATTTATTTTCTTTTATTACATCTTTTGACATCAGACTCGGACTTCTCTTGAACTGAATTTTAATGTGCGTATTGTTATTCTTTTACTTTTCTACATTGGCTAGAGGTATAGGGGGAGGGTTGAGATCTCATAAACATGTTTAACCCCGCCGCAATTTTGCGCCTGTCCCAAGTCAGGAGCCTCTGGCCTTTGTTAGTCTTGTATGATTTTAAATTTTAGTTTCTTGTGTATAATTCGGAGTTTAGTATGACGTTCATTATCACTGTACTATTATGCATATTTTAGGGGCCAGCTGAAGGACACCTACGGGTGCGGGAATTCTCGCTACATTGAAGACCCATTGGTTGCCTTCGGCTGTTGTTTGCTCTATGGTCGGGTGGTTGTCGCTTTGACATATTCACCATTTCCTTTCTCAATTTTATTGATAATTAAATATTTTACGACAAATATTTCTTTAAATGTTTGGAGGAGCCTCGGTGTCAAAGTGATCTAAGTAGTTCCACTACTGTAATCACTAGCCAGTCAACATTGATGTTGTTAGTTCGAACTCCGCTCGTGCGGTTGTACTCGATTCCAATCTCAATTAACTAGGAATGTCAGTTTTTCTATCGAAGGTCGGTAGTTTTCTCCGGCCACTCGGGCTTCCCACGTCCATAAAAACTGACCGCCACTAAATAGCTCAAGAATTGCGTGAAAACACCAAAATTCTATCAATCAATACTAGTATTAACAATCTTATTAAGTCTGTTTTATTTGTTTTGGTAAGGGATTGAATGCGCCATTAAAAAGAATGGCGGTCTTCTTTTCTAATTTTTTTGCTTTAATTATGTTTTTTTAAAAGGAATGACTGTAATATGTTTTCTGTCTTTGAGGAAATAATATAAAACATGTGGAGTACACTGAATAACTAGAGTAGCCGGTTATATAAAAGTATGCACCACTTTTATAAAGGTTATTTCGAATAGACATATTTATTTTTACTAATTCCTTATAATTTAATTCTAAATTCAATTGTTTAGGAGTAAATCATGAGAAATGTTGATGATGACTTCACGGTTACAAGACAATATAATGCCGATGAGCTGATAAACAAAGAAGTTTTAGCCAATCAGAAGACGTGTTAAATTCAAAATTAAAATATATTGAAATAGTTAAACCTTTTCCAAGATTTACCATAAAAATTGCTGTAATGAAATCTATTACTTCATTTTAGAAATGTAAGTCAACTTCTAGTATTCCTGGTGACGGTTTAGACAATGATTGTGATGACCTTATTGACGAGGATATTTGTGATAACAGTTCTACAGGTAAATAAGCAATATCATAGTGAGATCTAAACGAGAGAGGACAACATCTAGTTTTGTAGATTCAATGTCAGAGAAAATGAAAACACAATGCAATATTTGCAGTTTAGCATTCTTTCTTTTCGATCTCAATTAAAAAATGAAACAAAAAAAAATATATTTTATGACGCCTGACGCATATTTTTCTACGGAAGACTTATAAGTGACATTCCAATGAACCAGTCAAATAAAGAACGACGGCCAAAGAAGGAGCCTTTGTTACCTGTACCAAGTCAGAAAAATGGCCATTGTTATATTATAGTTCGTTTCGGTGTGTATTGCATTTTTAAAAGTGTTGTGTTTTTGTTGTGTCACTGTTCTCGTCTTATATCCAGCTATGATGATAAGTTTTTTCTTATTTTTTCTGTAGACTTAGCTTTGATTTTTGATTACCATGCATTGCCAAGCTTGGTAAGTTGGTAACTCATAATTTTTTCTCAGTAACTCAATGTACGATGCCGTCCCATACTGAACCTACTTACCTTGTTTTGTTTACATTCAAATTCACATGGCGTCAAAATAACGTGATGTCAAATCGTTCTAACCAATCAAATTGCTCTATTGTCAATAAGTTGATTTTTCAGTCTACGGCAATTACGTTATTTGTTTGTGGAATATTGCTTTAAAATAGTTTGCAATAATTTGGGCTTTTATTCAACAGGAAACATCATTTTTTGTCATCCCTTTCGACATCAATGAAATTTTGTATGAATATTTACCTACAGTCATGATGGTCAGAATATCGATCTTTATATAATGAATAAAAAAAATATTCTATGAAAAATAAATGTAAATTGTTTTTTATTAACCTACTCTATATTCCTGTACAAAATTATGGCATGTACATCGTTTTTTCATATAGTTTTCCTTTCATTTTGGTTGGGCTTTTTTCACGGGAAAATCGCGAAAGTCGTAAGGATTAATGACGCTGATTGGAATGTACACAAAGCGATGGAGACCGGAAGTTGGATTTTTTGAAGTTCTAGAATGTTTTTAGACATTCGGAAGTCGGGATTGAAACGGTCATTAGAAAATTGACATTTTTGGGAAATACTTGAGAAGAACAATGAAAACTTACCTTTAGACATGTTTTTTTTTTATTCAAAAAAGTAGAAAAAAACGTATTCTGCAGTAATTTTCTACGCTGGAAGTAGCGTTGTGACGTCAATACGTAGTTTCCTCGTGTGTTAAGTTTTAACACAAATACCGAACGAACCAACAAGATAACCGATTTAAGACTACGGTAGGATATTTGGTGCGTTTCCCTCAGTTTTAGTTTGTTACCCCGATTTTGTTTTTTGTCCATAGATTTATGAGTTTGAACAGCGGTATACTACTGTTGCCTTTATTTGACAATATTAAAACTTGATTTATCACTTGTACGTTGACATTTCTTTAATTTCTGAAGTATTTTTTCCCTGTTCACCAAGAAATAATTAAATCTGGTCTATGTATGTGTGACTGACAATGAGACAATTCTCCATCCAAGTCATAATCAGTTTGGGGGGCAACCCCTTAATGTTATAAATATCCCTTTTACATGTTTTATGAGGGATCAATATAAGTTATAATATATTTGTTTGTACGAAAGGGCTCATATTTTCTCAAAGAACTATATATCTATCTGGTGTTAAATGGTCAAAACATGTCCAAGAATTTTGTAATATTTCCAGGAAAACCAACGATCTAATATATATATCCAAACGGGAAAATACCAATGAACAACATCAACAAACGATAACTGCTGAACGACAGGCCCCTGAATCAATCAGGACAGTTGCATAAACATGCAGCGGCTATGGATAGTTTTGTTTCGCCAGCATACAATATAATTGCAGTTGAAAGCAAATCCTTCAGAAGTTCTTTGTACTTTATTTTAACAACGAACATTTTTTAATAGGGAATATAAGTAAGGAGGAAAGAAACCAATTTTTTGTTCTTTACAGGTATTTCCGCTTTGGATAAATAGGTTTCATGCTGAAACAAATATTCTCACATATATGTACATAGTGTGGTGGGGAGCTTTTATGTTTAAAATCGTTATATACAGGTTAGTCTATGATTTTAAAAACAAATGTTGATATCTTTTTATAATATTTACAAAAAAACGGTGCGGGAAATGGACATGATTACATTTCCGGATACGGAAAGCGGGAATATAAAAAAAAATTTTTAAATCTGTTTTGAAAAAAATAGGTGCGGGCGGGTCCGTCGAACAAGGAATCAAATTGGTGTGGCCTAATGTTATTTTTTCCCAAAGTAAAAAACCCTTGTTATCTAAAACATTGAAGTCATTTAGACACTTCTGTATGTTTTGTTTTGCAGATGATTTTCACAATGAAACTGACTGTGCCACAACCTCTCGAGGTATGTGATTATTTACTGAACTAAACATAATGGCAATGGCAATGTATGAGTATAAGCGTACAAGAAGTCCAATGTCCAACAACATGACTTGTTTGTCTCGAAAGATCCCTAATATGTTTGTTTTACAACAGGCTCACCGAGGTTTTTGGAGAATTGAATGCTTCTTTTTGTAAATTTATTGGGATGTAAAACCGTTGACCATATATTTTGAATGAAGCGCAAAAGCGTTTCATATTAAAAATGTGCACACGGTCAACGCTTTTACAACACTATAAAATGATTAAAAGAAGCATTTAATACCGTTAATTACATTTTTTTTTTTTGCTAGGATCAGGAAAACACGATTTTTATCTATTCTTTCTGTTATTTACCTATGCACCTCAATATGGAAGCCAGTGTCAAGAATGCTACAATTTTGAAATGAATGTTGATTGCAGAATGACGCGACATTGCTGTAATCCAATCAAATTAACATACATGTATTATAATGAAGCATACGTGGATTTATTCTATTTTGGAAGATTAATTGGATTTTGTAAAGCCTTCATCCTTAAGAGATCTGGAACGTAAACTTCTAGCCCCTACGTTTCTTTTCATAATTGTAATACATATAGTTAAACATCTTACAAAATCCTTGTTATTTTTTTTTAAATATTTTGCAAGGAAAACGTGTAAATATGCATTGCATTGAACATTTGAGAGAATTATTTAATTACTTATATCTAAAAACAAGATATTTTATCTTTTTATATTGACCTTTCATTTTTCTGCTTTTTTTTGTTTAGTTATTTGTATACTTTCAATTGACAGCAGACTTTTAAACAGACTTTTTTGAAATAGAACAGCGACCGTTTTTAGAATTGAAATTATACCAATTAGAGAACACTTTAGAACAATAACATTATGATTACACTGTATGGGCCGAAATCATCTATAAACTTTAAACTGTTTGGTTTACTCTTCGGGAAGTTATATCATCTATGTGAACATGTAATACGGAAAGTTAATTTCGCATTTTACTACTTCCTATTTCTTTGAATTGTTTGTAAAAAGAAATTATTTTATAAAAAGACAAAGTTTTTAACCAATACTTTTATAGTATATATCGTTTTTTTTAAATCGTCTTAAACTCTTTATACTTCTTTTTTTAAAGAAATACTACCTTGTCTCAAATATACAGACACCAATGAAGTTGAATGGAAGACTACATTGCCTAATGATTATGACTATCAAACTTGTGGAAAGAGAATGACAGGTTAAGTGATATGTTATTTTCAAAATTTAATATTGACCCTATGTAATGCCTCAGTGCAGACATACAGCTTAGGGCTTTTGGTGCGGCCTGATAGGGGTAAAGGTCTCGTTTCTTCGATTAACTCCTTAATTTGCTTTCATTCTAACCTAAACTTATCTAGATATCTCTCGAATTGCCAGACACGCTTGTACGATAGACGCATTTCTAACTCATGATGAGCGTACATTCAAAATTAGATTTTTGTTATTAGATTTCTTGTACTTAATGGGCTTGTGAGAATTGAAAATCGGTAAACTACAGTCGAATTAATATTTGGCAGAAATAAATTTGTTCACTGCATTATTTATTTTCATCGAAATAACAGTTTCTCTTGAAAGCTTTGTCTTAGGTACATACCTGTTTTATTGTTATTCAAGTAATAGTCAAGTGATATCCTATCAAGCTCTACCTTGCATTTCCTCTTCCACTTGCTCTTTGTATTTATTGTATTTATTGTATGCATCATAACCTGAATTACATTTAATTTACAACATTATTATTGTCATAGACGAATAGACAATAGGATTTAGTTTTGTTAACTTGCATGTGTTCAAGATGGGACTTACATATTAAAATTGCAGTATGTAACTGTTGAAAGGTTAAGTCAGTAATAGCACTGAATTAAGAAAATTGAATTGCAAAGTTCTTGGGTAATTCCTCATTCGAACAAAAAATAATTTCCAACAAAATAATCGATATAGCTAAATTTCACTAAAAATAACAATGTTTGAAAAGTGCAAGGAACATTTTGACGTCAAATATATACGAAACACCAGTTTTCTCTTTTCCTATGGTCCTTATGTAATTTAATTCTCTTGTGCTTAAAATGATGCTTAATTCTAATTTATTGAGTATAAACTTTTGCGCATCATTGTTTTCATGTATTATCATTTAAAAAAACCCAACGGTATTGACAATACGCAACTCGATTGATATACATATTGTACAATGACGATATTTCCACGTTAGGCTTTAATATAACATTAATATAATCGAATAACTATCCTGTTATTAGTATAATTAAATATGATTGTTGGTAAAACTTAAAAAATGACAACAGTAATTAGTTTTAAACAACTGAAAGGTTTAATGATGTCGCTGATCTCAACATATGATTGAATAGCGATAAAAAAATATTGATGATTGGACACAGTCATATTTATGTACAATGGAGTAGGTTTGTAAAATTTATAATCAAATTTATTTTATAGGAAATACATCGAATCTTTGTGAACTGAAAGAACGACTATACGGTGTTTGGAGGGGACCAGATAATTCATTTTGTGTCAGTGAATCACTCAGTGTAATTGCCGCTAAGGTACCTAAATATATTTCACTAATCCTGAAAACCCTTTTACAGCCGTAGTGATAAAAGGGTTGCGTTTAGTTTTCTTTGTCATATTTTTTTTACCAAATTTTTATTATGCCCCATTTATGGGCATTGTGTTTTCTGGTCTGTGCGTCCGTTCGTCTGTTCGTTCGTCCGTCTGTCCCGCTTCAGGTTAAAGTTTTTGGTCGAGGTAGTTTTTGATGAAGTTGAAGTCTAATCAACTTGAAACTTATTACATATGTTCTGTATGATATGATCTTTCTAATTTTAATTCCAAATTAGAGATTTTATCCCATTTTCACGGTCCACTGAACATAGAAAATGATTGTGCGGATGGGGCATCCGTGTACTGGGGACACATTCTTGTTTTGTATAATCTATCACGTTTCTCTTGTTGCACACAATGTGTGACTAAGTGTGTTAATAAACTCACTATAAAAGGTACCAGTACCATTGATAATTTTTATTATCGATGACTATTTTCCACCAAACCTTTGATTTTTTTACACATTTAAACTAAAAGTTTACCTTTTCCTATCAGCATAAATAAAAACGTGTTGAAAACAATCTGTCTATTCGCAATACGCGTTACAAATATACAAACAGAACACTTACAAAAAAGGTCATAACAAAGATACAGAAATGTGAACTGCATACACTGTGAAAATAGGACATAGAGACTATATGAAGAGTTAATGTCCGATCAAGACAAGCATTTTGTGATGAGACATGTTATTATTAGTCTTTAATTAAAATTGAATTTAAACATTTATACATAGATATATGAAACGTACAACAATTATTTATCAAGTTATTTTCCATCGGTACACTAGAGACCAACTGTATGAGTAACCGATATGTTTCAGTTACATCTAACCTTGAATGGTACAATCAATGTAACGCTAGCAGACATTCTAAATGAAACACTGAGTATTACTAATAAGCTGATATCAAAAGACAACTTCAATGCAGGAAATTTAAAGTCCGTTATAGAAAGTCTAGATCTTGCAGATACCATAATTGAAGAAAGATCAACATTAGGAACAACAAAACGTGAAAGAGAAGTACTTTATCATTTATCCAAATCATTGAATATCTGGATCTATTAATTCGTCCTTTTTATGTAGAAATGAGTAAACACCCAATTCTGCGAAAACAAACAGCACACAACATTTATCTTTATTACATTTAATTTGCTTGAATACATGAAAACTCTATAAAATCAAATGTGGATACAAAAAATCAAAAGAGTACCTTTTAATTTGATATTATTCTACAATGAAAATAGAAACTGAAAATTTTACTGAAAAGCCTTACAAATATAATAAAATCATCTGCAATGTAGAATGCTTATGATTTAAAAAATCAAATTCGAATATCCTCTAGACAAGTCTAAGTTCATGCTAAAACATATATTTTAAATTTTTTGGATATTCAGCATACATTAAAACGTATTCCATTTAACATTTGGTCAATCAGAGTTTTTATAAAGATGGACGCATACTAATAATTTCAGAACTTCATATCAGTATTGGATAGACTGTTATCAAGCGTCAACGTGGAAAGCTGGAGAATGTTAAATCAGAAAGTGAGTATCAGTCATCGGATTTTGTGTTGAAGAATGCTTATGATATCATAGTAAACGACGAAAACAATGAAAATATGAAATTGAACGTTCCCCAATAGTTTAACCATAACAAATAAACTAAAAACACAAAAAAGGAATTTGTCTACCATATTTACTAACGTTGCGTTAGAAATTCCTTATGAAATGCACTTCTAGCATGTCATATGTTGTATTTTGCCACGTCAATAATGAGAAAACAAATTCCGTAAGTAAATCTTTAGAAGGGGAAAATTTATTAGTTTTGCGACACAACGTATTGTTTTGTCTTTTTTATGAATATATTTGTGCCTCTTGCATATAGAAACTCTGAAATAGTCATCCGCATAATTGCATGATGGAATTTTGGGAATCCAGTCTTCTAAATCAATGTTAAGTTGAACCATATTATAGCGTCTATCAAACCAGAAACAGTATCATTCTATTGATTATGTATTCGTTAACTTTATTTTTGTTTGAATAGAAGCGTCACATAAACCCATTGGCTGTCTTGTTTGACATTCCCGGCATTGATACAATATGTACTATATTTTAGATCAAAACAACTAATTATGTTTCGACCATAATGAGTATTGTTTCACGATTCGGATTCCAAGTGCACGTAAATCAACTTGAGGATGTTATAATTGTTCGCGAAAATATAGGCAAGTTGAAAATGTAGTTTAAGGAATAAGCAAACGCCATCTCAAAGACCAATTAAATTAAATTCTCATTGAATATAAATGAAATTAATTATGTTGGGCTTAAATCTGTTAGAAAATTCATGAAAATTGAGGCTGAATCCTTTTTTTAATTTTTATTCTATGAAAATTTACAGTTGAACAATGTTTGATTGTTTTGGTAAGTTGTGCATTTCAAGTACATTTAATGATTGGATAGACTTTTATGAATAATTATTTTCAATCTTTTACAGTCTTTGAATCTAAAAAAGGTTTTATTGATGACGTGATTTTCCCGAATGTGTCAATGCTATCAAGCTCCTATCAACAGATGAGAGATTCTATAAACGCTATGTTATTTCTTAGTAAGGATACTATAAAGAATAACCTAAATGGTAAGAAAGATAACAATCAAATTTTGATACAAATAAACACGATGCGGTTTCATACATCGAAAATGTAAGAGAATATTCGAATACAATTATTAATTTGAATGAAAAACAAGATAAAGTATACGCATTCCAACTTTACTTATTTTTCTGTACTCTGAGACGAATCTGAATTTCATAGCATTTTAAATTATCTACTCAATGAGATCAACATTTGGAACAGGATGTTTTTTACCTTTCCGAAGCACCTCAGATCATCCCGGTTTTGTTGGAGATTTTTTAAAAGCTTGTTATCATAACATTTAAGCAATAAGAGCTTCGACGCTTCATGTAAAATGTGAAAGTCACTTGCTTTCCTGTCATAAATAGTTATCAAAGGTACCAGGATTATAATTTAGTAAGCCAGACGCGCGCTTCGTCTACATAAGATTCATCAGTGACGCTCAAATCAAAATATTTATAAAGCCAAACAAGTACAAAGTTGAAGAGCATTGAGGATCCAAAATTCCAAAAAGTTGTGCCAAATACGGCTAATGTAATCTATACCTGGGATAAGAAAATCCTTAGTTTTTCGAAAATTCAAAGTTTTGTAAACAGGAAATTTATAAAAATGAACACATTATTAATATTCATGTCAACACAGAAGCGTTGACTACTGGGCTGGTGATACCCTCGGGGACGAAACGTCCACCAGCAGTGGCATCGACCCAGTGGTGTAAATAGTTATCAAAGGTACCAGGATTATAAATTTTCGATTTCTCTAATAAAAAAAATCATAACAAAGAATGATGATAAGTAAAAAATTTCCGACCTCTTTTTTTATTACTATATGCCTATACATATTTTGTTTATTTTAGGAAGTATTGATTACACAGCTGTCTACTATAGAACATTGACGAAACTCTTACCGTAATATATTTTTCTTATTGAGAAGCGTCACTTTGACTTCAAAATGATTTTGATCCTAAAGTACATAAATTCCGTTTCTGAACAAATGAGTCAATAGCACATAACATATTATTTATATTCATCGATTATGCCATTTGTAATAATGACAATGGTAACCATTGTGTGTTTGTAAAAAAAAACACCTTAAATTTAGGCAGTTTGAATTGTTTAAAATTTTGACACAAGTGACGATTTTGCATAGCTGACCATACGGTAAAGTTTGTTCTCATTCCAATTAATAATTATTGCTGTTGTGATAAATAGAACAGTTATAAAGTGATTATATCTGTCTTTGTAAAAGAAGAGCAGTTCGGAAATTGCGAATGAAATCTAACTTTTCTTAAGTCCTTTGAAGGACATTAATTCAAGCTCGATAACTCAGACTATAATTCTCTCACATTTTTGAGAATTGATAAAAAATAGAAACCATGAAAGGTATTGCGAATTAAAAATGCATTAAATTATATCATATATATATATAAGTTTGCACGTTCCTGATAACGATAAATTTAAGAAAGAGCTTTAGACGCCCAACAGTTAATTTTCATTTACAATTAGTCATCTATACTACTATAACGAGATTCAATTTGTTAGCAGGTATGACACAAAAACGACGAATCAAAGAATTCAACTTTATGTATATCTAATAAACTACAATAGTGTTGAATACTAATTACACCTATCTATGTTTTCAACATAATTAATATCACCTATAATTTACAAGTTCCGGGTATCCTACAAAACGGTGTATTTCAGATTTTCTCTTAACACGGTCATATTAGCAACTACATTTCGTCATTATATTAAGATAGACGCTACTAAAATTCAATCATTGACAATCAAATATACGTCTTCAAGTAGTCTGGTAGTAGAAATAATACAAGGACGATTTTAAACAGAAGATCTCGAAAGAAAAGTAACTGTACACATTATATCAGCAAGACTGGGTTACACTAATGACTGGACCGAATGACAGGACCGAATGACAGGACCAAATGAAAAATGCTAATAACTTTTTCATTTCTCAAAGGATTGAACTCAAATTTGAAATATAATAAGATTTCATCATTTGATAAATAGATTTAAGAAAAAAAAAATTAACAAATTTGTAAGATACTTTAGAAAACGTGACATGACCAACTCTGATAATGACAGGACCAACATCGAGAATGACAGGACCAAATAAAAATGCTAATAACTTTTTTATTTTTCAAAAGAATTATCTCAGATTTGAAATATAAAATGGTATGTCATATTTTGAAACTAAAATGTTATAAAAAATATAAATTTATTTTCAAAAACTTTCGAAAACATGACATGACCATCGCTGACTGCCAGGACCAATCTCGACAATGACCGGACCAGATGAAATTGCTAATTTCTCTTTTATTTCTCAAAATATTTTTCTGAAATTTAAAATATAATAAGATTTCATCATTTTATACATAGATTTAAGAAAAAAAATTAAAAAAAATTGTAAGAAACTTTAGAAAACGTGACATGACCAACTCTGATAATGACATGACCAACATCGACAATGACAGGACAAACTAAAAATGCCAATAACTTTTTTATTTTTCAAAAGAATTATCTCAGATTTAAAATATAAAATAATATGTCATATTTTGAAAAATAAATGTTATAAAAAATATAGAAAGTTTAAACGTGACATGACCATCGCAGACCTACATGACCAACCTCGACAATGACAGGACCAGATGAAATTGCTAATAACTTTTTACTTGTAAAAAATATTTTTTCTGAAATTTGAGATATAATCAGATTTAACCATTTTATACATAAAGATAGGAATAACATAGAAAAAAATATTAAAAGCTTGCTGTAATGTGACCTGACCAACGCTGACAATGACAGGACAAACCTCGACATGGACAGGACCAAATAAAAATGCTATTCACTTTTTAATTTTGAAAAGAAAATTATGTCAGATTTAAAATATATCAATTAAAGAAAAAAATCTAGATTTTTTTTTATTGCGAAAACGTGAAATGACCATAGTTCCTACTATAGAAATCCTGGTTGAAATTAATAATAATAATTAAAAAACACACATTAAGATTGAATGATTTAAAAAATTTTAGAAAATAAGGGAAAAAAGCTAACTGGGGGAAAACGTTAGGTCTGCGAACGCCCACTGCGTTATTTGATTTTTTTATTGGAATATTGTATTAAACCGAGTTGTGGAAATATTGCACTTCTCAGCCTGAGAAACTTTGTAGCTTTATCAAATCTATTTTTGCGAAAGTCTATGATCCTCCTGGTTGGTACAACTATATGTTTATTTATCTTTGGTGTAAATATTTATCATATTAATTGATATTTCACACATGCTATATCTTATATATGTTATATATATCATTGTAATATCTTCTCTGTAACTATGTATTTGGTTTGATGAGAATAAAGATCATTCATTCATTCATTCAAAATATTTTGTATATTAATTACCGGTCATAATCTGACACGTCTGAAAATAATTATAAGGTAACAAACAAAAGGTGTGACATAAGCCATAAATAAGTTGATAAATCCAATAAAGATTGTGATGACAGTAACTAAAATCACATAATAGTTCATGTCGTTGTTTTATTAATATTTTCAGAACAGTATATAATTATTTCCATGTATGTTTGAGTATATGCAGGGTCTATCTTGATAGTAATAATAAACAAATAAACATTTCTTGAAGTGTGCCCGACACTTGCATGCATGATTTCTTGGTAGTTTTAAATATTTTCATAAAATACACTGAATCAAACATTTTCACGGACTACTTTAAAAGGTTTGATACCTTTCCAAAGTGGCTTAAATTGGGCTTCATTATGTCAAGAAATATTATGATGAAAATTCAATAAATCTGAATTTATCTATAGTTTAATGAACTGATTATATGTAATAACATATAAATATTTCAAGATCTCTTTCTTAAATATAGTGATAATTCGTGTCTTTTTGACCTGTGACTCTCTGCCAACATACGTTAAGTAGCTAGGTCAAGATTTTTAACCACCATAGAATATATTTTCCTGTATTTATAAGATATGATCTTACTAATTATGGATCAGAACTGAACAATTTTATTAAAATAAGAAAGAAATTTTGATTTTTTCATTGGCCAGATCATCAGTAGCCGATGTTGGTCAGGTCACACAACCGCAAGCTTTCAATACGTTTTTTTTATATATTTTTCTAATATGATGTGCAAAATGGTCTAAATTGTCATTATTTTAAATTTGAGAGGAATATTCTGACAAATGTTATGCATAATTAGCATTTTTATTTGGTCCTGTCATTAATTGTCGAGGATTGTCCTGTTATTGACAACGTTAACCAGGTCACATTTCAGCATGCTTTTTATACCTTTTTCTTATATTTATGTATGAAATGGTAATTTAAAATTTCAGAAAAATATTCTGCGAAAAAAAAAGAATAATTAGCAATTTCATTTGGTCCGGTCATTGTCGAGGTTGGTCATGTCAGTCAGCGATGGTCATGACACGTTTTTGAAAGTTTTTGAAAATAAATCTATATTTTTTTATAACATAAATGTTTCAAAATGTGACATATCATTTTATGTTTCAAATCTGAGATAATTCTTTTGAAAAATAAAAAAGTTATTAGCATTTTTATTTTGTCCTGTCATTGTCGATGTTGGTCCTGTCATTATCAGAGTTGGTCATGTCACGTTTTCTAAAGTTTCTTACAATTTTTTTTAATTTTTTTTCTTAAATCTATGTATAAAATGATGAAATCTTATTATATTTCAAATTTCAGAAAAATATTTTGAGAAATAAAAGAGAAATTAGCAATTTCATCTGGTCCAGTCATTGTCGAGATTGGTCCTGGCAGTCAGCGATGGTCATGCACGTTTTCGAAAGTTTTTGAAAATAAATTTATATTTTTTATAACATTTTAGTTTCAAAATATGACATACCATTTTATATTTCAAATCTGAGATAATTCCTTTGAAAAATAAAAAAGTTATTAGCATTTTTATTTGGTCCTGTCATTCTCGATGTTGGTCCTGTCATTATCAGAGTTGGTCATGTCACGTTTTCTAAAGTTTCTTACAATTTTTTTTATTTTTTTTCTTAAATCTATTTATCAAATAATGAAATCTTATTATATTTCAAATTTGAGTTTAATCCTTTGAGAAATGAAAAAGTTATTAGCATTTTTCATTTGGTCCTGTCATTCGGTCCTGTCATTCGGTCCAGTCATTAGTGTAACCCGCATAACTTCATCATATAAAAATTCGAATACTAAAAATCCAGGCTGAAAAAAAGGCGTAGGCGCTTTAATTCATTCACGGATCATTGATTTCGCGTGTCTGTTCTAGTTCTTATATTGATTCGTACCTGACTTTGTACCTGAACCTTTTTCCTATTTAACGTATCGTTCATTCAGAAGCTAAACTTTTTACAATCAATTGGTAAAATATTAATTATAGAATTATGTTTTTTTTTTATTGTATTTGTGCGACCAATCGATAACAACCTGTAGCATGTGTTAGCTGTAATTTGAAGAAAGACGAAAAAATTATGAAAATTATGTTTTTACATTTCAAGATAAATATTATTTTTTTTATTTTTTTTTAAAGAGAAGATGATTGAATTAAAGTAAGAAGAAATAATTAAGATAATACTTAGCTATTTTGTTGCGCATGAACATATGTGCTCTCACCTTAAAATATCTTGAAATTTGATGAGAATGAAATGAAATATCGAAACTTCGTATACTAGGATATAAGTATTACTGTTTATTGAGTGCTACTTTCACACTAAACATTCGACGATCTACTAAATACATCTGCTCCATTATTTTTTGTAGATCTGCATACGGCTTTAATATCGGATCAGATGTTGTGTCATTTTCATTACCAGCATTTACAGCAGCAAATAATTTATTTCCTCCTATTCAAATCGAGTATGAGCATGTATACGTAAGTTCTTTTTTAAATTTGTTTTAAATATCAAAGTTGTACCGCAATTTTGTCAGCATTTACATCAACAGATTGTTTATACCCTCCTGTTCAAATCGAGTATGATAATTATACGTAAGTTCTTTTTTATTTGTTTTTAAATATCAAATTTGTACAGAAATTATGCCTTCGGTAAGTTTTATATCAAATAGATATTTGGTCGCGGTATGTATTATTATAGATTTTCTATCCGTCCGCAACTTTGTCAAATTCTATTATAATTAAATATTGAAATTAGATATGATGTTAACAAGTAAGAAGCAAACTAAAAATCAAAAGAAGAAAAATAATATAACACCGTGAAGAACGGTTTCGTGTATAGATCAATTGATCCTATCGTATATTCATAAACACTCAAATACATATAACTTAATGTAAAACATTACATACATTTAAACGGTCTATTGAAAATATGCCTTTAGAATTACCAAAAATAAATTACACTTTCTACTTTACAATATTGGTGCAGATTCGGGAACAGTAGTTAACCGATGTTCAAATTTCGTAGATCGATGAGCAAAAATAATTCATGGTAACAAACAGAGGGATCGGGTGAAATCCGAAAAGGAGTTAGAAATGATATTCGGCTATGTATGTATTGCCCGTCATGTCAGTCACTCAGTCAAAATGATACAATCAGGAAAAGGATACAATTGGTCAAATAAAATCAGTCAACTGTTATGGTACTAAAAGATCTGTCTAAAAAAACATGTTAAGTGAGTGAAGACGCCGACACATCGTATTGGCCAACTAATTCGTGATAGTTGTAGTGTCGATTACAAACGTATTTACTCATAACTCAACAGAAACAGTTGTTGTGTAAGGAGATAATATTGTCAATGACCACATCCCTGTTAATAAATATATCACAGGCACTTGAGGCATATTGTGGGATCAAAAATACATGTGAGTGATATGACTATTCTGATATGTATTTAAGTGGTGTGTCTAATTAGTGCATTTAATGACTTAGATATTTACCAACCAAACCAAATTATTTTCCTTCCAAATTTGTGTGTAGATTCTTGAAAGCATAATGAGAAACAGGAATAACAGATATACTTAACTTTAATATATATTTATTATAAAATATATAACAACAATTAACATCTGTTAAAATTTTAAGGTTAGGTATCTAGCAATTGCGTTTATTTAAAGGTTATTTGAAAGTTATTGGTTGAAATTTGAAGGTAAACCAAACGTATAACTTATGTGGCAATGATTATTCCGATGAACACGTAGGCAAGGCCATTTGTGTTGTCCTGGTACATCTAGCGTAGAATGATAAAATATTGTTCAGTACATATGTTGTTCTATAATCTTACTATAGTATGATTTATATAAACGTTAGGTTTGGATCCCTCTAACATGTTTAATACCACCGAATTCTAAATGTATGTGCCTGGCCCAAGTCGGTAGCCTGTAATTTGGTGGTTTGTCGTTTGTTGCTGTGTTATATATATATATATTTTTTCATTTATGTACATTAATTAGGCCGTAAGTTTTCTCGTTTGAATTGTTTTACATTTGTCATTGCAGGGGGCTTTTATAGCTGACTATGCGGTTTGTGCTTTGTTCATTTTTGAAGGCTTTACGGTAACCTATAGTTGTGAATGTATGTGTAATTTGATCTCTTGTGAAGAGTATTTTCATTGGCAATAATAACAAATCTTCTTTTTATATGTACAGTAAGTATTAACATGAAATATTTGTCTTTTTAGAGTAACAAAACGAATTCTACGTGTGTTTTCTGGGATTTTGATAAAGGGTAAGTAGAAATTGAAAAACCATGTTATTATTTCAATAAGACTAAAGAAAAGTGATGTTGATTACTTTCCTTTTTCAAAAAATGTTACTTTTAAGGTAAATTGGGTTTCTAGATTATAATCCATAGATATTTTTATATAATTTGCCAAAACGTAGTTTATATCGTGCTTTTTAAAAAAGAATCGGTGACGGGGCTTATTTTCATGCAACAGGCTGAATAAAATTGACAGATTTTGTAAAGGTTATTCATAAAAAAAAAACTAATTTTCTGCCTTAAAACGAAAACTACACCATATGATTTTGAAATAAAATATGAGAAGATAACTCTTATATTATGCATTCAGATAAGAAAGAGAAATAATGGGGTCACGGGACCCGTTTTTTGCTACATAATAAAAAAGGTAAATTCCTAACACTTTCTATTGTTAAAGTATCTTTATGTGAACTATCTGCCCTTACATTTGAGTTGCCTCCCCTTACGTGGCAAAGTTCGAAAAAAATGAAACAAACAAAAGAATTCTGTTTTTTTGTAAAATACAACCGTAAATATGATAAAACATGTCATTTTCTATGTTGAATTTGAAATTCGTACACATGAATTACCTATTTCTCTCCTAATTTTCACATTTTATTAAAGCCCTTTTTTAGGTATTAAAATTCCAAGATGAAGGAAGACACCATAAATACCTTTAGATGGAAATAAAAATTGAATCCATAGTTTGAAATGTTGGTTTACTGTAACAGAATCATTAATATTTCCTATTCTTACGAGAAAATAAATTTAAATTGATGAATAATAAATGCAACATCCTGATTATTTTCCTGATATTGTTTGCAAAATATGGACATTCCAAATAATTCTCCAAAATAAAATGACATCTTGTTTTTGTAAAAATATAGTAAAAATTGGTTGGTTGAATGTTGTTCGTGTTTTATCTATATTAATTTTGCTGCAATATTTTCGATAGCATTGATGGCGATTGGTCAACAGACGGATGTTATGCAGAGTACAGAAATTCAAGTTACACATCTTGTCGATGTAACCATTTTACTAATTTTGCTGTCTTAATGAGTGTTTTTAAATTTGTAAGTTTGATACTTAACATTGCACTTGTGAAAAAATAACATTGTCAACCCTTAATTAACTGTCTTTAATATTTCTTGTTAATAACACTGTTATTATTAGCGTTTTTTACACCATGAAACTCATTTGGATATGATTACCTCTTAAAGAACTATGTTACTGACATCTTGTTTTAGACGTACAAATGTTTGTTAACACATATGAAATATTTTGTAATTACTCCTTTTATTTTGATTTTGAACAGCTTATTTGTAAGAGATGCATGCATCGATCACCTTGCAAAGACAAATTTTACTTTTGAAATCATATCTAAAACATTTTTTATTAGAAAAAAAAGTAGTTTTGTGTTTTTGGATAGGTGATTGGTTTCAAGTTTTTGTAACTTAACAGTTGGTGTATGGTTTAATAATATAAGATTATTACATGGCATTTTTCATATCGCAAGAGATGCATGGCTCGAGGGCTGATAATACATGCGATATGAAACTTGACATGTTATGATCTTTTTATCATATGCTTCAACAATGGAGAAAACTAAGAGATTCATATATTGAACCTTTTTACGTTGTTCCCATATAGAAGTTCAAAGGGTGAAAAGTGTCGGACCCCAAATTTAGTACATTCGATGTGAATTTTTTCTACCATTTGCCTCAACAGAGAAGAAGAACATTTTAATATGGACGAATCGACAAATAAAAACGAACAATAGATATAATGGACACTGTTTGGAAAAGTCAACTTTTTCAAAGTAACTTTCTACATTATGTTTGAAACTTTTATAAAATGCATTTTTTTAATAATTTGTGTGTTTTTTTGTTTTTTGTTTATTATTATTTTACACAATATACTTTTCCGTATCCAAAAAATAGTGTTTTACACGACTTTGTAATGTTTTTCACTGAAAACGTAGCATTGAGGTGTGTTTTCCGGAATTGGACGAGTATCATCGGAATGCCATGCGATAACGTTACGGAAAGGCATGTGATAACAATCGAAGCATGTGATAAACTTTCAATATGAGCCTGCTAAGCACCAATTCGTAAAATATGGAATAAAAGTTTATTTAATAATTATGCTATTATCATAGAGTAAAAATCATATGTTATTTAGTCTAAGTATTTGATTAAACATTGTATTACATGTTGACATTTCAGTCCGAAGAAGACACTACTGCATTAACGATCATAACATGGCCCGGATTGGTGACGTCAATTTTATGTTTACTAATCACCATTTTTCTGCACATTTATTTTTGGAGGTAATATCATTATTTACTGTTTATTATATCAGTTTTTCCTAATTAATACATATGTCACCTTTCAAATTATTGTAACTAATGTAAACGTATGATAATTCAATTCAATTCAATATTCTATTTTCGTTTCATCTTATGTATAAAATTAATGCATTTACAAAAGAGACATTTTGTATACATAAGCCAATCTGTACAGATTTATGAGAGACGATAATCAACTAAAATAATATGTATATGTACATAATAAATATTTAACCTGAATGGTCAAACTATACAACAAAAATTTCAATTATTATTTACAATATAAAACTTCTCGGCGTCTTTTAAGAATAAAGTTACAGCTTTTGGCACATAGTCTTATGATATCTTGATTCAAAAATAAAAAATGATATGAAGGAAATATGAAAGACATAAAAATAACAACAAATAGAATGTGATGAAAGTAATTATTTGAAATTTTGAAGACCATAATGGTCGAAAAGATATATACAAATTTAACACTATTACTATTAATGAACATCTTGCTTTCAACTTAACCTTCGGAATCAAATGTTATATAATTTTTCTGCATTCTTAAATCAATCGTTTTTTAAATTTCAGTTTGGGAAACAAAATTATGTGCACACCACGTTCAGAAAATAGAAAAAAGATATTTTTTAAGATTGGAGATAAAAGAGGGACGAAAGATACCAAAGGGACAGTCAAACTCATAAATCTAAAACAAACTGACAACGCCATGGCTAAAAATGAAAAAGACAAACAGAAAAACATTAGTACACATGACACAACATAGAAAACTAAGGAATAAACAACACGAACCCCACCAAAAACTAGGGGTGATCTCAGGTGCTCCGGAAGGGTAAGCAGATCCTGCTCCACATGCGGCACCCGTCGTGTTGCTTATGTGATTACAAATCCGGTAAATAGTCTAATTCGGTAGGTCAAATTCATGAAAGGGAAGGGGATTGTAGTTACGACGTGAGGAACATATCCGATATCATTTGTGAAATGGTTATTCCATAACGGTCAACCAACTCGTGATGGCGTCCGTAAAATTTACGAAGGGATGATTTCAACTTCACCATTTGGAACTCTTGATTTAATAGCTTCCTTGTGAGCAGTAACCCTCTATCAAGAAAATCATGATAGGAAATGCAAGCACGGGAATATCGTATCAATTGAGAGATATATACCCCGTATGCAGGTGCTGCTGGAATGTTGCTACTTAGAAATGGAAAGTTCACAATTGGAAAGCTGAAATCATCTCTTTTGTCGTAAAGTTTTGTCTTCAACCGACCCTCATTGTCAATTTCTAGATGTAAGTCAAGATATGAAGCTGACTTAACTGTATCTGTAGTATCCTTTATTAAAAATGATAAATTTCGAAACTTGTGATTTTTTTCATCATTAGCAACTGACTGTCGTAAGGCTAGTATAATTTTATGAATACTATGAAGATAAAGAATAGTATATATTTTAAAGTTCAGTATGACAGTAACACTAGTTATATAAAGCTTAGTTATAGTTCATAGTTTGTCCGAATATTCTCTAAATTTGGTGTGCATTTGAACAAACGTTTCAGGTATAGCCTGTTTATAAAAAGCAAAATGCTTTATAGTTGCAAGATACATGAACAAATAAAGTAATAATTAAAAACCAATTGTTCAGAGAACAATTGAAGGTCTTTCCATCAAAACAATGTATTTTGATATGAAAAGTTGTGAAACTAAGTTTAAAATGTCATTTCAATCGTCAAATGATAGCTCCTAGTAAGCTGATTCCAAAAATATATTGTTTCCATACATTTTTTTTAAATAAGGGAGATAATTTGTTACTTCCGGTTTGAAAAATGTTACTTCCGATTATATTTGAATATTTACTTGACACTGATTCCAAAAATATCTGGTTCTATATACTTTTATATTAATAAAGTACAAAAAAATAGCTATTTCCGGTTTACAAAAGGTCACTTCCGGTTGTTTTTTACAAGGTTAAATGGTTTGATACCTTTTTCTAAAAGTTGTATATCTTTATCATGTATACATATAGAATAAAGGCAAAGGTCAAAATCTAGAACGTCAAATTAAGCTATGACCTTGAGATCGATTTCAAGGTCATAAACCAAGGACCTCAAATCAAAAGACCATAGGTCTTTATTATATTTAGTTAATGAGTTATATCACCAAACGCGTATTTTTAAATACAAGAGGGGAGAAAACTCCCTTTTACATTCAACGTACGCTTGCAATCAAAATTTACATCTTACGACATGTCGCAACTAACAATTTAGTAAAAATAATTTGTTGATATCTTATACAGTCTTTGGATATAAGTGAAAATAAGCCAAATTCAAATATTAGAATATGACCTTGACCTTTGACCTTGACCTAATTTTCATTTTTTGGGACCAAGGACCTCAAATCAAAAGATCCTAGGTCTCTATCACTTATGATTTATAAGATAGAAATTCATATCACTTATATCAGATGCATAAGGGGAAATAACTCTCATATGGAGCGGTCATATCGCTTCGGTCAAAATAGGACAAATCATGCGAAGGATATAACGAGCAATTTTGTAAAATAAATTTGTCATAATCTTTTACGGTTGCGAAGGAGATTCGCTAACAAGGAAAACAGTGTTTGGGGAGATAACTCCTACAAAGAAAAATATTCGTTTACGCAGGGTAAATTTCAAAAGCGCATAAACTGTTCAATATCATATACCAAATATCTAAGCGACATATTGCGAAACAAATGTTTATCGCAAGAACAAAATTAGGCGGAAGAAAAAAAAAAATAATCAGAAGAAAAACAATAGGTCTTTCCACAGAAAAGTGGAAAGACCTAATAAACTAAAATAAAAAATTGTTCACTACTTATTGCTGTCATTTTTTTCATTTATACTTATAATAGGAATGTGAGTTCAGACAAATCCAAGATACTAATCTGCCTGTGTACAGTGTTAGTGCTTGCTTATATCATAATATTAGCTGGCTTAAATCTTACAGATAGTTCAGTGAGTAGTTTAGATTATCAAAGTGTACCTTCTCATTTTAATTAAATAGTTTTGCATAGTCCCTAATCAAATGACAAAATCTAAATCTCAAACACATTAAACAAATGGATAACAACTGTCAAATTTCTGACTTGGTACAGACATTTTCTTATGTAGAAAACCTGGTTTTATAGTAAGCTAAATCCATTTATATAGACAAGAATGTGTGATTAAAACAAACAGACAAAATAGGTAATAATGTCAGAAATAGGGGTACACTAGTAAACATTGTGTTGTAACCGATATAACTATAAAAACAAAAAAATATACTTTTTTTCTATCCAAACGTTCATAATTGCTTGAATTTCAAAATAAATGCAAGTCACTTTTATATTATTAGTTATTAACATTTTGATTTTCTCATTGTAGTCTAGGTGTTCAGCGATAGCTATTGTTCTGCACTACTTATTTTTGTGTGCATTGTGTCTGATGGTAGCTGAAGGAATAGACATAGCTATGTCAATCTTAATTGTATTTTCACAAGGAAGATCAAACGCAGGACTGTTGTTATCATTTGGTCTAGGTATCAATTTATTACTCGAGAAAAGCATTGACAATAAACAAATTTCAATAAAAAATGTAATAATATCTATTTCAAGTCAAATTTAGCCATGAAAGCTATTATGATTACCTTATTGTTTTTTCATCAGTCGTGACACGTCGTTTGTGTATATTTAACTTTTGAATCATTGTATAAATATAAAATAGAATTGGATAATATATGTCTTGCATACAATTTCAAACTGCATCTTTGTAACAGATTTTTCTATCTAAAAAAGCCACCAATCATAGTTTCTGTTTGGTTTATCTCTTGATTAGTAGTTTTGAGAAAACAGTGAAATGATAGCTTTTTGTAGTGATCTTAAGGTGGTATATAACACTACAGGGAGATAACTCTGTAAAATCAGCTAAACGTTTTAATAACATTGTGTTGTAAAGGAAATATTAAGCTTCTCAATGAACAAAATTAGTGTTTTTCAAACTGCTATATAACAAGTGTAATTTTACTGATAAACTGGTTGGTTCAAATTTTTTGACGTTTTTATATTTTTGTCAAAGGGTCAACGTTAATACTTTGTCAAAATTTAATGATAATTAAACGATCCAAATTAATTTTAGTGAAGTTGTTGGGTACCACATTAAAAAGATACTTACTATAATGTTATTATGGCCCATAGACAAAGACGCTTTGAAGACGAGAGTTCAAATTGGTCACATTATAAATTTTAGTAGGAATAGTGAATCAAATGAAAGGAAACGTGACATATGTATATAATATACATTTTGTATTTTAAGATCCTTTTAAATGTGAAGGTACTACATTTACCAAAGGTCGACACTTTCGTCCACAATTTGTTTCCAAGGTGTCAAAAATAATGTGGCCAAAGCTGTTACTGTGGTTTTATTTTAATACTCTTTTCAGCTATAACAGAATAGTTTTACAACGCGGGTGATTCGGGCTTATTTCAACCTATATTTTTATAACTCTTGTTATTTGAAAACTTTTTTTGTCTATATAATCATTACATATCTGGTGATTGGTTTTAAACATATTTTACCTACACAACTTCATATTGTCCTCTTTTTTTTAATTGGAAATATTTTGTGTAGTGTTTTATAGTAATACAATCTTTAGATATAAATACACCTTACAGTATTTTTATCTTCTTTTAGTGTTTCCTTTTGTCATTGTCGTGATCTCGATGGCAGCAACTCAGTTTAAAGGATATGGGACCGAACAGTAGTAAGTAAAAATGCATGATAACACCACAACACACTGTTTGATTTAAATATATTTGAAACAAAATGATGAGAACTGACATAATTTTTAATTATCGGATATTCTCAAAGAGCAAACGATAAATGTAACTATTGGTGATCCGTTACCACTTTTTGGTTCATCTAGAACCAAGGAACTGATTAGAAGCAGCACGTATGATTAGGTAAATTTTGAAAAGTTTAAAAATCAGTTTAATCGATATTTTTTGGAGTATCTTTCCATTCCATTCGGGTTTATAAATTATGTAAATCGACATTGCAAGCGAGCTCGTGTTATTTGTGGCGTAAACTCACAACATCAATGTCTTATTTTAGTTAAAACACAAGGACCGAAATATTATTTCTAACGGCCCTTGTTAAATCAACACAGAAATCAACAATTTAACCTTTTATAACTAAATTTTTGGGTCCACATTATGATAAAAATTGTTTCTGAAGTATCACGTTTTATACAACGTATGATTTGATTGAATTGAGAAGTATTGTCCCTTGTAATATAAACGTATCGAAAACTATCCGTGTTAGTGCTCTCGTATTGTCGTTTTCCTGGAAGCTCGATGAAATTTAGGTCAAAGGTTAACATTTTTAAAATATCAGTTGAATAACAGAAACCTGGGCGGACTTGCATACTAGTAAAGTACGTATATCCCTGTAAAATATTAGAATTAGGAAATTAACAGTATTAGACATCTCAGACCAAATTTAACCCGATGTAAATGAACATTATTTCAAATGTTAACAGCAACATATCGGACGAATTTGAAAAGCAGAGGGAAAGGTTGTCATACCGTTTGAAATGCAAAAATTAATAAAATTTAAAATCCAAAGTGTATACCTTTTACATTCTTATTTTCCAGCACATGATTTTGAAATAAATTATTACAAGGCACATTTACATATAATAATTTACATACATTTACGTTTAAAGGATCTGCTACAAAGAAACTGAGAACAGTGCTTCATATAATCTCATTTAATTCTTTTTTGTTTCATTTTATGTTTAATATAATTCCTACGTTAATCATTGTAGTTGTTGGTTATCAGTCTCAAATGGATTGATCTACGCCTTTCTAGTACCTTGCATTATTGCAGTCTTGGTATGTATTTTTTACGCATTCATGGCTGTTTTTACCTATCACAAAATTCATTTGGCTAAACACAGTCTAAATTTTATTGTATTTCCTCGGTGATCCGGTGATATTGTTCATAAATAAAGGCTGATACATTAATGTCATTGTTGTTAAACATAGAAATTAAGTATTTTTATAAGAAATTAGTTTTTTAAAGAAGGTCTTATAACAAACTTCAACCTCATGATGGGGTTTAGACAAACAGAACTTATCAATATGAATTAAAATAAAACTCTAGAATATTATATTGAACAGTAGATATATATTTCAAAGATGCTGATAACCAAAATGAAGTTGGTACTATCACTCTCCACTTCATAAATGTTGCTCTTTCGCTGAATAATTCAAAGTTTGGTGACTTTATTTAATCCATATATCCCAAAATACTTGACATAAAGGAAAGCACCGATGGATTGGAGTTTGCGCCATATTTTGACAAACCGGTAACAATTGGCAATTAGTGTTGGTTTAGAAACCAATTTTTACGACAAAAGAGATGATTTCAACTCTTACCGTCTTGAGGTTAGTGCGATCGTCTTTGGCTTTAGTTACAAAAAATTGATTTTCATGAAAAAGGGTTATTATGCTTACTATACAGGTATCACAACAAAGGTACGAGTGGTAAAGTTTAAGAAATGTTTATTGACCCAATCATGAGTTAGTTGAACGTCATAAGAATGTAAATTTCTTTATTTATTGCTACTGTTGTCCATTCGTTGCTTTTCTGTTTGGCCGATGTGTTGATTTATTTTTACATTAATTTCTATGATCACTTTAGTATTTTCTTTTATTGTTAAACTGGTGGATTTTTAGTTTTGTTCATGTCTTTTTTTACATGTGAGAAGGAGAATAAATCTGATTCCAGGAATGATTGACTCTAAAAAATCTTTAAAGCTGTTATTAACTTATTTTCGATAAATTATTATTATAATCAGATATTACTTTTGATATTTAGACGAATATTATAATAAGTATATTAGTACTAAGAAAGATGTTCTCAACGAAAGCAATGACGAATAAAGAAACTAAAGAAAAAGTCAGGTAATACTATGTTTTAATATAATAAAAACAAATTGTCAGGTATGTTATTCTTAAAACCAAATTTCCTTTTTAATCTTCTTATTTGCACAATCTGATTTTGTTATTACTCCTCATCCTTTTTGAAATTATGTCGTCAAATGAATCTATAAACGGGTTTGATAAATGTGATTTAATTACAAAAATGTATATTTTTTTTTTTATCGAAACCGTACATTTCCTTGAAGGAAATCCATCCATACAAATTATATTACTTAACAAAATTATCTCAGTGCATTCCAGTTAAGTTATATTCCATATGAATATATGTGAAATGTTAAATTAAAAGCAGTTATGGACATGATTTTACATTCTGAACATAATGTAAAAAATAATAACATGTATATTTTCAATCCATTTATAATCTCATCAGAGATTATGAAATGATGTAAGATACGTTTAACTTGGATCAAAGTAATTCAGTTTTAGGTACGGTTCGACGTGGACAATCGGCATGATTCAAATGACATTTCTTTACATGTTAAAAGTATAGCCATATTTAAATGAAATGCTTCAGTATGATATACATTGACAGCTTCGTTAGTAGAGCAGTCTTATTGTGTGAAACATGAGCTCCTGGTATAGAGAGCAGTGATGTTCATAGTGAAAACTGTTTACACGTTTTCTTGCACAAAAAGCTGTATCGCTAGTCTCGTGGTAACGTAGTCACTTTGATTTAAAAGGTCGTGGGTTAGATCATCGGTCGAGTCAAACTATAGACCTGAAAATTTGTTTTTATTCCTTCTCCGCTAAGCATGCGGCATTTAGAAATAAGAACAAAGTACGTTCTGCCCGGAGTCAGAATAATATGTACGGGTCACATGTCTTCCTGTTAATTGATACCTTGATACTAGCGCGTAATAAATCCAACTGATTGTGATGATTGGGTGAAAACAGTCATTCACCAAAAAAAAAAAAACATCCATAGCAAAAAATTGTCAAGTATGAAATAGTTTAGGATAAATCCTGGAGAAACTTGAAATATACTATGTTCGGAATGTTGCAAACTGAAATAATTGGTCTTCTCGGGTTTTCACAACAAACAATTCCAACAGAACGGGAATTGCATGTTTATGGTTGAGCGACTATACAATGTACAAACAAATGACAAATTATCCCTGAAATTTAAACAAATTTCTTTCTTTAGGGAAGACTTTTAATAATAGTAGCAAACTTGCAAAATGTCAATTAAATTAATGAAATACTTATAATTTCAGAGCCGGTGTTCGTAGCATAGCTGTTCTAGCTCCAATACTTGGACTAACGTGGCTTTTTGGCATATTAGCTTCTCATAAAGACCTAATTGTTTTTGCTTATTTATTCACAATTTTTAACTCGTTTCAGGTATGAACTACAATTTTACAAGAATAAGTAAATAAAAAACAGACATCCAACATTAAACAAAACATAGGTTGATATAAGTTTTTTATATAATTCACATGTGGCATGTTCGTTGTGAAACTGTTGCAACGGATAGTGTAAATTTCTTCAAAAAGGTAATTAGGTGAATGCTTCTTTAATGGATACTGTAAAAGAAGGACATCCATACTTATAGATAAAAAAAAACAATCGACAACGACATGACTAAAAAGAAAAAGGCAAACAGAAAAACAGAAAAACAGGAAAACAGAAAAACAATAGATCACAAGACACAACATGGAAACTAAAGAGTAAGAAACACGAACCCCACTTTTTTACTTAATTAAGTGATCGTTTTATCAAAGATTGACGAAAATAAATAAAAAAATACTTGTACTACAAATTTTCGGTTAATTTTACTTATCGGTCTGCTGTAGTTGTTTTACACTCATATAACTTTGCTATATGAATTTATTCTGAAAAGATAAGCAAGTACAATGTATATTGTATATTCCAGGGTCTATTAATCTTTATTTTTCACTGTCTAATGAATCCAAAAGTAAGTATTTTACACGATTTTATCAGTAAATATTTATTATGTGCTTCACGTGTGGGATTTTAATATCTGTAAGGATACATATTTGCTTTCGATTGTTTTTCCTTTAACAAGTTTCGGTCGTGTCAAGGTGGTAATCATATAAACCCTCGACTATTTCCGTAAGAAAATTGGAGAAGAAAACAGGGAATTTAACTAGTTCACATTTTTGTTTAGGGGTCAGATAAAACCAACCTCCGGGTTTGAGATTTTCTCGCTGTGGTGGTCTTGGGCTGTTTTCTGCTCTTTCGTTTGGTTGTCGCTTTATAATACTGGTACTTTTGATAACTATTTACACCACTGGGTCGATGCCACTGCTGCTGGACGTTTCGTTTCCGAGGGTATCACCAGCCCAGTAGTCAACACTTCGGTGTTGACATGAATATCAATAATGTGGTCATTTTTATAAATTTTCTGTTAACAAAACTTTGAATTTCGAAAAACAAAGGATTTCTTATCCCAGGCATGGATGACCTTAGCCGTATTTGTACTTGTTTGATTTTATAAATATTTTGATATGAGCGTCACTGATGAGTCTTATGTAGACGAAAAGTTATCAAAAGTACCAGGATTATAATTTAGAACGCCAGACGCTCGTTTCCTCTACATAAGACTCATCAGTGACGCTCATATCAAAATATTTATAAAATCAAACAAGTACAGAGTTGAAGAGCATTGAGGACCCAAAATTCCAAAAAGTTGTGCCAAATACGGCTAAGGTCATCCATGCCTGGGATAAGAAATCCTTAGTTTTTCGAAATTCAAAGTTTTGTTAACAGGAAATTTATAAAAATGACCACATTATTGATATTCATGTCAACACCGGAGTGTTGACTACTGGGCTGGTGATACCCTCGGGGACGAAACGTCCACCAGCAGTGGCATCGACCCAGTGGTGTAAATAGTTATCAAAAGTACCAGGATTATAATTTAGAACGCCAGACGCGCGATTCTATACATAAGACTCATCAGTGACGCTCGTATCAAAATATTTATAAAATCAAACAAGTACAAAGTTGAAGAGCATTGAGGACCCAAAATTCCAAAAAGTTGTGCCAAATACGGCTAAGGTCATCCATGCCTGGGGTAAGAAATCCTTAGTTTTTCGAAATTCAAAGTTTTGTTAACAGGAAATTTATAAAAATGACCACATTATTGATATTCATGTCAACACCGAAGTGTTGACTGCTGGGCTGGTGATACCCTCGGAAACGAAACGTCCAGCAGCAGTGGCATCGACCCAGTGGTGTAAATAGTTATCAAAAGTACCAGGATTATAAAGCGACAACCAAACGAAAGAGCAGAAAACAGCCCAAGACCACCACAGCGAGAAAATCTCAAACCCGGAGGTTGGTTTTATCTGACCCCTAAACAAAAATGTGAACTAGTTCAGTAAAAATGGACGTCACACTTAACTTCAAAACCTATAGGATTAACATTTCAACATTTACAATGATCTTGAATTTTATATAAAAAAACATCACAGATATTCTCTCTACTTTTTCAAATTTAAGACTTCATTTTTTGTGATATTGATTTGAAGATACAGCAAGCAGTAAAACGAAAATACAGCAGATTCGTTCTAGATCATCCCTGGGCTAAGATTAAAAGGAAAGAGAAGATGGATGTATCAACAGTGGATACGGTTAGTTCATGTTATAGTATTACTTAATTTTATTTTGCTGCTAATGTTAAAGCATTCCTGAAGAGATTATTTTGCTGTAAGATTCAAGTTATTCGGAATATGTTGTATAGTTCATGCAAATATATGTTTCTGTATCTCAAAATGTTCTATTCGTATATCCAATGTGTAGCTATTGGACTGATTATATATACTTTGTGCGTGTTATTTAAGTGCAACAGCAATAAAGATTTAACAAGGCTGCAAAAATATTTTAACCATTAATTTGCAATGAATTTTTTTATTTTATAAAACAATCACCAAAATTAGGAAACATTATTAGTGAAATTGTGGAGCTCTTTCTATGTTCAGGGTATTCTGAAATATTGAAGACCTCCTTAAATAAAGCAATTTTGACAATTTACTAGTGGATGTCTTGAAGAGTGTGGAGGTCCTGAATCGAGATCAGTCTTTGGTATACGTCATTGAATTGAAAACGATTCATGTTTGATGTCCAGTAGCCAATTTATTCACATCAGGACGAAAATGCTTCAGTGGAAAAATAATATTAACTTTTATAGATGGTTGCCGTTATATATGATTTTCGTAATCGTTTTGAATAAAGGAATGTATCTCCCACATGAGAAGGTCTTAATCACTCTCATGTTTTTTTTTCTCTTTTTTATCAATTCTTCGCGGCCTGTATAAGTTTATAAATTTTCAAATATGTTGCCTCAGAGCATTGCTGAAGAGACACTTTTGCTTAGAGATCCACATTATTTGGAATATGATAGATAGTTGTCACAGAAATACTGTTTCTCGACATTTCCTATTCGTACTAAAAGTAAACACATACAGTTGATAAGTACTTTCTCTCTCAAATGTGGAAAATATATTTGTAACATGTCTCTGTTTAGGGTGTTTCCAAGACTACAAAACCTACAACAGGCACAGAGAGTACGGCAGGTTAGTGTGTAATCTTTGAAATGGTTACCCCATACTGAATTATCTTTTGATCATGATCAGTTTCTAAGTTAATTTAAAGTTTTAATTAAGACTAATGTTAAATGTCTAACATTAAATTGCATCTTTGCTTCTTTATTAATTATTTTTTATTTTTTTTTGGGGGGGGGATGCTACACAATGATATTGCAAAACGCTGAATGGGCAACGATGCAGCGTACCGCCCTCTTTTCGTAGTTTAAATTGAACATTCACATGTCTTGACTGAGTACATCTTTTTTGTCTTTTCCATTCCTACTTTTTGAAACCAACATAACGTACCGGTATATTCAAATTATAAAAAAATCTCAAATGAACAATTTAAGATGCATTAACTCGATAATATTCATAGTAATTTGTGTGTATTTTAGTCTAGACTCCATTTAATAAGCCATCAAGGTAACCTTCAAAGACTGCCGACGGTCATTTGTAACAGGGTATAAACATAGATAAAGATAGTTAGTGAACACGTGCAATTGGATTTGTTTATATCTGTTTGAGTTCATATCATAGGTTAAATGAATATGTTTATCATCGTTTTACTTGTATAAATATGAGATTTGTGAATCGAATCAGTCAAACAGATGGTTTCACTATCAGCAAGGTTTCTTACCTAATTTTGACAAAATTGATTGTACAATTACTTTAATTCAGCTATTTCATTTGTCTTTTTGACGGTTTGAGTTTTACTATAATTTAAAAAACTTGGAGTTAAAATAGAAGTGTGTATTATCTTTTTATCAATGAATAGTAATGTTGTTCGTTACAACTGAATGGATGTGCTGATTAACCTACTATACAATATAGTTGCGTAATACATATTGTTGAAATCGAATGTGCAACTGTCAACACATAAAAATTCGAACAAACATTTTTAATCATATAACTATAAGAGAGACAATGATAAGATTAGGGATAATTGTATAAAAAGAGGTAAGATCAATTTCGATATTCGACTTTTTCTTATTTCAGTTTGAACCTTAGAACACTGGAATTCGGAGAATATGCAACAGTTATGGGAGCACGCAGTCACATGGTGGACTCTTGTATTGTCAATTTGAAAGTCAAAGCAACAGTGCATAATCCCATCGCATAAGATGTTTTTATATAACTAAATTAAATCAAAACTTAAATAACTTTTATTTTGAAATATAGATATATTATGATCAATAGTTGTTCTATTGTCTCTCGGCAATCATCTGCATGAAGCGAATCAAATTCTCAAAAGCTTATTTTTAAACAATAAAATCTGTGTTCTAGCCTTTTTACACTTTAGTGAAGGGTCAAAAGCTTGTGTTTTCTCGTGTAGCTTTTAGGAATACTTATTTCAACGAACACTTTCAGTTGAAACCGCAAAACCAATGTAAAATGTTATTGAATTTATAAACTGTTAGCTAGTAGAGATGTGTGTGTATCATGTCATGGCGATGGTATTCTATTTTTATGTATTACAGTAACTGTGAAATAGTCTTAATTCTGCATGAGAAATGAAACCAAAAAAAAAGGAAAAGGGAACAGCACTATCGAAGTTTTATTTTGAAAATATATCATTTTTGTACATATCGTGTAAAAATAATTGAATATTTATAGTTTTCCTACCACTAAAGCTACAATGAGAAGCTACATGGAAAGACATATTTCTTTGAGAACAAGAAATATCAACAAAACTTCAAGTCTTTATTATAAAAAAATAAATAGTACAATGTAAATCTAAAAAAGTATTCATATAACGGGAATTCAAGAATGCAGAAAGCTAACATATACCCCTTATTTTATTGTAGGAAGATCAATAAAAAAAAATAAAAAGGATTTTTCGCACTCAATGACCTCAAGTGGTCAAGCAGGTTCTCGTCGCTTCTTTTAACTAAAATAAACAAATGTTTAGAAATAAAGAAATCCATTATAAATCGTTTACAGTACAGAGTGTATGACTTTTTTATATGTTTTCTTTGAATTCTCTATTTTTTTCAAAAGTACACCAAAAAACGGTCTTACTCGGCAACTTCTCAGGTACAAACTCTTGAATAATCTCCCCAATAATAAGAACATATTGCAAACGAATTGGTTTTAATATTTCTTAAACAAACTTTATACGCAAATTTGTGTATGGGATTATATAATGTATAGAATATATATTTCATAGTGCAATTCATGGAGAACATGCGATGCTGCTCACGAAAGTCGGTACAATAGGCTTATATTACTGCTACTTCTTCGGTAAAATCCTCCTCATGTGTATTTTCAACTTTTTAGTCAGATCTTCTGTACCATCCTGATTTTTGAATTGGGTTTCAAATATTCTATTGTATCACTTATTAATATCTTATAATAAAGTTGTTACTCTTTTCATGCAATATAGTTCTTAGTTCTGTTTAGGCTCTTTTTATCTTTGATGCTCTGGAATTTTATATACATAATAGATATTGATTGCTAAATGTACAAGATGAAGGTTAATCCCTACAAAAAAGGAAGTTGCTATCGACAGTTTTTATTTCAATTTAAAAATGTTAAGAAAAAACTCACGTGTTTTATAAAACTAAGACCGAAAAAGAAAGACCAAAAATATACAAGATCGATGCTTACAATAGGAGAACCAATTAAAGTTTGCAATTTCTTTCATCCGATTAGTCATCACAGTCCGGTTCACCTTCACACTTGTAATGGTTTGGATGACACACGTGTAGTCCATTAGAACTACACAATAATTCACCATGAAAACACTCTTTCTCTGTAAAATAAACATATAATTGAACAATATAGCCGTCATGGAATTAAACATTTATAAACATTAAAAACCAAAACAGTCAAATTATCCAAAGTTTTAAAATGTTATTCTAACCAGTTACTTGTCGTATCATATTTTCAATGCTTACCCTTCTGGGGACCCTTTTATATTTCAACCGATTTATGGTAGGTGTCGTGCTGCGTCTTTAGTTTTCAATGTTGTGTTTTGTAGACTGTTGTTTCTAAAACAACGAATTGACGAAAGATGTAAACTAACGAATCAAAATTACTTAATAAATAAATAACTAGATTTTTTAAAACAGTATAAAGAGAACAACTATTACTGTTTTTATCTTACATACTTGAACAATTCCTCTCATCTGATAAATCTCTACAATCGTCTATTTTAAGTAACAAAAGGACTGAACACGAGTGTACTTCTTCTATATGATTTTTTCTTCGTTTTATATGCCTAAATTTTTATAAATCTAAATATGTTTTTTTTTTATTTAGAAAATGTACTATATATGATTTACCATAGAGACCGAATGTACTAGTTTTTAAATTATCCATTAGAAGTTTTGATTGAAAGCTCATATTATAGTAATAAAAACAACGTGGGTTTTAAAATGAGGTAATCAATTTATTTTAAAGTAAAAAACTGGACATGAGTTTTCTTCTTCTAAATGATTTTTTTTTCGTTTATATGTACTATATTTTATAAATCTAAATATGTATCGGGTTGGTTTTTTTTTCATTTACAGAATTAGGAAAATGTGCAACAAGTATAGAAACACATACACACATGCTTATTTTTTGTATTATAAATTGCAAATATCTAAACTAATCAGAGGATATTTATTTTGTTGAATAAAATACTTCATATATTTTTGATGTTTTAATATAAATATATATCATTAGGATCACAATAATACCACGTTATCCAATTCCTAAAAACTGAATGAAATAGAAGCAGAAACTTTCAGCGGCTTACCTGTCAATAAGAGACCTACAAAATAAAGGAAAGGTAAAAAAGAAACGACGAAAAACCAATCTACAAACTAAAAAAAAAATACATTAGAAAATAGTAACTGAATAACATGAAATATAATAATACTTTCGCTTCGTTTTGTCATTTCTATTCTACAAATCACACTTCAAAATCTTATTGTAGTTTTTCTAGCTTCATTTGGCTGTAAAAGCGTTAACTGAAGCAAACATTTATTTCTATGACAAATACTTACCTATGATATTGATATAGTACACATCGATATAGAAAACAACTTTAAAATAAAAGACATGTATGCAATAGTTATCAAAGGTACCAGGATTATAATTTAATACGCCAGGCGCGCGTTTTATCTACATAAGACTCATCAATAACGTTCAGATCAAAATAGCTAGAAAGACAAACAAGTACAAAGTTGAAAACAATCTACATCTCAAAACCAACGGTGATTACGTATATCATTCAAGGTTCATTTTTACCACGTGTTATATTGTGGTTTGTCATTTTTCGTGTGATATTTTAATTACCGAACGTGACTTATTCACGATTGTGGCTGTTTTGCTGAGTGTGAATTCGCATCGCTATAAGACGTGTCACGGTACTTTTCTATCTCAAATTCATGTATTTAGTTTTGATGTTATATTTGTTATTCTCAACGGATTTTGTCAAATGACTTAACGTTTGTAGTTGGAAATCTTATTTTTTTTCTGTTGTATTCGTGTGATATGGTAAAGATAACTAATCACAAAGTTCTTTTATTAGATTTTAGTGTGGGTCAACGAAATTTATACGATATATTTAGTTTACAGTTTTATTCAGAAGAAACACCGACAGAGCTAGATAATACAATAATTATCTAATTACTACCACAATTTGATATTAATTAGTATTGTAATTTCCATTGTTATTAATAAATCTTATATCAGTTTACAAATCTAATCTTGAATTCTATCCTAATTCTCTCTTATTTTTTGGGATTTTTTTTTTAGAAATTCAAATGTGACGTCACTTTCTTTGTTGATAGCTTTGGCTATCTCGGCTGTGATATTTTATGTGCTGGTTTGGGTTGTATAATGTAATGTATCCGTTTTTATTTTGTAGTTAGTCATCACTTCGCTTGAATCATGTATATCTATTATATAGTCATTTTATAAAAATTTACTGTTTACAAAATATGAATTATTCTAAATTATAAGGATGTTCTTATCCCAGGCTGAAAACCTTAGCCGTATTGGGCACAATTTTTTGGAAATTTTGGTCCTTATTGTTCTACAACTTTGAACTTCTTTTGGCTAAGGACCTTTTTTTTATCTGAGCGTCACTGGTTACTCTAATGTAGACGAAACGCGTATTAAATTTTAAATCTGATACCTTTTGTCATGTAATGTTGTCATTTTAATGTTATTTTTACCATTGCAAAAAAGCGGGAGGTTTGGCATGCCACAAGACCAGGTTCAACCTACCATTTTTGTCTTAAAATGTCCTGTACCAAGTCAGGAACATGGCCATTGTTATATTATAGATCGTTTCTGTGTGTTATATTTTAACGTGTGTTTCTGTTGTGTCGTAGATCTCCTCTTATATTTGATGCGTTTTCCTCAGTTTAAGTTTGTAACCCGGATTTATTTTTTTCTCAATGGATTTAAGAATTTCAAACAGCGGTATACTACTGTTGCCTTTATTCATTATAGTCTGCTCCTGTGTATTTCATATTTTGAAATATCTATAACGAAAAAAAACTGAAATATATTGATTATTCATGATATAGTCCACTTATTTTCTGATTCATTTGAATAAGTAAACAGTAATTAACATGATTTATAGAAACTTTAAAAATAACGTTGATAATATTTGGTGTATATATTGACTGTTATTGTTTTGCATGTGTGTCTGGCATGCAGGGTTAATCTGCTCTAAACCTACGTTTATTTGTGCAATAGTCAATGTTACGATTGTGTGCTTACATTCGCTTCTTAGATCTAAGAAAACCCTAAATGTAATATATGCACTTTATAACAAAAACTATCGACCCATAATTATTGTTAACTGGGTAGGTAAACTTTACAACTGTGTTAAGTAGTAAAGTGACATGGTTCTCCAATGACGTTTTACTACTCAATGTAAAAAAATGTTGGTTTCGAAATCGTTACTCAAGTAGTTACAATACATCATTTTTGTATTACCGACTTTTGACTCCGGAGTATATGATTTTTCGGCAAGTACAGACCTTCTAAAATTCAAACTGACCACACGCACGATACACGCACGCACGATACACGCACGGTGAATGCACGATACACGCACGGTACACGCACGATACACGATACACGCACGATGAGCGATGAGCGTTACACGGAGGATTAACGCAAAATGAATGATGAATGATTAACGCACGATACACGCACGATGCACGATGAATGATAAATACACGATACACGCACGATACACGCACGCACGATACACGCACGTTGAATGATTCATTGACGACTGAACAACGAACGCTTTTTACACGATTCTCAAAGCTATTTTATTTAGAATATTATTTAAAATTGATATGCATTTTCATTAAAGGCAATACTTGTAGCTGTTTTGCCGATACCAGCATAATAGATAATATGCTATTTTGCCAGCTCAGATTCAAATAACGTAATTATAGTCGGCTATTTTATAGGCACCGGAAATATTTGTGAACTTGGACAGAAGCTCATAACAATCAAAATATAGTGTCTTGATTTTGTTCAGCCTCACCCTGAGAGTTCAAGTTTACGGCAAACGAAGGCGAGACATTGTGTTCCGCGAAACTCTTACTAATTTTATTTCATAAAGTTAAAAATCTAAATTTTATTTTTATGCATGCAATGTCCGACGCATTATATCTACAGAGAGTGACTGGTTCTAGAAATTATTTCAACTAACATGTTGATATAATTGATTGCAATAAATGAATGATCAATGTATTTTTATTTTCATGTTATATATTTTTTCACTTTGACGGATACATTTTATAAACGATTATATATGTATATATCTAAAAAACATTGTAAGCTGTTTTCGTATTCACTACAAGCATAGCAGAAATTATTTGATTCTTTTATGTTAACATTCACTGCAAATTTTTGTAGTTCTGTACATATATACTTATCAACAGGACATATTAGGTTATAATTTCACCAATAAATGAGTAGTTGAACAATCTTTAGAACGTGTCGGTTTTTCCTTGATATTGCCGAAAATCAGTGATCCGACTGACACGAGCGAACTGACATAACACCTGATTAAACAATCATAATTTCTTTTTTTAATGTAAGTCACAAAGTTCCTTATATTATCTATTGTTATCAGAATCGTATGTGTTAATTGAAAGCAAAAGATATTATTTTGTCAGAAAAATTTGATTCGTACAAATTAATTAGAACTACCTAAGAAAATGACATTTACTAAATAATTAGAAAATTTAAACATTTGTAATACCAAATACTTCATTATATACTTCTGAAACGACTTTTCGTGCTGAATATGCATGAAATGTTTGCCACTGGACGTTTAAACAACCACTGAATAATCAATTTATCAAATTTTGCTCTCAGTAAAAATTACTTAAACAATATAAGACACAATTGGTGTCTGTTGTTTGTTTGTACAGTAAACATACTGAATGTGTTTATATTCCTTATACAATGTCAAGTATGTAAGAAAATTCATACATATTTTCAAACATCCTGACACTTCAAATTTCTAGGAGGTGATATTCACGGGGTTTTACCTAAAACTCTTTGGGAAAATGCAATTTTTAATTCCAATTTGAAACCAAACGGTGATAGATATCCCAAGGTTTTTTTTTAAATGCATGTCTAATTTGATAAGGAGATTTTAAAAATCTATCTCAATGGTAGTTGAAATTATTCAGTGCAATCATTTTGTGTCCGTCGTTGTCTTTCATACATATCAATGAATTGGTGTATCCACTGTTTGCTGTTCATATCTGTTGTTTATGGCAGTCAGGCCTCGCGATCGGTGTCCAAAATTTAAACTCCCACGTAGGTAAATTAATGATCATTTATAGGGGAGGGGCTAGTTTTCTCGATGCAAACATTATTTTCCTTCCTAAAAAAAAACAGCTTAACAATTTTCTATATTTTTTCATTAAATCATAAACCGATGCATATTAAATGATTTTTTAAAAATTTAAAAACATATTTTTATGGTAAATATATCTAAATGTCTGGGTAATTTTCCTCTCTAAATAATTATTTTGTTCATTTTTTAAGGTAATAGTGTTATCAGTTATGTAATTTGACACGTGTCTTATAGTTCAGTGATTTTCGGAAAAATTAACGAAAACCGGTACAGGCATTGTTCAATTATTATCAGTGATCTTTTATTGATTAAATTTGAATGTATGCATTAAATATCAATCTCTATCTAGATAAGAAATTTGTTTACATTGCACATCACTCTTTTAGTCCTTAGTAGCATATTATAACATATTAGCGCACTTAGGAGTCCTTAGCCGTGTTTAGACGCACCATTTTCTGCTCATTGGTTGGATTGTTGTCTCTTTGACACATTCTTCATTTCAATCCTCCATTTTATTCAATTATTTGTGATTCTCTTTATCTCTCTGTTTTATGATTTTGCAGACAAAAAAAATTCGCAGAATTAATCTAAAATAGTAGACATTAAACTCTTTCTTCTAAAAACTTTTAGCATTTTAACATTTTTTCGAGATTTAACCATTAGCTTAAGAGCATATGTCCCTTCTTTTTAGAAATTTGGCTTGATACCGTATGGAGATTTTTGTTCCAACTATTATGAAGAAATTAACGACTTTTTTTAACTAGATAAATATTCAACAAAAATACCGTTTTTTCTTAAATCAATTTCTTTTAACAAAAATCAATTATTAACAAAGAATTGTTACACTAATGTAGTAAGAACCCAATTTTGTATCGAAGATATTCCTTATCTCTTTACCGAAATCTGCATATCTTTATATTTTGAAACATAAAATGTTAAGGGTGTCTGCTCAAAGGACAGAAATGTCCAAGAAACCGAAATATTAAGTAAATGTCGAATAATTCAAACCCAAATTTAGCACATGAAGATATAATTTTAAGCACATATACACATGTACAAATTGATTTTGTAAAAAAAATCTCTGTCGGTGGTCTAAAACTGTATCGCATGCCCATAAATGTCCTAAAGCTTTAAATGTTAGATCATGAGGGTCTGAATGGGGATTCAGTAGTTCTGTGTTTTATATTTTTAGGCAATTTGTTTTATAATTCGTTGTACCTTTTGCCGATCAATCTTTATTCCATATATTCTAGTACCTCATAATTTTCTTTTCTATTTGTCTAGTTATTTTTTGTATTCTTTATTTTTTTGTCTATAGTTTCCATCTATAAACCCCCATTTACACCCTCATGTATAATGGAAGACGATAAACATGTTAGTATACATACCACCCGTTGTCACTTTCACCTGACATACAAATCACATATTGTTATTACGGCCCGTTATTTCCACCTGGACACAGGCCTTATATAATATATATATTACGTAATAATAACGGATATAGTAAATTCAGTAGAATATAACATGTATCATCGCACTGACTTCTTAAATGTATTTTGAACTGACAATTGTAAATAGTATTTTTAGTGATTTTAAAACTAAGAATGAAAATCGGGAATGTGTCAAAGAGACAACAACCCGAAAAGAACAATTGACAGCCGAAGGCCACCAGTTATATTTGCTAATGTTTTAGTTTCGAATAAGGCAAAAGCCATTGTATTTTCAGAAAATCTCTAAAAGGATAATGAGAGTTTAGTGACCTTGACTTGCTAACAGCCCTAGCACTGTCTCTAAACATTGTCGAATTTAAGAGCCTGTATCAATTAAGGGATATGCTACATAGCTTTTGGCGTTTACAAAATTATACATTTCAGAACCAAATTGTGGCTTCTTTATATTTATACCAAAATTGAGTTCAAGGCAGTACTTTGTCGAAGAGAACTATTACCCAAAGTGCAACATGCGAGAAGAAGTTTCATTTCCCTTATTGTTTTTAGTGGTGTGACTAATCTTTCGAGGTTACGTCACGGAAATATATCTTAAATGAAAAGGTGCAACTGGGTGCATCCCTCAAACACAAATTAAAAAAAATCTAAATATATAAAATGACGGGTATTCGTCAATCAGACAGCAATCGAAGAATAAGAGGTTTAAGCATACATGTACCCCGCGCTGGTATCAACTTACTGAGTTGTGAGTAAAATTCAATATACATGTAGGACTGTGAAACGGGAAATACACGAAAGATTTGTTTTTATACGTACGATTGAGTATCATTCCCTAAATACATACGGGTCCGCAAACTATTCTTATGATTATATAATGGTAAATGAGGATCTCATTAGAGGAACAAATTAAGTAACGATACATGTAGAAGCAAGAATAATTTCCACTTGCAAAACATCAAATAGGACGATCTCTCAATAAGAACGCAGCAACTTAAACTATAACATCCATAGGCAATAACACTATAGTAAATGCTTTATATACTGACATTGAAACAAATATACTGCTCATAATAATTGCACATATGTAGACTTTAATTAAGATATCCCGCGTTTTATAAAACATCGCACTCCATTGCGCCAAAGTCTGCTGGTCTGCGCCGAAGTGTGCTGAGCTATTATTTCATTATTCAACTCAATTTAACGCAAAACGAATAATACCGTTTTGACCTATAAAACAAAGGCAACCCTTTATACTAGTCAAAAATTGCTTGGTCTTGATAGATACGAAACTTCAATTAATTGTTTGTATTTTATTATATCCGTTAAAATGAACAAAAATTGGATAAAAGCTACCGATTTTTCTATGAAACAAAATTTATTCTTATTGGAGTCTTTGTCATATGGATTCATAAAGGACACAAAATCTCCTCAGTAACAGAACAAAAAACACCCCATGGTAAAAAAAAAACACGGGTGCGTCTAAAGGAGTCCTTAGTGCACTAAGAACTTATAACATGCCACTAAGGACTAGATGGGATTCTGTTACATGTAATTTCTTTTCATATTATGGTATATATCGATATTTAATGCATACATTTCAAATTTTATAGAAAAGTAATAATAAATAAACAAGATATTCAACATTATCAAGACACGCGCCTGTTTTTCTTTGATATGCCGAAAATCAATGAACCGTCTTACAAGTGTCAAATTAGTTACTGATTACACGGGAATCCTCCTATCTGATTTCTTAACGTTTAATCGACAAGATCGGTAAAGTTGGATACTTATAAATGAATAATTCTTGAGAAAAAAAAAATCAGAACGAAGAAGTATTTTCTCAAGTGTATTTTGAAATCATTTCAAGTAAATGATAAATTTGTCAACAGAGTAATAGACCTAATGTTGGTTTTTAAAAGACCGCATACAAATTTTGCGTTCGTATATTGGCATCACTTTGTCGTCGTCCGTCGTCAGCTTGACTTCTTCGTGGAGCGTTTTCACAAATTGTGGTATACTTTGTTGTTTCCAGTTAATCGCCATTTTGAATACGTGTTTTATAGATTTGCAAATGATACTTGTCCACACATGAACATGTTGAAGCTGGTTACGAGGTTTCAATACATATTCGTACAATCGTTCTTAAAGTTTTTGAAAATACATGTTGAAGTTTTGATAACAAGAAAAAGATGTGGTATGATTTGGGATGAGACAACTCATCGCAAGAAATAAAATGACACAGAAGTTTTCACCATAAGTTACCCCACGGCCTTCAACAGTGAGTAATGAACACACCACAGTAATTATTTCATAAATTATCTCATACAATATGTTAAACAGACAATTTGTTAAAAAAAAATCGTAAAGGTTCCGCGGAACCCAGTGTCTCGCCTATTCTTTCTGTTAATCGCATGCTCAACAACAATGAGGAAATAAATCAATAAAATATTCCTGTTGATACTATCTTTTGATTAAAAAAGCTTCTGTCCATGTTTGGTAAAAATCCAGGACAGTTTATGAATCTAATAAATGTTTTAAAACTTCCTGATACTATCTTATGATTATTCACAAGCTTCTGTCCAAGTTTTATAGAAATCCAGGATAGTTTAAGAAACGGACGGGTCATTAAAATTTCAAAGACGCCGACGGAATGTAGGATCGCTTAGTCTCGCTTTTTCGACTAAAGTCGAAGACTCGACAAAAAACATACAAATCAGATTTCTTTTGACATACGGGCGCACTACGCTTTTTTATACGCCCGTCAACATTTTGACGGGACGTTTTATGGCATGTCGCACTGTAACTTGAGAACCGCTTACCCATTTCATGAAACTTAACATAGTTGTTTCTTATGATGGTTTTCGGAATTTACTCATATTTTTAGTGAAACCATTTGTATTTACACGCATCTTTGTCGGAATTGAAATAAAAACAAAACACTTATAAATATATATATTCCTTTTGTCTCCGTTTATCTTACATAAACATTTTAACAAACTGACCACACTCTTATTTACAAGTTGGCGCACATCAAAGTCGTGCTCCTATGGCAAACAATTTTGTTTCAAAAGAAATAAAACAACAGCAAAATTATTTGTCCTTTTCATCATTTTAAATAAGAACAACACATTTAATTATAAATATTTGAAGCATACATCTTTTCGATACAATTGTTTTAAATCACTTAAAATAAAATAGATCGTCATTGTTTAATCAGTTGCTATATATATATGTTATTTGGCACGTGTCAAACAGTTCATTGATTTTCGGCATATCAAAGAAAAACCGGCACGTGTCTAAATAATGTTGAATATTTCGTTTATTTATGATTATTTTTCTGTAAAATTTGAAATTTATGCATTAAATATCAATCTCTAACATGATATATAATAATAATACATATAACAGCACTCCTTCTAGTCCTTAGCGGCATTGTATAGTCAAAGTCTTAGTGCACTAAGGATTCCTTAGCAGTGTTTAGACGTACCGATAAAAAAAACAACATCCGTCATTCTTTAATAATCATAGAAGGTTAACAACTAGTCTGTTTCAAGTTTTAAAAGTTCCTCAATTTAAAATAAAACATGATGTATTTGCGTGATCTTATATTTGTTTAATTAAAATAATGCCTTCAAATACATATAATGTTTATTTTTATTCAATTTTCCACAAAACATAATTAGCTTAGTTTAAATGAAATTCAGAAAAGAGAATTCAAACACTGTTGAAGAGGAAATACATATTCGTGTTAATTCGCCTCAGTTTAATTTGTTAATTCATATTTGACATTTAACATTTTAATCCGCAATCCACATTTACCCGACAATCTTGTATATTGTATTTTCTCAATGAAATAACATAACGTGCATGTGACCATCAGAAACTAAGACAAAAATGATATTTATAATGGTATTTATCAAAACTTAAATATTTGAAAATATCTTAATAGCATAGGAATTTGCCAAACAAGCGAAGAATTATAATCTACCTAGGATTTACAACCAAGGATTTGTATAGTTTCTTTTCAATAAAATATTGTTGGTGTTTTTGGCGACTATAGCAGCAACATTGCCGTTATTAAATAAAAATATAAAATTTTCGCTATCTGATAATTATAGCCGCGGGTTAAAATGTTCATTAAAATGTATAATACTTGTCTTAAAACTACATTTAATGGGCATTTAAGAATGACATGAAGTTCATCTTCAATAGTAAAGCTACAACACATGTCATCTCGTGGACTACTTTTGTTTCATACTTTCCAGTTTCTATTTTTTTTAGTGGAGGTACCCCACATTTAAATTTTGCAAAACCACATTTGTTTTTAATTGACAGAATATTTTTAACAAATAACAGTTGGTCAACAGTATATTTTTAAGTCCATTTTGAAATTCGCTCAGTTGAATAGAAATTCCAATTTTAGCTCTTCTGTCGTAGAAATGTCAATATCATGTTATTGTTTGTACGTACAACATGTATCGTTATATAAAAATGTGTCAGTCCCAGCCAAGATTCACCGAATAACCACAAAATATTTACACATGATAAAATATTTACATAAAAAGTCATGAATCTGTATGAACGTTATGTACGATGAAGTTAATTAAGTGTCTACAAGAAAGTAAGTATGACTGTACATTTTATTTAAATAATTTATATACATATACTTTAACCGTGAGAAAAAATATAAGCTTTGGTGAGCTCTATAACCGACTATCATATAAAAACCGCAATGTATGAACGTTACACAATCAGAGATGAACGTTTCACAAATGCATGTTATCTGATCTACACAATTATACACGATTGACGAACGCACGATACACGGTTATAAGAATGAATGATTGATGAACGCACGATACACGCACGATACACGGTTAAGAATGAATGATTGATGAGCGCACGATACACGCACGATACACGCACGATACACGATTAAGAATACACGATACACGCACGTTACACGGAAAATACACGGAACGATGAATGATGAACGCACGATTGGTACACGCACGATACACGCACGATGCACGCACGCAACACGCACGATACACGATGAACGCACGGAATAATGGTCAGTTTGAATTTTAGAAGGTCTGTAACATATTCTTTGTGAGATATTGTAGTACTCGGTCGAACAAGAGTCACTTTAAGATGTAAAACTTAACTTACAATCGGTGCAATTCTTGGAACAATTGAGTGTTTTCCGAAGTTTTTGTGTCATGTAGAGAAAACGTAAAAGAATATTTTCCCTCCAAATGAATTCATTGTAGGCTTTAATTTTTTTCTGTTGTTTGCTCCCAATTGAGCGAGAACAAGAATGAACTGTCATAGAGTAAGTAACATGTCGATAAATCATAAACACTGCGGGTCAAAAGTCGGCAGTATGATAATAGTCGTTTGACTGTATCTTTACACTCCACATTTTGTTGTTGAAAGTAAAACTAAAAAAAAAAGGTTCAGTGCTTTGCTTGTATAAGGGAGGAGCATGTAGAATTTTCATAATATATTAAAATTGTCCTAACGTAACGGTAGTATGTAGTGATGAATATTTCATTATGGGTACTTGTCAAAATATAGCACGTAGACTCTAAAACTTCTACGTTCAAACAACTTTCTGATTTTTTTAACAATGAATGAGATGAATATGAGGGGTTGTAGTCGTACCATTTTTTATGATCATTTTTGTATGGGGGTGTATTTCTTCAATTTACACGGTAGGAGTACATTGTTCAAATGATTGTTACAGTAACTACAGTTTTCATTTCCGATTTCTGTTTATACAACAAAAAATACCCCGAATTTCCGTCTTCCGCGTTATTACATAGCAATCACTGTTGAACTGATGTTTGATGAAGAAATATGGTGTGTGTAAAATTGTTATTCTATTGGATAATGTTGGTATGTATTATCACAATACTGTCTTTTATTACTTACCTTTGTTTCGCTTGTCGGTGTGATCTTCTTTTATAAGAACATATTTTAAAATTATATTATGTCGTTTAGTTCTAAATCAACGTAATAAAGAAATATTTGGGTAAAAATTAGGAATCCAAGTTCTAAGTTGATAGAGTCCATTGTGACTACAATAAGTCAAGCATAGTTTTGATTTCTGAAAGAGTTTTACGTGATTGAAGGCCGTGTTTAGTAGCATAGAATTGCTTACATCCACTTCATTTGTACCTCGGTGGATAGTTGTCTCGTTGACAATCATACAGCTCCTTGTTGTAAAGCTGGAATGAATATGCTTTCCATCTTCCAAAGAGTTGTAGTTTTATAGCATTCCTTTCTCCTTCACTTAAAAAAAGAATGAAATAAAAAAAAACTAATAGGGTCAATTCCTCATTCAAATAACACTTTTTTGAATTAAGTTTGAAAATATAGAATATGTAGAAAGGCTTTTCCACTAATATTTTGGTTGATTATCTCGAGAGGTATCGATCTTTGGTGTTAAAATTTCTAATTTGCTTTGACAGGATTTGGTGAAGACTCAGACTGTCTTTCGAGGTAAGTTTTTGGGACCATTGGGACAGAAATGTATTAAGGTAAATAAATGATGAATGATTTTACCGTAACTGCAATTGGTCAAGTGCCCATGATTTTAAACGACATCATTTAGATATGAATGAAAGGGGCAATTCATGTCAAGGGACTGTTATTTGAATGATACAGCATTTGTTAGTGACAATATCAATGGTTGTTCTGGTCGCTAATTATATTAAACTCTGTATAAGTAGGAAATCAACTGGTGATTGACGACCCAAGCTGGTCCTAAACAAGTTCGAGATTGCTCAGACATCTGATGGTCTTTTTATAGACTTTTTTTGTGATGAGAGTGTGGTCTAGGAGCAACCACAGACACCTAATGGACAACTTTATTATTAATTGACAAAAATTATGGAGGAAAAATCTCCATAAATCGTATGACAACAAGTAAAAATATGAAATATTTATTTAGCTACATAATATTACATTTGATATTATGATCATATATTCTGCATTTTGAAGATTTATAGAAGTCAAACTGACTTTAATTATTGATCTAATCGATAGTAACTAAGTTTAAACCATCAACAACAATTACTGATTGAAACACCAGAAAGGTCGATGCATAACTACAGTCAAAGTTTTCTTCTATTTTATGTAGAATGGTGACAATTCAGACATTATCAATTAGTTAAATATTTATACCTTTGTCGCATGTTCATCAGCTTAATAAATGTCAGAAAGTACTTGAGATTTTGTCGACGTTTCAGAATAGAATAATAAAAATTTCGAGAGCAACATCATTTGCTTTAGTAAGGGGAACATTTAACTTTTCTGCTCAAAAACAATATATGTGACATAATTACGAAGATAAGTCAATTCGAATGAGACGGTTACATTGAACCAATGAACATATGATTAGATGAATCGGTACATGTACATATGCGTTTAACGCCAAATTATCACCTCATTTTAGCGAAAAGAATAATATCAATGCTAATTTCAGTAAGATCATATCTTCATCTTTACAATATAAAGTTGTAGAAAAGAATATTTGCATACCAACAGTTTCGTGACTATTATAATTACTTCATATCAAATGATAGTTACTTTTTCACTATAATAGAAATAACAACATCTATATTGATTTTGTAGAAACTAAACCATGTGGTAAAAACATTACCAATGCTGGTGGTGAACTGGTCGTCCCTAATCAATCACCTTGTACGTGGCGGTTCATCAGACCTATTGGAGAGAAAATTTACATGAGTTTTACAAAAAATCAGTCCAATAGTTTTGAAATTTCAGTAAGTAAACCATTTGTATTCATAATTCATATCGATAACAGCCCTAATTTTATGTTCGAAAAACACTAATTTTTCACTGAACTAATACGTATTTTTGATAAGGGTCCATTTGAAGCACGACTCCGTGTGCAGGTTTTTTTTCGCTGTGTTGAGGACCCATAAATGGCCTTGTGCGGTTTTCTGCAATTATGTCGGGTTGTTGTCTCTGACGTATTTCCCATGTCCTTTCTTTTTGTGTTAGCTTATGTTGCATAAGTGTTTGTCTGGGTTGTAAGAAATACAATCGTCAAAATATTGAATGATATTCTTATCCTTTTTTAATTCACCTAGATACATATACAAACACACACTTGATTAGCTAGTCTGTAATTTCAAATTCCGGTATATGTATTGATAATTTTTAATCGGAATGAATAATTTAAATTTTCAGTGTGTTAATGTTTAAATCGTATTGTGCATTTTTTTATATTTGGTGTTAGTATTAGCCTTAAAAAAATATGTTTTTAAATTTCAAAATCTCAGCGTGTGATTTTAATTTTTGTCACTCTTTTTATATTTTCTCATTTGTTTTTTTTTTTCTATAAAAGAACAAGTTTAAAAGTAATATAGTTGTATAGGCTTGTTGGACTTCTCTATATCATTATTATTTGTTTTTGAAAGATTTCTTTTCCAATGTTTTTCGGTATATATTGACTTTGGTCATGCACCTTTAGGCACGATGTAACGTTGAAAAGAAAAAAAGTAAACAAACCGATTAAGAATAAAGAAAAAGCTTTATCTGAAAAAATATTTGAATGTACCAAACAAAAGTTAAATTAATAAAACTAAAAAAAAACAAAATAGTGGCACACATGGAAAACATAATCTAAAACCACATCTAAATCCGGCTCTCTTCTAACTTTTTTTCATGTGTTTCATCTAAACAGACTATTACAAAAATTAGATTCGATTATCGTTATTTCCTTCTAAATGTAAAACATATTATTTTATTTAGTTATTCCCAAGTATTCATTAATAACATGATGTAACACTATCTGTTATTATATTCATGACTGCATATTGACTATATTTTAACATTTAACAGTTACCAATATCGCTCATACGAGCAGACATTTCGACTTTTCCTGTATTCTGAGTGGCATTTCATGGAGTACATTGTTATTGAAAGAAAGTGAAACGAAGTGTATTGGATTGTTTGCGTCAATTTATTGACGTATATATATTCGTAAATTTGTTACCAATGTCTAATAATTCAAAATTCGATAATTTTACTGTCTCGATTGTAGTATTCAGGTTATCCGCAGAGAAGCAATATATTTTCTCCACCGTAATGATTATCAAATCTATTTTCAAATTTGATCAAACCAAACCGCCTTTTAGCGCTTCCACTGTCCAGTACTATGTCATAAAGAGGTAGGGCCAATATGCCGTGGATTTTGTCACAGAAGGGCCAATTTCAAAAAGTGCCGACAGAATAGAATTTATACATATTTATAAATACTATAAAAACAAAAAATGAAAATGCTTTTTGATCAATATCTCGATTTACATATATTATGATATGTGTTATAAATAGTTAATTCAACCCTCAAAAAGGATGAAAGTCTATAATGCGGAATTTAGGGTGTTTTTAGGTGGGGAAAACAGGGAATCCCCCCAGAAGGACATTTCAAACCAAAAAAAAATTATGCTTTTTGTGACTGTTGTAATTTATACTACTTTTCCCTCAAAAAAGTAACTGGTTTGGTATGTCCTTATTACACAAAAAAACAATATTCTAATGAAAAAATTGGAACATCGTTAAATTGTACTTATATAGAGAGATTGTGTTGAAGATAAGGTTCGAATCACGCTCAGACGTTTTGCATTTTTTGTGTTGTTATATTAAATTTTAATGTTTCTATCATATGTTTTCGGATGTTTGCTTAATTCATAGAGTCAATCTGGTTCATTTGACTATATAGTATTTCATTTTATTAAAGAAACAAATAATATATCACTTATTGAGTGCATTCCTATGACTGTCCATACTCTTGACTTACTTTCTATAAATGTGTTTACATTTATTACATATATGCAAGGAACAACTGCCGACAAACTAATGTAGGTGCTTGTACATTATAACCAATAACACGATAATTTATTATTTTGCAATGAAGCCTAAATGCTGCGTGTGTAATATACACATAACTTAAAATGAGGCCATTGTATACAAGTTTCAAAACAAAACAAACAATTTTTCGACACCTTTTTCGAACATGGTAGTATATGTATCAAATGCAGTCAACAGCAATTTTGTCGCAAATTCACTGTGTAGATACTTGTACTGACATTTTTACCACCGTCCCTGCACCGGTACCTAAGTCATCAGAAAATAAACAACACCACAGAACAAATCAATTACACTACAAATCGTGAGTGCAGGTTAAACATCAAGAAGCTATTTCATCTGTTTCACAACGAAGGGCCGATATGTTAAAATGCCAGGCCATATAACAAGTGTTAGTAACACAAAAAGGCCATATAACAAGTGTTAGTAACACAAGTAAGGTGTTCTATGACCAACGGATGTAAGATGTTCGCCGGTTAAAGTATATATTATCTTATAGACGATAAAACATTAAAAGACCAGAACAAATACAGATATAGATATAGGAAGATGTGGTGTGAGTGCCAATGAGACAACTCTCCATCCAAATAACAATTTAAAAAGTAAACCATTACAGGTTAAAGTACGGCCTTCAACACGGATCCTTGGCTCACACCGAGCAACAAGCTATAAAGGGCCCCAAAACCACTACTGTACAACCATTCAAACGGGAAAACCAACGGTCTAATCTATATAAAAAAAACGAGAAACGAGAAAAACGTATATATTACATAAACAAACGACAACTACTGTACATCAGATTCCTGACTTAGGACAGGTGCAAACATTTGCAGCGGGATTAAACGTTTTAATGGATCCAAGCCTTCTCCCTTTTTCTGAAACAATAGCATAACATCACAACATAGAAAAACATACGATAAAATATCAATTGGCAGACTTAACTCAATCCAAAAAATACATATACATATATTCAAAATGAGAAAAACAGCATCCCATTTGAACTTGTTCCATGTCATTTGGCTTGTTGGACAAGTTACGTAGTATGGTACCTTATGTGCATACAGGGAGTTAACAATTTAACAAAGTTAACATAAAAAATCAATAGTCTTGGCCTTGATTTTTGTAGGAATACCTGTTCAAGGTATAAAAATCAATAATGTGACGTATGTTCATGTACTATAATTAGCATCGATCTAGCTATTCAAAACATGATTTACCTATCTCATCGAATGAAAAGAATTCACGGGAAAATGGCTCTCCCTCTTTATACTACTTATTACAAAGCTTGATCATGATCTGTAGCTAACTTTATCAATAAGTCATCACTGTGTCTAAACCACACCGGCAAAATTTGCTCGGACTCGATGGTATCAAACATCCAGCACAATGACGGAACACCAATAGACAAAAGAAAAGTAGGTTTCTCCTTATTTTTTTATTTTTTTTATGATATCGAAGAATATATATACATATACAACTATTTTCTATTGTGAGATGCAATATTTTCTACAACCGTTCTATATTAACGGAGAAATAAGTAAAAATGCATGTCAAAATGACGAATTGAGTGAACCTTGCCTCGAAATTGTTTAATTTCTCGTTAAATTGTTCACATTGTACGGAAAGAAAGGTACGGGAAGATAGATATTGACACGGAGATTGCAAATTTAGTTATTATGAGCATCTTCATAATTGTATCTCTGTGTATGGAACGAAAGAAATGGGTCATGTCAAAATGGAACTGGCCGGTTTCGTCAATGTATACAACCCGGTTTCGTCATAGATTTCAAAATGCATAAACCCGGTTTGGTCAAATAAAAAAAATCATAATCGCATTACATTATAATTGATTATTTAACTTCAGCGTTCAAAAGGAGTTTTGTGGGTCGTTGGAAAACAAGTTCGTTCACCGGACAACGGCTTATTATTTATATGATCGAGTCTCAGATTCAAATAAATAATAAGCAAACACTTGAATTCCTACTCTTATAGAACACAAATATTTTAATTTACTTTGCATTCCGAAATTTTTTAACAGCATATTGAGATTAAAGCTCTCTAAATATGCGTTTTCTATATGAGTTATGGGAAACTATGTTGAACATGTTTAAACTTGAAATTAAAGTTTACGGTCTTAAAAATCGAAACACACAATTGATATGTGATTTTCTCGCACAAAAGGATGGACACCTTTATAAGTAATCTAATCATTCTATGTATGTAATCTTTTCTACAATCGTTAAGGGATAATTTTAACTATGATACAAGTTTTGGCACACATCGCGCATTTACTATACAGGCTCTTTCATCGGACGAGTTAAGGTTTTTTCGTCATTTTTTATTATTTGTACTTTTGTTGTACTGTTTGTGTCAGCGACAACACTTTGACTCAGTCCATTCCTGAATCACACGCTTGTAATCCCATGGTTGTCTTTGGTTGCTTTATACCATATGCGTTTTGGACATAAAATAGGCAGGTAGTTTTCTTGTTTGAATTGTTTTACATTTATAATTTAGGGCCCTGTTATAGCTTGCTTTCATGCAGTTTGTGTGGTTTTCTCATTGTTTAAGGCATACGCTGACCTAAACTTGATTAATTCAACATAATTTGTGTTTCTAAAAGAAAGTTGTCTCATTGTCAATGTTTATGGGATAAGTGGTTACCGTCACTTCTTCTTAATAAGACCTAGATATAAATGACGGTCATGTTTTGCAAACCAACTTTTATTCACATTGAAAATTCAAAATCGTCAGATATTGTTTTTGTGAAAACACGCTTTAGTGCGCAAGTAACACAGTATATATAGTACCAGAAAATCTGGCAGGACTGCATGCATGATTAATTTGTGCAGAACAGTATAGACTATAGTCGGTTTGGGACTGTTCGTCAATGATTGAATGCATAAATGTATTAATAATTAATAGTAAAGATTGTAAACTAAGTGTATATAATATAGTATATTAAATTAAAATTATGGCACAATCAAAACACATCCTTTTATTAGCTCACCTGGCCTAAAAGGCCAAGTGAGCTTTTCTCATCACTTGGCGTCCGGCGTCCGTCGTCGTCCGTCGTCCGTCGTCGTCGTTAACTTTTACAAAAATCTTCTCCTCTGAAACTACTGGGCCAAATGAAACCAAACTTAGCCACAATCATCATAGGGGTATCTTGTTTAAAAAATGTGTCCGGTAATAGGGGTAAAATGCAGTTTTTGGCTTATAACTCAAAAACCAAAGCATTTAGAGCAAATCTGACATGGGGTAGAATTGTTAAACAGGTGAAGATCTATCTGCCCTGAAATTTTCAGATGAATCGGATAACCCATTGTTGGGTTGCTGCCCCTGAATTAGTAATTTTAAGGAAATTTTGCTGATTTTGGTTATTATCTTGAATATTATTATAGATAGAGATAAACTGTAAACAGCAATAATGTTCAGCAAAGTAAGATCTACAAATAAGTCAAATGATCGAAATGGTCAGTTGACCACTTTAGGAGTTATTGCCCTTTATAGTCAATTTTTAACCATTTTTCGTAAATCTTAGTTATCTTTTACAAAAATCTTCTCCTCTGAAACTACTGTGCCAAATTTAACCAAACTTGGCCATATTCATCATTGGGGTATCTAGTTTAAAAAATGTGTCCGGTGACCCGGCCAACCAACCAAGATGGCCGCCATGGCTAAAAATAGAACATAGGGTTAAAATGCAGGTTTTGGCTTATCACTCAAAAACCAAAGCATTTAGAGCAAATCTGACAGGAAGTAAAATTGTTGATCAGGTTACGATGTATCTGCCCTGGAATTTTCAGATGAATCGGACATTTCGTTGTTGGGTTGCTGTCCCTGAAATGGTAATTTTAAGGAAATTTTGCTGTTTTTGGTTATTATCTTGAATATTATTATAGATAAAGATTGTGGCCAAGTTTGGTTTAATTTGGCCCAGTAGTTTCAGAGGAGAAGATTTTTGTAAAAGTTAACGACGACGGACGACGACGACGACGGACGACGACGACTGACGACGACGGACGACGACGGACGACGGACGCAAAGTGATGGGAAAAGCTCTTTTGGCCCTTCGGGCCAGGTGAGCTAAAAAAAGAGTCCGGTAACTCGGCCAACAAACCAAGATGGCCGCCATGGCTAAAAATAGAACATGGGGGTAAAATGCAGTTTTTGGCTTATAACTCAAAAACCAAAGCATTAAAGTCATAAGAAACCTCAAATTAAAAAAAAATCATGCATATGTTTTTTATAACTAAATGGATAGTTTTCATTATACAACTTATGTACATATACTTTTTTCTGAGGAAAATTCTTTAATTTGTCCACATGTAGAAGAAGTTTACTTATTTTTAATTGCTTGCTTCCAGGAAGCAATTCGCCGGACATATTTTCCGTATGCATAGTGACCTGAGCGTAACCCTCCTCGTAAAAATCCGGTGATCGCAATACGCATGGGTCTGTCATTAAAATAAACAATTATCTGATTGTACATGTTAAACACGTGTTCAATATCCATGCTTTTTGTTATGTGTTTACTATAAGGTGACAATCGGTAAACTTCGGCTTTAAAACACGGCATTTAATGAGCAGCCATATTTTTTAAATCATAACAGACAGAGAGAAAAAAAAATTGACGATTATACGATATATTTGCGTAAAAAATGACAAAATCGTGTTCAGAGTTCTAAGTTTATGATATATACATGCATTGGTTCAAGAATTGGATAAACATTATTTTTCACCACTCACTGGTTTCATATCACTTTAAGAGCAAATCTGACAGGAAGTAAAATTGTTGATCAGGTCACGATCTATATGCTCTGGAATTTTCAGATGAATCGGATAATCGGTTGTTAGGTTGCTGCCCCTGAATTGGTAATTTTGAGAAAATGTTGCTGTTTTTTTGTTATTATCTTGAATATTATTATAGATAGAGATAAACTGTAAACAACAATAATGTACAGCAAAGTAAGAACTAAAAATAAGTCAGTATGACGTTATTAGTCAAATAACCCCCTAAGGAGTTATTGCCCTTCATAGTCAACTTTTAACAATTTTCTTAAAATTTGAAGATTTTCAATAACATTTTCCACAGAAAGTACTGTTATAGATAGAGATAATTGTAAGCAGCAAGAATGTTTAGTAAAGTAAGATCTACAAACACATCACCATCACCAAAACACAATTTTGTCATGAATCCATCTCTGTCCATTGTTTAATATTCACATAGACCAAGGTGAGCGACACAGGCTCTTTAGAGCCTCTAGTTTTTCATCTTTACATACTACTATTATAAACAAAGAAAATATAATAATGTTACAAAATAATTAGATACCAGTGTTTGCTATTCAGTATTTATATTCCATTTAAAATTAGTTTGAAGTTAAGTGAAATAAGGGATACGCCTTTCATTAGGAAAATGTGTATTATCATAATTAACTATGTCCAAAAGTGCCCGTTTAAAATAGATTTTAACACGCCAAGTTTACTTTACAATAGATATATATTTAAATTCTCGAAAGACAATGTTCAGATCCGTGGCAAAGTTTCTTTTCATAAATTGTTTGTTAAAAAAAACCAAAAAAAACCGGGTGATATATATAGACGAAACCGGGTGATTGTGTAGCAACAACATTGACGAAACCGGTTTATTCTAATTTGACATGACCCTTTTCTTTCGTTCCATACACAGAAATACAATTTTTGAGATGCTCATAATAACTTAATTTTCAATCTCCGTGTCAATATCTATCTTCCCGTACCTTTCTTTCCGTACAATGTGAATAATTTAACGAGAAATTAAACAATTTCGAGGCAAGGTTCACTCAATTCGTCATTTTGACATGCATTTTTACTTATTTCTCCGTTAATATAGAACGGTTGTAGAAAATATTGCATCTCACAATAGAAAATAGTTGTATATGTATATATATTCTTCGATATCATAAAAAAAATAAAAAAATAAGGAGAAACCTACCTTTCTTTTGTCTATTGGTGTTCCGTCATTGTGCCGGATGTTAGATACCATCGAGTCCGAGCAAATTTTGCCGGTGTGGTTTAGACACAGTGGTCATGTAAGTGTAAATCTTTTATAAACTAACCATTGTTTGAATGCAAACTGCAAATAAAAGTAAGATCACAAAACTACTGAACTTAGAGAAAAATCAATTCGGAAAGTCCATAATCACATGCCAAAATCAAATAACAAAACGCCTCAAAAACGAATGGACAAGAACTGTCATATTCCTGATATGGTACAGGCATTTTCAAATGTAGATAATGGTATATTAAACCTGATTTTATAGCGCTAACCCTACATCCACCAGAAATATTGAATTGATGCTTGTACGTAAAACTGTAATTCTAAAATCACCATTCGGTTATAAAACAAGCTGAATAAAGTAATACAGGATTATATAAAGGAGTTAATGGAGGTGTATGTTAGGAGAACTTACTCACAAGCAATATAAAGTCCCTAAAGTTTTTGAGAGGTAATGCAATCTGGAAACACATCACTTGTGCATCTATGGATCAAGACATTAACGAGAGTCAAATCCAAGAACATTGCATTTCATGAAAACAATATTCATATGTATAAATGTAACAACTGAAACAACAAGTTTTACGTGGTAAAAGCTTTTATAAAGTTATCAATTTCTCTGACACATATTTATTCATCCTAAGAGTTGACATTGATTATTTTCTTCTAACATAACCAATCTTCATGATGAGGCTCATTTACTGGGATCATCGACAACAACATATCAATTGATTAATATTTGAACAATGGGTCCAGAAAGGTGAATTGCCAAAGAATAAGAGCAATACAATGTGCTGATTTGTACCTTATAGATTATTTGTTATGAAATAATGAATATCAGGTACAAATCGAAATATTCTGAAAATGTCTTCTATTTCTTGTATTGATAATACATTTTTATTAAAAAAACAATATTGCTGTTTCTTTTTCAGGTATTCAATGACATTGAAGATAGATCCATAATTTTCAACGAATCATATTACAGTGGAAATGGGGATGTTGTTATATCTACCAACACAAGCAAAGTTCTAGTTTCCATCAAAATGTTTGTTTTGAATGGAACATCCGGGCTCGTGTTACGGTATTATAGCGAAGGTGAGTACGCAATCTTACCAATATATAAGAGCGTCATTGGATGTAGGTGTAAATGTTTAAGATGCTGTAAGCCTGATATCTTTTATTAGTTTTTATGTACAAGCAATGAATCGTGAGCCTGCTGGTTGATGTTTCTCCACGAATATTTCAACGGTAGTCGGCACGTTTGAAATGACATATCATTTTCCGTAAATAAACTGTTCATCTAAATTAATCAAAATATCGATTTTTTTACAGTTTTGTTTCGATAGTCACTGATGAATTTCATGTTGACACACGCAATCCTGGTTGATGCATTTATAAAACCGACACAATTAATATAAAAGTAAGAAGATGCCGGCTTCGGTTGTCTCATAACAAGCTATAAAAAGCACTGACATGAAAAATACAAGGACTAGATTTTATATATATACGCCAAACGCGCGTTTCGTCTACAAAAGACTCATCAGTGACGCTCGAATCCAAAAAAGTGAAAAAGGCCGAATAAACTACGAAGTTGAAGAGCATTGAGGACCAAAATTCCTAAAAGATTTGCCTAATACAGCTAAGGCAATCTATGCCTGAGACAGAAAAGCCTTAGTATTTCAAAACATTCAAAATTGTGTTAATAGTCAATTTATAAATATAACAATGTCAATGATAATTCATGTCAGCACAAACAGTGCTGACTACTGGGCTTGTGATATCCTCGGGGAAATAAATCTCCATCTGCAGTGACATCGACCCAGTGGTTGTAAATAAACTCATCATAGATACCAGGACTAAATTTTATATATACGCCAGACGCGAGTTTCGTCTACAAAAGACTCATCAGTGACGCTCGAATCCAACAAAGTTAAAAAGGCCAAATAAAGTACGAAGTTGAAGAGAATTGAGGAATTGAGGATTTGCCAAATACAGCTAAGGAAATATATGCCTGAGGTAAAAATCCTAAGTATTTCAAAAATTCAAAATTTTGTAAACAGTTGACTCAATATCTTTAATTGTTTTTACATAGGCGGTAATGGTAACGTTTTTTCCTGTAGCTCAGTCCATATCGTAAACTTGGATATGTATGATAGCTCGTTTCGAAGCTGTGTCATTTTCACATATGTGGTTAAATTTTCGGGGTAAGAAGTGAGATTACTATTTCCGTAAATTAGCAAACCCCGAACATCCTTTTGTGATGCGGCTCCTTCTGGTAAAGTATCCCCTTTTTAACACAATAAGTTCTTTAAAAATTTAATACTTTGAACACATTCAATAGCTCCATAGTTTTTACACATTTATGTTCCTCTACTTTCCTAATCACCACAAATAATTAAGTTCAGTCGTTTGTTAAAAATAGAAACATGTCCAATATCACTACACAGAGATTTTTTCTTTACACGTGACATTTGAGTTCCTCATTTCGAGGCGCATAAGGGATGTTGTCCCAGTTAATTTATAAACATAACAATATCAATGATAATTCATGTCAGCACAAACAGTGCTGACTACTGGGCTGGTAATACCCTCGGGGTAGTGGCATCGACCCAGTGGTTGCAAATAAACTCATTATAGATACCAGGACTAAATTTTATATATACGTCAGACGCGCGTTTCGTCTATAAAAGACTCATTAGTGACGCTCGAATCCAAAAAAGATAAAAAGGCAAAATAAAGTACGAAGTTGAAGAGCATTGATGACCAAAATTCCTAAAATAAGGTAAGGTAATCTATGCCTGAGGAAGAAAAGCCTTAGTATGTCAAAAAATTCAAAATTTTGTAAACAGTTAATTTATGAATAATACAATATCAATGATAATTCATGTTAGCACAAACAGTGCTGACTACTGGGTTTGTAAAACGAAAAGACTACTGAACTGATCTCTGTACAAAACAGTATACAAAAAACATGGTATCTCGTAACAATTTGGTATGGAAAAGTACCGTGCCATGTCTTTAAGCAATACGAGTTCACACTCAGCAAAACAGTCACATTCGGTAATAAAAATATCGGACGACGTAATGACAAACCACTATCTAACACGTGGTACAAATTTCCATAGTTAGTTTGGACGAAGATACATCGTATGTATCAGCCAATTCGTGATGGTGTCCGTTAAATTTACGGAGTGTCATTTTTAATCTGTCCATAAATGTTTCATGATTTTCAGAATTTCATTTTTTATTTGCGAAATAACAATAAACTTGAACAAGTGTAAAGAAAGACAAACAACAGTAAATAATGATGTTTTGTAATTGTGTTGGTAGCATCACCTGACAACAAGGGGAACAGATTTGTCATTCCTGGTGGATCGTATATTGTTGTTTTCACGTACAACTCTCAGAATGTCACCGTAAACAATTATTGGGAACCATTAGGCCTATACACGTTTAACGTTTCCATCGATAGCTCGTATTGGGGATACATTGGAAGTAAAGGAGCTGATCTACAAGCGAACGGCGATATAATTGTGTATCATAAATCATTCAACCATCGTCAAATTTGTGCGGTCATGCCGTTTGATGTGTTAGGAACAAAATACATGATCATTTTTACAAATGTTAATTCGAGAATTACGGTAACGGGAGTGGGTATAACTACAACTGTGAACCTTACATTTCCAGAATGCTCAGGAAACTGTTCATTGCCGTCTTGTGCAAGACAAGATGTGTCTTTTATATTGCACCAACAAATGGATTCTCAACGACATATTCATTCCTGTCAATGGGATTTGACAGGATCCATTATTACTAGTGACTTCCCTGTGTCTGTAATGGTGAGTGACTATTACGAAAGTCTCATGATGCCACCTGTTAATACGTGGGGTCGTAAATTTATTATAGCATCTTTCCCTGGTCATTTTTTAAGAAGATTTATTTTAAAAATGGTTTCAAAGGAGGCTAATACAAATGTGACCATACGTTGTTATAGACCAAACGCCACTTTAGTAAAATATGATTTTTATCTCAATGAAAGCGGAGATCATATAAATCAATCAATTAGCGTAGACAGAAATTGTTTGATGCAATCAAATAAACCAATTCTACCTTTGCAATTTACGCCAGGTTATCCCGAAAAAAAGTTCATCATTCCACCTGTAGAACAATATTCCTCGGACTATTTGTTACCTCCAGAATTATGTAATAGTGATATATTTATATGGGATAAATTATATTCCCTTGTCATAATAAGTGAGACCAAATATATCGATGGTTTAAGAATGGATGGCTTGTTTCTGAGTAATTTGCAAATACAAAACATAGGGAAAACAGGGTACAGCAGGGCATTTGTCAATACTAGTGTGCCGAAATTACATCGTTTACACCACACTGATCCCAATATTGTTTTTGGAGCATTCGTGGTCTGCTCGATGATAGGTGTTACTCCACTTGGGAGGAGAATGGCATCAATAGCTGAGGTATGTATAAAATTAAGTTTGTTAATAAGTTTGACATTAAATATTATTATACTTCACGTTAAAATGTCATATTTTGATTGGCTAATACGAGGGTGTCATTTTACTCTATCACATAGCTGAGAGGGTGACAATTTTTTTGAATGTTACCCACTCGTCTAAACCAATCAAAAATCGACAATTTAAAGAACAATGGATTGAATTTACATCAAGTAGTTGAATACAATGCTTAAGTTTTACGTTTTGGATCAAATTTTATTATATAACTGTCAAAATTGTTAAAAAAAAAAAACACCTTGTTGTTTATTTCTAATACTCGTTACGTTGTTATGTACGTGACGTCATAGAAAAATCCTTTTGAAATAAAATTGATCTGTAAAAGACAAAAATGGTAGGACGTTCAGTATAATAAATTAAATAACACATAGCTGAGAGGGTGATAGAGCAGATTGGTACCCCTTGAAAAAGCATTGTCAACCTTGGCTTCGCCGCGGTTGACAATGTTTTCTCGGGGTACCAATCTGCTCTATCACCCTCTCAGCTATGTGTTATTTATATAATGTTTCGACAAAAATCTGAATTTCCCTTGTATTATTCAGCCACACTGTATTAAGTCTAAAAGCCCCGATTAAATAGTAACATTTCATTTTTGAAGATGATTTCTTAATTCATAAGAGTAAAATGTTTTGTTTTATATAATTCTTATCCAAAATGTAGCACTGAAGCTATAAAGCAACTATATCAGTTACCTCACCTTATTTTAGAAATGTAAACCAACCTTAAGTATACCTGGCGACGGTTTAGACAACGATTGTGACGAATTAATTGATGAGGACAAATGTGATACGAATTCTGCAGGTAAATAAGCAATATATATCGAAGGAAGTTTACAAGTGAGGACCGAGTATTGTGGTATAGATTTTATGTCAGGTAAGACAGTTGTACTGGTTTTTACTATGGTATTTTTTTTGCATTCTTGTTATTCATGTTTGCTTATGTGTTTTGTCTTGATGCCTTTTTGTTTTTCTTTCTTATATATTTTTTTTATATGTATCAGGATTAAGATTATATCACAATGTTGACTATTGTGCCCCATTATGACATTTTTAGCTATTGTGTCTGTTTATTTTGGACACACATCGCTGTCAATATAATAGATTTTTTCGTGACTATGAAAGTTTTAGCTAGCTATACATGTAAAACAAGGTTTAATCTACCAAGAAGATGTCTGTACTAAGTCGGGTATATGGCATTTGTTATCCGTTTGTGTATGAGCTGTTGGTTTTGCCATTTGAGAAGGGACTTTCCGTTTTCAGTTTTCCTAGGAGTTCGCTATTTTGGTGATTTTACTTTGTTTTTAAGATCATGTCATTTCTATTAAAAGTAATGTATGTAGTAAACCATGATCGATGTGTGTCGAAATTCGATAAACATCTATAGCCTATCAAGATTTTTTTCTATTATATGAAAGTTCAATGCAAAATAGTCCAACATTTGAATAAAAAATCTTGATGAAACAGAAATTTTTCTCAAAATTTTTATTTTATACACATGGTTTCATCAAAGCCAACGGCGGATTTTAATATAAAACTAAACAGCAAAATGAGATCATAAAATCTATATCGAAAGACAGTGTTATATCGTTGAATTCTAACATGACGTCCTTCAAACGCTTTGAGTACACACCCGTGGTAAAATTTGAATATATTGCATGGGCTGTTCCGATCGTACTCCCACGTCATATGCTTTTTTATGAATGAGTTTGCGACGTCATAAAACGATGACATGCGACGTCATAAAACGATGACGTTAGAATATGAGCATTTTACGGGAAAATACACGCTTGTATTACCGAAAATCATCACAACATGGAAACGTAAACAAACGATGCTAAAATGTGTTATAAGCCATATTTGTTAAAACATTTGAGACATATAAGTAAATTATCATTTAAATTCATTCAAAACTATCTATATATATTATTTTAAATAGTTTAAGCATGTCACTAATTCAGTTTGTTCCGTTCTTTTACGCCAATTTAATAGTGTGTTTATTTCTGGGAATGGCAAATATTTGCCTCCACCTAGAGCGCTTCGATCCAAAAGAATTGCTGTATTTGACCTATTAGAATCGAAATAATTCATGGGGGCTTTAACATATCTAGATTTTACCACTGGATGTCCCTTTATGCCGATATTTTACCCCTCGCTATCGCTCAGGGTAAAATATTTGTCATAAAGGGCCAACCCGTGGTAAAATCACGATATATTCAAGCCCCCATGAATTATTTCTTAAATAGAATAACGCTGTCTTAAGGAATTTAGTGCCTTATTCTGGAGTGTCCCATGAAAATTGTCTATCACCTTCAATCTGCAGAAGTATTGTTTTGATTACTTAAGGTATTGATCATTTACACATGTAGAACAAGATCTGTCTTACCTTCCGAAGTACTAAAATCATCTTAGTATATTAGGCTTACAATTGACAAGAAAGCTATAAAACCCAGAGTTTCAAGTGGAGCAATCGAAATCATACTTGCGATAATTTAAAGGACATTTTTACGAGTTGGTTGAGCGTTATGGAATATTTGTTTCACAGTTCACGGAGAGTATTTTTAAATTGCCGTTGTCTATACAATCCGTCCTCTTTTCCTCGAATGTGACCTACTGAACCAAATTTATCACCTGGTTTTGTTCTGTTGTTTTTGTATGACGTCGTCAGTCTGATTTATTCCTTCAGTGTCTGTTTCCTCTCTGTCGATACCATTATTCATACATATCTCATACAAATAAAATTGTGTCATACCAAAATGCTTTGAGACATTTTTTTTTTATATGTGAAAATTATCAATGTGAATTATTGTCACCAAAAGATGATTCATTAAGTTATATGCAAGAGAATGATTAAAATTATGATAAATTTCATATATGACATTTTTTTTGCTTTGCAGATGTTAACAGTAACAGTGATTGTGCGGCCGCGTCCCAAGGTATGTTACCATATATTGGTATATATAAATAGCAATTGTTTAACCTCAATGCAAGTTAAGAGCAATTTCGGTGAACATGACAAGTCCGTTTCGACACATTCCTAGTATATTAATAATACAACAATTGAAACAAATAATATGATGTTGAAACAGGATTCGGATTTTGAAGTCTTTATTTTATACAGGCTTAAGTTGGTAATTTAGTCAAGATCAACGTTATATCTAGGTTGATGGTTTTGGCATTAAAAAGTAAATAGATAAAAACCAATAAATTGTCCTAAAAACTTCATCATTGCTAAAAGAAAAAAAGAAAAAAGTATCAAAATGGATAAAATGAGCGCAGAAGAAAAGCATAGAAGAAATAAAAGAGATCTTCCAGCGAAACTTTTACATATTACAAAAAATTGTTTTTTTCTAATTGAAGTAATACTTCCATGTCTCGGATATATAGATACCGATGGAGTTGTATGGAAGACCACCATGCCAAATAATTATGACTATCAAACTTGTGTGAAGGGATCGACAGGTAACGTTGAACTAAATTTCTTAGTTTATATTGAGCGAAATTTGTATTTTATTGCCTCACTGCAGACATTCGTCCTGTGATAGAATGTATTGAACTGTATTTAAAGGTGTTATTATCAGTAGTCTATTAATTCAATACCTCCAAAAAAGAACAACCAAATAACATATTCTTTTCTGATTTTGACATGTTTTTACTGAATTTAAGTTGAGGTCCAAATATAAAATGAACGATTTGTTCTATTTACATGCAGGAATGGTGGCTCATAATTGTTTGGATAATGCATATGAACGTGCAAAATTTTTGAACCAGTCAACAAATTCTTTTCACGTTATTGATGACAAAATTACGACCAATTCGATATTAAAGATTATAAATTTTGCCGCAACTTGTAAAGCTTTTTGTTAGATTGGAAAATAACGTGAAAACTGTTTTATGAACGGGTTTATTATCTTATGTTGATGACATGATGTAACATTCAATATTTACGGGGATTTTTCTTTAGTTGTTCAAAATTAATTTGATTGAACAAAAGTATTTACGAAGTCTTAGTGAATGATAAGCATACATCATATTCAAGAAATATTGTTTAAATTTATATGTGATGTTACTGACCACATAACAGAAGTAATGTTCCATTTTCGTCGTCCAGGGATTTTGACTCTACATTGTTTTTACAATAATTGTAAATGAAATTTAAACCTGATTGGTTCTCATAATGACAGCTTCGTGTTCAGTACATAACTTGTGTTAATTGATAGTACTAGAAATGAAATTATTTTCCAAATTTACCTCTTTAAATGTACTAGTTTAATATGTTTCTTTATATGTACTGTGGTCAAACATTATACTTCAATAATTTAAACAATGTTTACCCTTATAGCGAATTTGATCATTTCATTTTTTTTGATAAATTTCAAAAGGGAAAAACAAAAACAAAACTATCTGTTGATTTCAAAAGCAAACAAATACCAGAAATATTTTTACCAAGTGTTTCTTTTCGATAAGCTATTTCGGTTGTTTACTATCCAAGTTGCAAATGTATAATTAAAGTTTAAAAATAGCTTTGGATCCTTGAGATAACAAATTTAGATAAATCTAGATTATCATAATTGTATATATATTCATCAAAATTTAGCGTGAAAGAGGGGGACGAAGATACCAGAGTGACAATCAAACTCAGATATAGAAAATAATCTGACAACACCATGACTTAAAAATAGAAAGACAAACAGAAAAACAATAGTACAAAAGACACAACATACAAAAACCAAAGACTAAGCAACACGAAACCCACCAAAAACTTATGGTGATCTTAGGTGCTCCGGAATGGTAAGCACATCCTGCTCAACTTGTGATAACGGTGGAGTTGCTCGTGTTATTACAAACCCGATAAATAGTCTAATTCGGTAGGTCATATTCGTAGTGAAAAAGGAAGTGGATTGTAGTTACGACATAAGAAACATATCTGATACATCTGTGAAACGGTTATACCGTAAACTTCAAGTACAGATTTATGCAAGCTCTATATTTTACTTCATTCTCTATTTGTTTATTGTCTCTTTAATTACACAGGCGATCACCTCTAGTTTTTGGTGGGGTTCGTATTGCTTATTCTTTAGTTTTCTATTTTGTGTCATGTGTTCTATCGTTTGTCTTTTTGGCTTCTATGTGTTTGTCTGTTTGTCTTCTTTCATATTTGGCCAGGCGTTGTCAGTTTATTTTCGATTTTTGAGTTTTACTGTCCCTCTGGTATCTTTCGTCCCTCTTTTACGCGTCATAACCTGTACTACACAAAATAGTTTACCCTACAGAAAATATTATTTGATGTTAGCTTTCATTTGTTCAAGTAGTTATACATGGCAGTATTCACTGCCAAAAAAACTGATATCAGGACTGTTATTCAGTTTTTTGTAAATGCATAGTTTTTAAAGATTTTTAAACAAATTATTGGTTTAATCCGCCTACAATACAATAGACGATTTAGATAGCTCGGCTCCAAAAACAGATTTTCGGGAGAGTTCAAGTGGTATTCTAATGTCAGATATAACCAAGATACTTGCTTCGCGTTTCCCCCGGTCATTAGATAAGTAAAAGTTTATGTGCTTAAAATAAAGCTAAATGCGAATGTATTTTTAATGAAACTCATACTCAACACTTTTATCCTAAATTATCGCTTTTTTTAGCGGTAATCACAGTTCACACCGGTCTGGTAATATATTACTTTATTCGGGCATATAATCGTCATCTTTTCCTTCGTGTTAATGCTGCGATTGTCACACTTATTAACTGTGGCAAATCTAACTTCAAATAGCCTATCTATTTACTCTCATATTGTATACTGTATTTGTGAAATCTACAATTTGATAAAAAAAAAAATATATATTATTCCACGGTAGAGAGTGTAAATGCTTGATTTCTACAAAATCTTTTACATGAAACAATGCAACAATATGAAAACGATCTTAAACTTTAGAAAATTGAAAGAAGGAAGCATAACAATCGAAAATAAAAATTAATTTTGAAGGGCAAACTTCGAATCTTTCTGAACTGAAAGAAGGACGATACGGTGTTTGGAAGGGACCAGATACTTCATTCTGTGTCAGTGAAGCACTCAGTATCATTGCTGCCAAGGTAACAATACCTCCTTAAATTGTGTAATAAAAAGAATATTGATGAGATATGTTACCCTGTATCTCCAATTGTCAACATCTCATAATCATTGTTACATATATTATTACTATTAGCAGAACTAAAAACAATCAGCACATTACTAAAGACAACGTAGATTAATAACATACTCAAAAAAAGTTTCGCAAAAAAAATACAAATAGAAATGACGTAATGAGAACTTGAACTACAATGAGATTAAAAAAGCGTAACTTTATTTTATTGAAGTCTTTGTTAATTTAAGATACAAATCATAATAAAGATCTTTGCAGCGACACAAGTTTTTGAAGTACTTTTCATATTAGCGGCCAAAACATTTGAAAGGCAAAAATATAAAAGGTTAAAGATTTAAATGGAGAAAAATGATGAAATGTTATGAGTAGTTGTCTGAAAGGCCGATCATGTCATAAACCCGATAAAGTAACGCGTTAACATTCATCGCGATAAGAAACACATTTAAGGGCATACGATACAGTTTTGATCCTGTATTAACAAGTTCGTAAAAATTTGCATATAGGCTATCTTTTGCTTGATTAAATCAAATATGTAATAAAAAATATACCTTCATGTGCTACTTTTTGAGTAAAATGAGGTCGACATTTTGTATATTTGCTCAAAACTCTTATTTGCTGTCGTAATTTCTTTTTCGAAAGACATAACTTAATAATTTCTGTATTTTATAAGTATCATAAAAAAAGTATGCATGTTTTATTCAGAAATAACTCTATCAAATACATCTATCAAATGTTATGAATTGAGGAAAATACGTCATTTTTTGCTGCATGTTTATCAAAATTTAAAAAAAATCCTCTATTTACAGTTTTATAAAATTTTGGTCTCCCTGCAAAATGAAACAAATTGCTGTTTTGAAAAAATAGGGGTGTATTAACTCGTTTTCAAATTAAATCAGTTTGAATGAAAAAATCAGTCGAAAAAGGCATCTTTTCCCGATATGTCACAGTTTGACGTCGCGAAAATAACATTTTACGTTAACAACGTCATTACCTCCCCTGTAACTGCATCGTATGCCCTTAACATAATAAGTACAGTTATAACGCGTTAAAACAAGAATTTAACGCGTAAGGAAATCAATATATTTAACGCGTTTAACTTTGAAATTATCAAGTTTGGGATTTAACCCGTAGGTGAAAAAGACGTTTATCGCAATAAAATACCCGTCGCACTGGCCACATGTGTCATAATAAATCACATTTACGCGATAAATTCAACTCAATTACGTTGCTACGAAACATTACTTTATCGCGTTAAAACATCGATTAACGCGATAAAACATCGTTCAATGTGTTTAAACATCATTTAACGCGTTAAAACATCGTTTAACGCGATAAAACATCGTTTAACGCGATAAAACATCGTATTGTTCAATATGTTAAAATATCGTTTAACGCGTTAAAACATTGTTTAACGCGTTAAAATATTGTTTAACGTGTTCAAACATCGTTTAATGCATTAAAACATCGGTAAACGCATGAAATCATCGTTGGATTGAGTATCGGGGTGTCCTGGACATTACAGACGAGGAGGATAATGAAGATATTTCATTTCGTCTTCATTTCATGATTAAAAAGTTTCCTTAACAAACCAGATTTCAAAGTAGCTGAAGTTAACTGGAAACCATACAAGTTCTAATGTCCTATATGAAGCAGGTATCTTGAACAACCTGGACTCTGAATGCATCGCTTTATGCGATTTAATATCAAAACAAGTGTTGCAAATGAAAACATACCACAACAAACACAAGAAGATGACACTAATGAAGACGATAACATTTTAGCACACTCGGGAATGAATTACAGCCTCCATCGTGTAGCTTTGGCCTACACAGAACAGCAAGGTATAAATGGTACTAAAAAAGACTAGTGTAAAACCATTCAAACAGGAAAGCCAACGGTCTAATCTATAAAAAAAAAAAAAAAAAAAAACTTATGAAGCACATCAACAAACGACAACCACGGTACCAGGTACCTGACTTAGGACAGGTGCAAACAAATGCAGCGGGTTTAAATGTTTTAATAAGCACCAACATGTATCTAACATGAAACAATAGTGTAGTACACAACGTAGAAAAACACATTTTAAAATATCAACTGAAATGGCTTAACTCAATCAAATGACATATTAAAAAAACTATTGAAGATACACTAAACGAATAAATTTGATCCTGGTATCTATGATTAGTTTATTTGATCTATGACTCAATATAAATACAAAATAAAACACTGGGGTTAGAGTCAAACACTAACAGAATGACAATCATAACCTTTCAAGACTGATAACGGACGGACAGAAAGACAGTCTATTTCCGCTTTACAGGTAGGGCAATAATAATAGCGCCCATTTTTAAGGGGGGGGGGGTAAATAATTTGTTCTCTGCACATGCCATATAACAGAACAACGCAGTATTTAAGAAGAAAAGATCAACTCAGTAAGTAGTAAGAATAAAGACTAACATCCTCCTTCCCTAATGAATATAAAATAGTCATCCTCTTACTTTTGGCTCATATTAATTACATAATTTGGCATGGTTTACAAAATGCTCGATGCTTGCTATTAAGAGCCTCTTGTTTCAAACTTGTTCACAATTCACACACGATTGCTAGATGATAAATTTATAATAGATACCAGGATTGAAATTTAGTATTTGAGCCAGACGCGCGTTTCTTCTACAAAAGACCCATCAATGACACTCGAATGATTTTCTTTTTAAATGCCTCGGTTATCTGACTTACAATTGGTAACCATATTCGATTGTAATGTTTAACTGAGGTGTGGTTGATAGATATAGTAAAGATATGTCATGTTTTCATCATCTACTAAAACACTTTACTTGTAGAGACTTATGTAAGTATACGTCAAACTACCATAGTTTATGGTAAACCCTAATGATAGATACAGACATCAAAAATTGCAAACATTTAATAATACTTTTAGATATTTGGATGATATTTTGGCTCTCAATAATGACGACTTCAGTATGTATATTAATGAAATTTATCATGTTGAACTTACTTTAAATAAAGCTTGTACTAATAATGACCACTGCCCTTTTTCGATCTTGATATCTACATCACTAACGGAAAGCTGAATACTAAAATTTATGATAAAAAGGATGATTTTTCATTTCCTATCGTTATTTATCCATTTTAAGATGGTGTCGTTCCCTTGTCACCATCTAACGGTGTTTATATATCTCAACTTGTACGATTCGCTCCTGTATGTAACAATGTTTTAGATTTTAACGAGAGAAATTTATGTATATATACGTTCAGGTATTTCACATCCAATTTTTTATGGAAATATTCTTTATAAAGCACAAAGGTGTCAGTCTTCACCTCAGAAACTAACAAAACCTTTGAATAGACTTATTAAGAAATGATATAATTACGATACTGTTGTCAAGTCATTAAAGATTGCATATTTTGGCGTTAATATTGAGTCACTGATAAGGTCTTTGCATCGGAACTAAACACATTTATTCTAAAAACAGTTGTTGGCATGACACGGGTTATGTTCGTCTCATATATGTTCTGATGGTATGATACTAAACCCCTAACGGGAAGGATTGTGTCTGATGTTCATATGATGAAATCATAATCTTTCAGTCAGTTTAATTGAAGTCTGAAGCTGGTATGTCAGTTAACTGCTAGTAGTCTGTTGTTATTTATGTATTATTGTCATTTTGTTTCTTTGGTTACATCTTCTGACATCAGACTCGGACTTCTCTTGAACTGAATTTTAATGTACGTATTGTTATGCGTTTACTTTTCTACATTGGTCAGAGGTATAGGGGAGGGTTGAGATCTCACAAACATGTTTAACCCCGCCGCTTTTTTGCGCCTGTCCCAAGTCAGGAGCCTCTGGCCTTTGTTATTCTTGTTTTATTTTAATTTTAGTTTCTTGTGTACAATTTGGAAATTAGTATGGCGTTCATTATCACTGAACTAGTATATATTTGTTTAGGGGCCAGCTGAAGGACGCTTCCGGGTGCGGGAATTTCTCGCTACATTAAAGACCTGTTGGTGACCTTCGGCTGTTGTGGTTTTTTTTATTTGGTCGGGTTGTTGTCTCTTTGACACATTCCCCATTTCCATTCTCAATTTTAAAAACACCAAGTAAAGTATCAAAAAAACTTGACATATAAACAAAATTTATTCAAGACGAAGCGTAAAGACGGGTTGACAAAGGTAAATTTAGATGGCCGTTTAATTAACATACGGTCAGTCCGTTTATATATATATGAAAAGTAAGCTTGAATTATATTAAACGTTACTTTAAACACGTTACAGTAGCAATTGAAGTAAACGTGTTGAAAATGCATTTAAAGCGTTAAACTTGTATTTAACGCGTAAAAGATTCATTTAACGCGTTAAAAGCGCATTTAACGCGTGATTGTTGCATATAATGCTTTTAAATTGTTTTTAACGGGTTAAAATATTATTTAACGCGTTAAATTTGCATTTAACACGTGAAAAGTAAAATCACAAAAATACTGAACTTAGAGGAAAATCAATTCGGAAAGTCTATAATCACATGGCAAAATCAAATAACAAAACGCATCAAAAACGAATGGACAAGAACTGTCATATTCCTGACTTGGTACAGGCATTTTCAAATGTAGAAAATGATGGATTAAACCTGGTTCTATAGCGCTAACCCTTTCACTTGCATTTAACGAGTTAAACTTGCATTTTACGCGTTAAAGCTGCATTTTGCATTTAACGCGTTTAAACTGCATTTAAAGTGCTAAACCTGCATTGAACGCGTTAAAATAACATTTAAAGCGTTTAAAGTGCTTTCACGCGTTAAAGTTGCATATAATGCGTTACAAATGATTGTCACGCGTTGAAGTGGCATTCATCTTATTTTTTATCGCTGTATCCTTCTTTTAACGCTTAAACCCTCTTTTAACACGTTAAACTTTCATTTAACACGTTAATTCTTATTCATTCTAATACGATTAGAAATTAATGATGATGATATAAAAAAATGTGCTGAAAATCAATAAACTTTATCACGTTAATTGACAAAGTTATGACACATGTGCCCATTTCATTTTGTAAGTTTCGGGTAAAATCTGACGCCTTAAAACGTTGTTATGGCGAAAGAAGAAATTATTTTTGGTCAGTTTTTGTAGTTTTGTGCTTGACGCGTTAAATAATCAAATAACGCGTTAAAAAAATGTCAACGCGTTAAAACTATATTTATCGAGTTAAATGTTAACGAGTTACTTAAGCGGGTTTTTGACATGAACGGCCTTTCATATATTTGTTTCAGTTGCATCTTTCCTTGAATGGTACAAGCAATGTCACGTTAGCAGATGTTCTTAATGAAACACTGGGAGTTACTAATACGCTGATATCAAAAGACAACTTCAATGCAGGAAATTTAAAGTCTGTAATAGATAGCTTAGATTTAGTAGTGACCATAATTGAAGAACAGTCATCTCTAGGAACAACAAAACGTGAAAGAGAAGTACTGTATAATAATGAAATTCGTCGCATATATCACCGGAACAACACCACTTACATGTCCTTTCATTTCGGGCAATGTTTTACCATCTCCCCTTTTCTATAGGTAACATATGGTTACCTGCTCTGAATTTACATAATGTAAACCTATTTTTGTCTGCAGGAATATTCAGGTAGTTAAAGAGTACCATTTCTGAATGTTTTTGTCGATCAGCCTCATTGTGATGCTCTGATTACGCCACTTTGAGCAATGTTCATTTTGTAGTTGAAAATTTTTAGAAAATCCGCTCATGTTTAGAATATCCTGAACATATTTGATCCATTTGATGCTTTCATTTTTCAAACTGTGTTGATAGTATGCGATCTTGTAAATTAATGAAGAGAGTTTGTTTTCGTCTGAACATATTTTGCACCAGAACGAAATAGTTCGGCATTTACTGCTGATGTCAAGTGGGTATCTGCCCGTTCCATTATAGACAATAGTGTTTGGCGTTGATATTTTCAAGTGCAGAATATGTTTCAGAAATTTTAGGAGAACTTGTTCGATAACATTTTTCTCAGATCCTCAAACTTCACATCCATACAGATAGGATTTACTATTTTGTCGAACAGATCAAGTTGCAGTTTTATTGTAAATATACGACTTTTTTGTATAACTCCATACGTGGCTTTCGTTGCTTTTTCAGCTATTTTTTTCTTTGCTTTTGTAACAATCAAAACCAAGGACTCATGAAACCAAAAGACATTTACATCAACAGTTACAAATAGTAAATAAGAAACAACACGTACTCCACTAAAAACCGGGAGTGAAATCATGTGCTCCGGAAGGGAAAGCATTTCCTGCACCGTATACGGCACCCGTCGTGTTATTTCTTTATTCAGTTCGGTAATGATGCAGGTTATCATGACTGAGGAAGAATATTAGATATGATTTCTGACACACTTGTGTTATACTGGCCAGCTCATGATGTCGACCGTAAAAGCGTAGAACAGTTTTTTTCTGATTTTTTCATCATTTAAAAAAGATAGTGTAATATGAATAAATTATTAGTGGTGGAGTAATTTTTCCTAAATCCGCTATGGTTATTATGAAGAATAGAAAAAAAGCTAAAATGGTAGATAATCTTTCATTTAAAACAGACATGAATAATTTCCTAAAATAGCTCAAAAGGTACCAGGATTATAATTGATAGTTATTGGTTATTGGTCTAAAGTAATTGGATTAATTAGTTATTGGTCTAAAGTTATTCAGATCCTTCACATCTTTTTTGTACATAGGAATTATATTTCAAAGGAGCCAACTTTCCGGTATCATTCCAGTATTAAAAATTAGATTGCAGTACTAGTAAACAATTTCATATATGCATTTATAATTTTGTCAGCAGTTGATTTTATGTTTTCATTAATGATAAGGTCATCAACACCAGCTTTATTGTTTTTAAACCGCTTAATTCATTTCAAGATCTCTTTTCCTGGTATTTTTTCTTTTTCTTTGGTATTATCATGATCATTTTCTTGTATGTTTCCATTTTCATAGTTGGTTCGTTTAATTCCTTATAGAAGTCACCTAAAGTTTCTTTAGGTATATTCGACTGATTTTGTTAATGCCTACCGTTCAGTAATTTCCAAAACTCCTTTGGATTTTTTGTTTCATATTTTTCCTTTTGTTTCTGATTTCGATCCTATATTATTTATTACATTTGTATAAGGTCTTTTTGTATTCTTTTTGCTTTGGTTTTTAATTCTTTTCTTTTCTTTTATTCTGATTTACAAAGTCTATATAATCTTTGAGTGCGCCTTGATTTTTTTTCTTTTTTTGTCTGCATTCTTGGTCGAACCATGGGTTATTCGATTTCCCCTTTTCAGAGTTGCAGGTTCTTTTTTCAGAATTTTTTTAATTGTAAGTTCCAAATGTATGTTTTGCGGCATAGACAAATATATCATCAATATCCTTTACAGTATCATTAATGATATTATTCAGGTTTACATGGTAATTTGTTCGTAGGTCCAAAGCATTATCAATACATTTTGTAGTTTCAATTTTAGCAAGATCTAAGTTTCATTAAATTTATCCGTTTTAGCAAAATTTCATTTCTTAATCTGTTCTTTTGGTTGGATATCCGTTCGAGGGTAACATGCATTACAGGTACATTTAGTGTTGATGTTTATAGAAATGTTCAAAGGGCAGTAATCGTCGGAAAATAAATTACTAAAATGTAGCACATCAGAGTTTGAAATAATACTAAGGAGGTCAAAGGTTGCTTACAAATAGTCAACCGTCGCTGCATGTTTGTGTGTGAGTTTACTGGTAACGTTATCACATATTTTTTCGTTAAAAATATATACACCAGTGTATCACATAAATCTAGCATTAAATCACCGTAATTATTTTTTGCTTTATCCAAATCTTCCCTAGTTACAGGACATTTACATTTGTCAGGTATGTGAAAACTATTTTCTTCATAAACGGATGATTCGGTGAGAATATAATCAAATCGTTGTGTTCACTTTATACATGATCCAAGTCTATCGATAATCTGCTATTAAAATCACCGACTAAGCGTACATATTTATATCGAGAAGAATATTTTAAATTATCTTACCTCCTCTACATTTCTAGGAATATGATTGGTTATTTGATATTAGGTTAGTAGGGAGGCGAGGTTTATTTCATACACTGTTAGTAGTGGTGGTGCGTCCCTTTATATTCCATATTAAGTAAAAGGGAACCGGGGTTTATTTCAAACACGGTTAGCAGTGGTATTACCTCATTTTATAAAAACAAAATGGTACTGAGAAAAAAAATCTTAAAGGTTTCATCAGACGAAGAAATTGATGATTAAGATAAAAATAAAACGCATTTAAAGTTGTTATTGGTGGCTCCTGTTTTTGTAGGATCAATGGAAGTAGCTAGTTTCTTAATGCTAACAGTATCGATGACTTGCTCATTTTGATAGGTAGTAGTCTAAATTTCACATGTTTATATAGTCGGTAGGATAAATTCGTAACATAGTATGCTAGTGACGTTATACGATATATATGGGTTCAGTAAATTCCATAAGGGGATTTGAGCTTCGCTCGCACCTCATAAAGAAATGTACTGACCCTATATATACCGTATTAGGTCACTAGCACACTATGTAACTAATAATATCATTTCAATTTCTCGAAAAGAATCGGAGGAACTGTATCGTGTATTTTTGGCTGAAATGTAAACCGAACCAAGAATGACATCGTCTTATTATTTAGTGTATTGGGATGAAATACTAATAAACATGACAAAATTTCTTTCATTTTTGAACATACTTTGATATCTCATTTTATAAAAAAAAATATTATGCCGCCCGATTGTCTATTTCATAAGCTGAATCTGTTTTTGATTTTGATAGTATAGCTAGGCAGGGATAAATTGTCGCAGTTGTCGGTTTTAGTCTCTTGGAAACATCTTATATCGTATTAGGTTATAAGGTCAATAAATTCAGGATTTGCATTCTTGTCTTAATTCCACATACATTTAAGCTTAATATTTTTAATTTTCTAATTTCATATGCACGGCAAATTAGCCTACACTGTTTATGATTCAAAGTTTTCGTATTTACGTTTGAATCTTCTGTGATTTGCTATGACGATGAGCCAGTTCTAGATCTCTTGTTTGGCCTACCGAAATTTCCTTTATTTTCGTTTGAGGTGCATGGCTTTCCTTTGTAATATTTGTTATAATATATTAAAGTTTACCTTCGATAATTAATTTGTCCCGTATCAGACTGAATCTGTTCCCATTTCTTTAAGCGTCTTTCATGACAGAATATAATTTTCTTCTCCGTTCTACAATGTCAAGGCGGAATTGCAATTTCATCCCAACTGAGGTTTTTTTTAACTTGGGCTCTGCTTCTAGGTCAGAAGCATATACTAATTTTGCTATATCAAATAAGGTTTTATATCAATGCCTTCTATTTTATCCGTGCTTTCTTCAATAACACTTAATCGATGATCAATTTTAGTAAGTAGTTTAACGATATCTTATTCCATATTTTGATTGTCAGCATTGGACTCTATTTTATACATTATTCGTGTTATTCTAACGTTATAGCAATACTGCGGGAATGCTGCAAAATAAGAGTAAAATGCACAGGCACTTGTTTCTATCCACTGGAAGACCCACTATCAACGTATATTTACGAGAAGGTACCCAATTACTTTTTTCGCCTCTCCGCTTAAAACCCTTATTTCTCTGTCAATTCAGTCTCAAATTTCTTGTTCCATACATCACTCTATTCGTGAAAAGTTTTTCTTTCCGATGGTATGCAATGTATTTACCCTTACAGTACCCCTTTACCCCTAATACACACGATTTGACAATAAATTTTCATGTTTTCGTTTTAGTTCTCCTACAAAATACAACAACAACCGGTTTGAAGCAGTAAAGTCAATACCGCTTGTGATTGGTCGGTTCATAGTTCATAGGTCATTCACTCTCTAAATTTTACTTTAATCATTTGTGACTCTTTAGACTTATCCTTCACTGTTTTATGCAAATTATCTAAAACGGAAGTTGTTGTATTTTGTAGGAGGACTAAAAACGATCACATGAAAATTTATTGACAAATCTTGTGTATTAGGGGTAAAGGGGTACTCTAAGGGTAAATACAATGCATATCATCTGAAAGAAAAACTTTTTATGAATCGAATGGTGTATGGGACAAGAAATTTGAGACTGAATTGACAGAGAAATAAGGGTTTTAAGCGGAGAGGTGAAAAAAGTAGTTGGGTACCTTCTCGTAAATATACGTTGATAGTGGGTCTTCCAATGGATAGAAACAAGTGCCTGTGGTAAAATGTCTTACGTTTCAAAGAACACTTTATAGAATAATAAGAAAATGGCGACATTCGATGGCGACGTTGTCGGCCTTTAAAAAATACTTGTAAATTAATAACTCGATAGAAATATGTTTAAATGTCACAAAAATTAATCCATTGATAAATGCCTACTTTAATTCTTTCAGCCTCTTTTCTGCCTCTTCGTTTGGCAGTTTTGATATTAATTTCGTAATTTTCGGCTAGAACAAATTTGCGCGGCTTCTTGGTTACCTCTGTATATACACAAAGTCTTATTGTCAATTAAGAGATTATGATGTCAACAAAATATTAAAATGCCTTGAGTTACCCCTTGAGTCAATGAAAACAAAGTGTATACAAAAAAATCTAGTTTTAATTTCATTCTTTTAGAATTATTTCTCTCTTCCAAATGATTTTGTAATTCTTCAGATGAATATATTTTTTTTATACAAATGGTATCGCTGAATTTGTTTCAATTCTGACTGCATATAAAAGTTCATTTCAAAATCAACATGAACAAATTTGAGTCCACTTACTTTTTGATTTTTGTTGTCTTGAATTATTTAAATTTTCTGCACCTGATGCTTTCAGTCGTCTTAGCAAGGTCTGGGATTTGCATGCTTCTTATTAAAGTTTGTTCCGTTCCATCCATTGGATGTCATTCCTTTTTCATGATTGTTCGTCCAGTTTTATCACTATCTGGTGAAGATTGTTTTCATTCAAAACACTGGATATCACATTGGCACCGCTTAATCCCCTTAGATAATTAGGGTTAGGCTCTTTAATATCTCTTCAATATCACTGTGCTCTAGAAATATAAGTCATATTATAACACATTATGTAGCTTCCTGATTAGGGTTATTTATAATCGACCTCTCCCTGGATATCAGTGCTTTTGTCAGTAATGTTCCGTATTAAAGATATTCTCGAAATTTAATCACATAGACAAGGTAGCAGTGCTTTTTTATTGTGCATTTCAAAATGGGACTTGATAGTGGATAGCTGTCTCAATGGAATTCATACACCCCTTCTTTTTTTGTAAGCTTATGATTCAGCTCACAAGAATACCAAGAAAATAAATTTTAAAAAAAAATATATATTACTCATAGCATTTAATCATTCCCCAAAGATTCAGTATATTTAATCAGAATGCATAAAATCTTATTATAACTAAATAATCATTATTTTAGAACTTCGTATCAGTTTTGGATAAATTACTATCAGTTGTCAACGAGAAAAGCTGGAGAACGTTAAAAAGTAAAGTGAGTATTTATAACTCAACGTGTCTGCTACAGGGATGGGCACGATTACTGACAAATGTAATCGATTAATAATCGATTACATGAAGGATTTTTGTGCAATCGATTAATAATCGATTACTCAAATTTTAGTATGTAATCGATTACAATCGATTACTTCATCAAAGGTAATTACATTACTTTTCGATTACTGTCAATTACATACTTCAACATCTCAACAAAAAATAAAATGAGTAAAACACAATTATATTGCTCAACATTTGTATAGTGGAAATTAAGATCTTTACCAAATTCATCATTCAAAGCGTTGTTTCTAAATTATAAGTTACTAGCTGTTTTTTAGATCAAATCTCTTGATGAAGATTTATAGAAATATTTAAAAAATCTTGAAATTTTGACTTTCAACATAAATGAAAGATGTCATCGCATTGCAATAATCAATTATTCATAACTAATTGTTTTTCAAAAAATTAGCTTTCTTACTGACTTAGGTTAGCTTTTTTGTTTTTACTCTTCAAATTTTTTTTATTTAAGCATAGTTAATTATAATGTTTAAGGAAATATAAAAAAAGTGGAACAGATAATTAGTTCAGGTAATTTTTAAGATCCAAATTTATTTTTATAATGACATGCATTATTTAAACCTTTTGTTTGAATAACCACCCTAATTACAGATTATTTAACTGCCACTGGAGTACAATTTATAACCTGGGGCTAAATATTGTAAATTTCCTTCTTAACTAGACATAAGATAATTGAAATAAAAACAAAGTATGTTTGTTATTGATTAGAAGACTTTGATCATCTCATTAGTAAGGGCAAGAATGTTGTTACTGTAAGATTTGTTAACTTCTTCAATCAAATTATATACAAAATATATTTATAGTGTCAAAGGGATACATGTATCTATTTCTAAAAAGAATTGCTATGCATTGCCATTGGTTCATTGTTAAAAGGATTTTGTGTTTTTTTTTAAATTTAATTTATATACATGTATATCATAACATTTAAGAAATCAACTGTTTATCTATTCTAAGCTTTAATTTCAACTCTGATTGAAAATGATGTTTTCAGGAAATTTAATACAAATAAGCTTACTACTTTTAAAAAATTTAGTACAGAACTTAACGAAAGACAGACACATTTTTTATTTAAGATCTTATTTTATTATTTTAAATCTATTTTCTTGTTTTAATATTAACACTCTTGAATTATTGACAAGCACATACATCCATTTGTTTCAAAAGCTAGATATAAAGTAAATTTAGGTAGGGGATCTGGTTGCTCATAATGCAGTTTGAGACAATAGATAGAAATAAGGCAGTTGCTAAACTCTCAAGTATTGTTGATGCATAATATTTTATCTGTACCACAAAGTGATAACATACATATTTTCCTCTGAAAGATTATTTTTCATCAAACTATTTTACTAAAGTAATCGAAATGTAATCGAAAAGTAATCGATGATTACATCCAAATTTTTGCTGTAATCGATTAAATTACGATTACATGTAATCGAAAATGTCTTTGATTACAGATTACTGTCGATTACTTGAAAAAATGTAATCAATTACAATCGATTACGATTACAGATTACGATTACCCCATCCCTGGTCTGCTAAAACAGTTGTATGGTATCGTAAATGAATGAATAGAAGAAAAGAAAAGAAAAGAATGAACTAAGTTAAAACAAAATACCATTTTTAAATCATAATAGAATTTGATAAAATTGGGGGGAAAATTTAGTAATCCAACCTTGATAAGATGTAGCATGATTATGTTTAGAAACAATAGTATAATTTGATCTTTTGTTGATATTAATATTTGTGTTTCTCACATATAAAGAATGTGTTCGTGGTTTTATATCAGTGGCATTTCTGTTTTTCAAGTGTTTTGTTAAATTTTTACAGATTTTTTTAAAACTAAAAGTGTTCTTTTCTTTCCTTGCTTTCATTGACTATGGTCACTCTAAATTAGTAATCCCCACTATGGCATGATAGATTGTAGGACGATTCGGTATCTACAGCTATGTTAATTCGAACTACGTTATAGCACATGTCAAAACTATTATTCAATTTGTAATGTAATAGATAACCATATTTTATCTAGTCACTGTTTACCTACATTTTGTCTTGTTTTACATTTCCATCAAGAATTCTTTCCCACCTTTTTTTCCAGATAAAAACAACTAATTATGTTTCGACCATAATGAAGGTTGTTACCAGATTCGGATTCCAAGTGAACGTTAATCAATCGGAAGATGTAACACTGTTTCGAGAAAACATAGGCAAGTTATATATGTACTGCTAGAATAATCAAGATCTATATCGGAGAACAATTTGAAAACAAATATACCATGCTTTTAATTGTGTACACCAGTCGCGCGTCTCGTTTACAACAGACTCATCAGGGATGCTCGAATAAAAAAAGGCTTAAAAACCAAATAAAGCACAAAATTAAAAAAACAATGAAAGACGATAATATCTATACATGAAATATAAATAATATTAAATATGGTGTTTCTAAGACTGGTCTTGTACCATGAAAAATTTAAGTCGTACGATATATTTTTATGTATTTATTTTTATATTACAATTGCAGATTTATTTATTTTTTTATCTTTTTTTTTAATAAAGTGCAATAAATAATGAATAGACTCTTATGACTAATCAATTGCAATTTTTTTTATTAGTTTTAGAAGCTAAAAAAGCATTTATTGATGACATGATTTTCCCAAATGTCACCGTTCTGTCAAGGAATTACCAACAGATGACGAACGCTTGGTTATTTCTTAGTAAGGATACTATCAAGAATAACCTAAATGGTGAGAAAACATAACCTAACCTTTATTGAACAAAGAAACAAGATTAGGTTTCACACTAAAAATGTAAGAAAATATTCGAATGCAGATATCATTTTGTAGGGAAAAGGAGACAAAGACAATTAGTAACTGCCTGAGTCTGATTGCCTTCCTTTCTCTGCGGAACAGATATCTCTTTCAAAATTGTATTCTCTTTGAAATATAATATATGCTAATCTTTGGACTTACAAGAGCAACGCAAAATATGCAACATATGCAATAGGCACTGCTTATCCGTTCGGGGATCATACGATTACCACGGCTGTTGGAGTTCGTGTTGTAAAAATGCCTTATTGTTGTCTGTTTTCATTGGATTTTCGAATGGCCATTAGGCATTTTTCTTTTCGATCTGGAATTTTTTATTCCGTCAACATCATGCATCCACTAGTAGTTCTTTTGCTTGAAATGAAAAACAGTTCTGAAAGAATGAGCGGTTGAACGTTACTAAGTATAAAAAGGTTTTTCCTGGATGTCGACGTCACCAAAGACACGTATTTTTAATTTTTTTAACAGTTTGTGGCATTGTCTTAAGTATTATAATATATAGAGATAAACTGTAAACGGCAAAAATAATCAGCAAAGTAAGCTCTGCAAATTAGATAAACATGATCAAAATTATAGCTACTGCAAAATTGAAAGTTCACAGTGGTGTATATGTAGTTTACTTTATTTTACTTTGTTTATTTCAGGAAGTATTGATTACACAGCTGTTTATTACAGAACATTGACGAAACTTCTACCGTAATATATTTTTTAAATTATGGGAGGGGCACTTTTACCCTATTTCGGTCCAAAATAAACATTTTTTTCTAAAACAAATTGTTGGCATGATATGTGATATGTTCTTCTTATATATTTGATAATGGTATGATACTATACTGCTAACAGGAGAATTTGGGCTTGGTATTCCTATGTTGCAGAGTTAAATGGAGTCTGGATTTTGAATGTCAGTAACTATTAGGAGACTCTTCATAATCTGTGTATCGTGATTGGTTTTGTTGCTTAGTTTCTATTTTTACCTTTTCTGACATTGGAGTAGGACTTCTTTTTGCAAAATAAAACTCACCAAAATATCCTAATTTGAAAAAAACATTGAACAAAAAATATTGAATACAATCATAATCAAAAAGGGCCAAACGATAACGTAGGGACAGTGAAACTAAGAATCACTTATCCAGATTCAATGATTCTAAGCTGACTTTATAGTTTTATTGAACTTTTTACCATTTCTGTATTAAATATTTAAGACACATACATTAAAAACATACTTATCCTTACATGAGATTGTATGAAACATTCAACATAGATTTGAAATTTAATCGTTTATATCTCGGTCATTTTGGACAATGAAATATAAAATTCCTTTTTAAGTCAAAAGTGTATCATTTTCCAATGAGTAGATGGCTAAACGAAAATGCAATTACAATATATTCATGACAATTTTACATTGTGTCCAATGAGAAAAAATCAAATATCGACTCTTTACATACAAGGAGATATGAAATTACTAAAATTTTGTTTTCTATATGATAAATTCTCATAATATATATTAGAGATTAACTCTATACATCTGTCCAATTATTCATATTTTTGTAGGTCCACTTTTGGCTTGAATATAGGATCTGACGTTGTTTCATTTTCCTTACCAGCGTTTACAGCAGCAAATAATTTATTTCCTCCTGTTCAAATTGGTTATGAACATGTATACGTGAGTGATTTTTTTATATTTAATATATAAACTAAGTTGTACAGCAATAAACTGCATACTTAACAATTTTGTATTGACACAGTTGACCTATAACGAATATTTACATTCGGTCGCGACCTGGCAAATATAATATTCAGTATGGAAATATTATTTAAAAACGACAGGAACCCTCTACGAATATATGAAAGCACCTTACAATAGAAAGTAAAATTAAAAAAAATCGAGAAAAAATCAAAACAGAAAGTTTGTAATCAAATGGCAAAATCAGAATCTCAAACACACCAAACGGATAGATAAGAACTGTAATATTCCTCCTGACTGAGTACATGCATTTTCCTATGTAGAAAATGGTCGATTAAACCTGTTTCTGTGGCAAGATAAATGACAACTTGTGAACATAACAAATATACATAAAAGGTAAAAATGTTTTTAAAAAAAAGGGGTACACCAGAAAAGTTTTGAAGATTATGATAAGCAATAAAGACTAACTGAACATATCTGCAACACTCAAATAAACTGTTTGACAACAATGTTTTTCAACATAAGCTTAAAACGCGCGTCTGGTGCAAGTTCTAAATTTCAATCCTGGTATTTATAATGAATTTATTTTAAAAAAATAGGAAGACAAGCAAAACTGAACTTCGAAATTAGAGATAACATATGCACAAATGTCTGGACTTCACGTTATTGGTAAAACAAATACACAAACTTCTAAATTGCACTATCTGGTATATACCAATGCATAGCTTTGGACTTCAGAACCATGATACAAAACATGTGCAAATTGTCTTCAAGGCTTCTCGATCTTGAGATTTTAGTTTAGCACAGGAACCTGCAGAATATTGTTGAATTACACCTACTAAGATACTCAGATATTATTGTGTGCGTTTATTATTGCGATTTTGTCATTCAAGACTAAGATGCGATTTTTTTTTTGCGACATTGAGCTTTGAGTTGACTTACAAGACACTCATTTTGCCGACGCACCCTATTGTGTTCTTTTTTCAAAGTTTGTGCAATTCCTTCAGTTGGAGTTTGTCTTTTAATTATCTTAATAGTCGATAAAAGAGGGACGAAAGATACTAAAGGGACAGTCAAACTCATAAATCTAAAACAAACTGACAACGCCATGGCTAAAAATGAAAAAGACAATCAGAAAAACAATAGTTCACATGACACAACATAGAAAACTAAAGAATAAACAACACGATATCGTTAAACGACTATCGCGTTATTCGAACATGTTCTTTGGAAACAAAAGCAATGTTGTAAAGCACTGACGGTTGACCAAACCTACTTGTATGGCACATGATTTCGACCATCTTTAAAAGGTAAAGTTATCAAATATAGATAAAACAAATCTCAAACATGACTTCAGTGTGGGGATGTAAAAAAAATAGTAAAATCACAAAAATACTGCACTATGAGGAAAATTCAAAACGAAAAGTCCCTAACCAAATTACAAAATCAAAAGACCAAACACATCATACGAATGGATAAAAACTGTCATATTCCTGTCGTCGTTGGTTGTACGAAAAAATAGTAACGCCCATTTAAGAATTAAACGATACAATACGATATGTACCTTGACTTTGACTTAACTTTGGTTATAGACAATTGTGTTAAAAAATGGATATTCTACAATGTAAACCCACAATGACAGAGCTGTGACAACAATCTATAACTGTTTTCAGTTGAAGAGTTTTTTTTTTTAATAACTAGAAGGTTTTTATCGGTAAATTGGTCGGTGAATAAAGTGTATTAATTTTCTCTAATTTTTTAGAATATTTCCGTTCGTCTATTATATGGATGCAAGCCAAATATTCAGACCATTTTATCGGAATGAATTTTTTAGCTGATTTTTGTATGATAGCTAGTTACAGACCAACTTGGCATGGCGTGTCGTTTAATTTATTTTCACAAACTTACAGAATGATTCTACAGACGATTTCATTTAGAATGCACATTAAATTTAGGTTCATATGTTTTTACAAATGTTACAAAATAAAATGATAAGTATTATAATCCTGGTACCTTTGATAACTATTAACATGACAGCATTTGCGTTTTTTAGAGTAACAAAACGAATTCTACTTGTGTGTTCTGGGATTTTGATAAAGGGTATGTAGAATTTTTTAGAGAGGGACAATAAAAGCATCTCTTTTGTAACATATCTTATAAATGACAATTGGTTACATTGAAATTTCGCGAATTTGTAACAGATAAAAGATCCATGTCCAACAAAAGGCGATGAAATATAAAGACACATTTGCAATGTTGATATATGCGAAGTTCTTCGTATTTTTGATTAAAAAATAAATGAGTAAAGCTTTATTGATGATTATTTCTACTGATCCATTTTAAAATACAAGATGCAAAACAGAACATCAGATGTGTTCAAATTAGGAAAAAAAATCTTCCTCTCGTATAGTTCTTGTTAAATTTTCAGTTTTCTCAATATTAAAAAGAAAAAAAACATTCATAATTTCATTGAAGTCAGTTTTCCAACAAAAATAGTCAATTATTTTGTGTGCACTAAAACAGCATAGCTTTACTAAGACTATAAATCACGTGTACATAAACCAAATTGTATCCAAACTTTCAGAAATGTACTCTCGAACTCTAAATCACCGATAACTGTTCTATATGCAATGGCCTTAACTTTGACAAAACTGCGATGCAAACAACCGCGATAAAAGAAAAGGTTAACAAACGTAGAACGTTTAGATTGATTCTGGAGAAAAAAAATCATGCACCAAATCATTGAAGAAGTGTGATAAATTGGTTTTTTTTTAATTAATAAATTTGAACATTTGGAAAATATACTGAACAAAATTAAGATCGTTTCATCACTTATTTTTTTTTACCGTGATCATGATTAGATTGTTTAACCAGGTCATAATTGGTAAACCTATGCCCTGAAATTCGGAAGTTAACTAGCTGCCAAAGTTTTCAATCAACAATCATCGAATGATATTTTATTTCTTCTTGTCAATTGTGCGTGATGATTGATTGATTGCTGCTTACTCAATTTACGTCTAGTGGCAAATACGTTATACCTGTTCAGGACGACACTCTTTCTCAATTCGTTATGAATGTAAACAAAAAACGTGAACAGAGGACGGACGTTTTATATTAGATATGTATACATTGGTTAAATAATTTCTTTAAGATTATAATTATTAGTCGCTCGTTTAATGTGACGTTGAATATGATACCTAGTTTCAATTTTTGATCTGTAGTTTCTTATTTTAGAATAAAATGAGAATAGTTGTTTTAAATCTGGATTTTTTTAAGCATTGATGGGACTTGGTCAACAGACGGGTGTTATGCAGAATACAGAAATACAAGTTACACCTCTTGTCGGTGTGACCATTTCACCAATTTTGCTGTGCTAATGAGTGTTCATGCATTTGTAAGTTTTTCGTAGATCATATAATATGTACAGAAGAAAAATGATGGTTTTTTTTTTAATTCAGTATAAGAAATGATTAAGTCTGACAAGGAGGCACTACTAAAACAAAGACAGAGACATATTTTTGTGAACTAATTGTAATTCATTCTTTTGTCCTGATTAAAGGAGTAAATTACTTTTTACAGACTATGTATTCCCGTTGTAAGTTGAATTTTGCTTTTTAAATTGCAACATGATATCCTTGAAAATTGTTTTTTTTTGTGTTAGCTTGTTTGTCTTTGTTTAAATTTCTTGATATGGCATGATAAGTGTATGGTTCGATAAAAATATATTTTGACATTTCAGTCCAAAGAAGACACTACTGCATTCACGATCATAACATGGCCTGGATTAGTGGCGTCAATTTTATGTTTACTAATCACCATTTTTCTGCACCTTTATTTTTGGAGGTAATTTCTTAAATAATTAATCATTTATCATTTCAGTTTTTCCTAATTAAAACATTACCTTTCATAGTATTGTTATAGATGTAAAAGTGTGATACGTATTAAATAAAAGGACTAAAATAACAACAAATAGAAGATGATGAAAGTAATTATTTGAAATCTTGTAGTAACTATATGGTTGTCATTTATATTTCTTTCATTTATACTTAAAATAGGAATGTGAAATCAGATAAATCCAAGATTCTAATCTGCCTGTGTTCAGTGTTAGTGCTTGCATATATCATCTTGTTAGCTGGCTTAGATCTAACAGAGGATTCAGTGAGTAGCTGGAATCATCAAATTGTACATTTTTATTTTAATTAAATAGTTTTACATAGTCCCTTATCAAATTGCAAAATCAAAATCTCAAACACATTAAACGAATGGATAACAACTGTCCACTGATAATTTCTGACTTGGTACATGCATTTTTTGTATGTAGAAAATGGTGGGTTATAGTTACATAAATTCCGTTATATTGACAAGGATGTGTACATTACTGGTAAAACTGTCATAAATAGGGGTACAGCAGTGAATATTGTGTTATAACCATAATAACTATAAATACAAACAAAAATATTGTGCAACTAGTGGTGTTTATTTCCTTAATATAGTAACACAGCTAGTGTTGTGCAATGTCGATTTCGTCATGGAACACTTTTTCCACAATCAAGGATACACCTTATCGCTATTAGCCTACTCGGCCGGCCGACCCGGCCGCTTGACCTTTTGACGCATACAACAATCACTTTTCCATTGTGGCGTCAGATATTTTGGTTTATGACGTCAAAATTTTACGGTAATTTGTGTGATGGCCAGTAATGGCGGAGAGATAGCGATAAGGTGTATTATGTAAGGGATGAAAATAAGTTTGACATTTATGATACGATTAAAAAAGCTATCAATGCATTAATTGAAGTCGCTGTATAGAAACAATATAAGGTCAATGTCATAAAAATATAAACTGCTTTGTTTCGGCACAAAATTGGAGAAGGGCTTGTTACAACCTGACATTGACCTAATATCGTATAAAAGAATGCAAAAATTTACCATAGCACAAAAACACAATGACGGGATGTATAAAAGAGGGGCGAAAGATACATGTGTGTACCAGAGGGATAGTCAAACTCATAGATCGAATATAAGCTGACAACGCAATCTTAATCAAAAAGGTCTTGGTTTCTTCTAATTTTGTTTTTAGAAAGAAAAGTAGACTGATTGCTCAACTTTCTGCTTGGTCACTGAAAAATATTAGAACCGTTATGCACTGAATATGACTCATAAGTATCAGGAAATGAAAGTCGGGGAGCACCTGAGATGTTCAAGTTTTTTTGTGGGTCTTCTTTGAAAATATTGAAAATAAAAAGATCTTGTTGATAAATATCTTATATCAATTTTGCAAATAATGCACGATGGCCTTAAAGTATACAGTCTAAAGATGGCACCGGAGAACACACCTTTGCGTTTATTTATTTATAGAAGCCAGGTTATTTAATTTCACTTTCAGATATATTGATGATGTTCTTTCCATTAACAATCCGAACTTTTCTGATTGGGTTCCATTAATATACCCACCAGAACTAGATATTAAAGAGACCACAGACACGGCTTCCTCCGCCTCATTTTTAGACTTATACCTCGAATTTGACTCACACAGTCATCTCAGTACCAGAATCTACGACAAACGAGACGATTTTAATTTTGAAATTATCAATTTCCCCTACCTCAGTAGCAATATACCAAATTCACCTGCATATGGGATATACATTTCCCAACTTATTCGATATTCAAGAGCTTGCAGCTCATATTCAGACTTTGTAAAACGTCACCAGTGTCTGAGCAGAAAGTTGATGAACCAGGGGTATGTCAAAGAACGTCTCGTCCTTTTTCTAAAAAAGTTCATCGGAAGATACCCAGAACTTGTTGATAAATATTCCGTATCAACTTCACAAATAATACAAGATGGTCTTGAAGTATAGATTTTGCGTACTGACGTTGGTTATCATCTTAATAACGCGTTATAGTATCATTTTATTAGTCTTTATTAATATTACTTGTAAATTTTTGAGATATTCTTTTGAATTGACTCTGTGGTTATATAAAAACATCATGCTTTGAACGACAAAATTATTTCATTTACTAAAATTACTCTTATTTATGGATTTTGACATACTATGAATGACAAAATTATTTCATTCAATAAAATACTTTAAATTTCTGTTAAGTCTGTTTTTTATTTTATACATTTGACGTGATACTATACGTATGTATCCCGTCATACTTTGAACCACACCTTAATTATTTATTATTATTACATTTACTGTTGAGTCTGTTGTTTGTTATATCAACTTTACGTGACTTTGCATGTATGTATACCTTCATACTTTGAACGACAAAATTATTTTTATGTCTACCTGTGCGAATTTCAAACGCGCAATTTTACACCAGCAATGAAAACCTTCTATTCTTTACGGGTAGACCTTTATATAGATAAATTAAGTGGTATAAGAAAAGCATAATGAGTATAATAAATTTGATGTATGCCTTTTTGTGCTTCTTCGTTACATTTGTTGTTTTTATAGTGATGCAAGTATGTTTGTTTTGTTCATACTTTTAACGACAAAATTATTTTTATGTCTACCTGTACGAATTTCAAACGCGCATTTTACACCAGCAATGAAAACCTTCTTTCCTTTATGGGTAGACTTTATATACATAAATTAAGTGATACAAGAAAAGCAAAATGAGTATGTTATATTTGATGTATGCCTTTTTGTGATTCTTCGTTACATTTGTTGTTTTTATAGTGATATTAAGATGATAACACAATATTGACTGCTGTACCCCTATTTTTGACATTTTTACTCTTTGAGTATGTTTGTTATGTTCATACATCGTTGACAATGTAATGGAATTTGATGCGACTGTCATACAAGCGAGAGGTTTAGCTAGCTATAAAACCAGGTTCAATCCACCATTTTCTACATTAGAAAATGCCTGTACCAAGTCAGGAATATGACAGTTGTTATCCATTCGTTTGATGTGTTTGGACTTTTGATTTTGCCTTTTGATTTTTGATTTTCCTTTTTGAATTTTCCTCGGAGTTCAGTATTTTTGTGTTTTTACTTTTTATGTCATTGGGTTGAAGATATAATTAGCTGTACATGTACATTATGAAATTAAATAACTGGCGATAGTTTTGACATTATGTTTCAAAAGACAATTTTTGTAATGACACTTTGTTTTCGAAAAATGGCCAAAACAATGAATTTGATTATGGTCCTTTTTCTATCCAATTATTCACATTTGCTTATATTTCAAAATAAATGCAAGTCACTTTTATATTATTAGTTATTAACATTTTATTTTATTTTATTTTAGTCTATGTGTTCAGCGATAGCTATAGTCCTGCATTACTTATTTTTGTGTGCATTGTGTCTGATGGTCGCTGAAGGAATAGACATAGCTATGTCAATCTTAATTGTATTTTCACAAGGAAGATCGAACGCAGGACTGTTGTTATCATTTGGACTAGGTATCAATTTATTACTCGAGAAAAGCATTGACAATAAACAACTTTCAAAAAAAGTTGTAACAATATCTATTTTAAGTCAAATTTAGCCATGAAAGATATTATGTTTAACTTAGTTTTTATTCTTAGGTCGTGACACGTCTCGTCTGTGTATATTTAACTTCGTTTAAACCATTGTATAGAAGAAGAAAAAAGAATTGGATAATATATGTCTTGCATATGATTTCAAACTTCATCTTTGTAACATTTTTTCTTTCTTCAAAAAAGGCCACCTATTTTAGTTTCTGCTTGGTTTATCTCATAGGTAGTATTTTTGTCGAGCCTGCAACTTTAGTTGCAGAAAGCTCGACATAGGGATAGTGATTCGGCGGTGGTGGCTACGGCGGTGGCGGCTACGGCGGCGGCGGCGTTAGCAAACTTATTAAAAGCTTTATATTTTAGAAGGTGGAAGACCTGGATGCTTCATACTTTGTATATAGATGCCTCATGTTACGAAGTTTCCATCAGTCACAGGTCCAATGTCCTTGACCTCATTTTCATGGTTCAGTGACCACTTGAAAAAAAGTTCAGATGTTTTGTAAAGTTGAATATTCTCTTATTTTAAGTAATAGGATAATTATATTTGGTATGTGCATACCTTGCAAGGTCCTCATGCCCGTCAGACAGTTTTTACTTGACCTCGACCTCATTTCATGGATCAGTGAACAAGATTAAGTTTTGGTGGTCAAGTCCATGTCTCAGATACTATAAGCAATAGGGCTAGTATATTCGGTGTATGGAATGACTGTAAGGTGTACATGTCCAACTGACAGGTGTCATCTGACCTTCACCTTATTTTCATGGTTCAGTGGTTATAGTTAAGTTTTTGTGTTTTGGTCTGTTTTTTTTCATACTTTATGCAATAGGTCTACTATATTTGTTGTATGGAATGCTTGTAAGGTGTACATGTCTAGCGGGCAGATGTCATCTGACCTTGACCTCATTTTCATGGTTCAATGGTCAAAGTTAAGTTTTTGAGTTTTGGTCTCTTTATCTAATACTATAAGCCATTGATCAACTATATTTGGTGTATAGAAATATTTTATGATCTATATGTCAGTGGCGCAGGTTTTATTTGACCTTGACCTCATTTTCACGGTTCATTGATCAGTGTTAAGTTTTAGTTTTTTGGCCTATTTTTCTTAAACTATAAGTAATAGGTCAACTATAATTGTTGTATGGAAGCATTGTTAGCTGTATATGTCTGCCTGGTATGGTTCACCTGACCTTGGTCTTAATTTTATGGTTCATTGGTCTTTATTTAGTTATCTTGGTTAATTTTAAGTGTGTGTGACAGTTGTAATAAAGCTTTATACTTAGGACTATCAACATAATATCAATGCTTAGTAAAGAAGGCGAGACATTTCAGCGTGTGCACTCTTGTTAAGAAAAAAGAGTAAATTATAGCATCAGTTAGTGCTCTTAAGAAGATACATACTATAATGTTGTTACAGTCCCTAGACAACGACAATTTGAACACAAGGGTTCAGATTGGTCTCATTATAAATTTCAGAAGGAATAGTGAACCAAATGAAAGGAAACGTGACATATATATCTATATAAGTTTAAGATCCTTTTAAATGTTTAAGAAGGTACTACCAAGGTTTAACACTTCTTTCGTTCACAATTTGTCTCCAAAGTGTAAAATAATATGACCAGAGCTGTTGCTGTGGTTTTATTTCAATACTCTCTTCAGCTATAATGGACTAGTTTTTTTTATCGTGGGTGATTTGGGCTTATCACAACCTTGAATTTAAAAACTCATGGTATTTGATGACTTTTTTTTTGTGTATATTTAATCACAAGATATCTGGTGATTGGTTTTACACGTAATTTGCCTACACAAGTTACTTTTTCATTTTCTTTTTCATTTTTAACCATGGCGTTGTCAGTTTGTTTTAGATTTATGAGTTTGACTGTCCCTTTGGTATCTTTTGTCCCTCTTTTACTTCATATTGTCTTTTTCTTTTAAACTTTATAAACTACTTGGCAACATGCGGAATTATTATAAACAACATTTTTTTGAATTGGCAGTAATTTGTGTTGTGTTTTATAGCAATACAATCTTTAGATCTAAACACACCTTACAGTATTTTCTTTTTCTTTTAGTGTTTCCACTTGTCATTGTCGCGATCTCGATGGCAGCAACCCAGTTCAAAGGATATGGGACCGAACAGTAGTAAGTAAAAATACATGATAACATCCCAACACACGGTTTGATTTAAATATACTTGAAATAAAAAGATGACTGCTGAAACAAATAAATGTAATTATAAAATTGGTAAGATCACAAAAATACTAAACTCATTCATAATGTCCCTTCAAAAATAACAAAATCAAAAGCTCAGACACATCAAACAAATGGATAACAACTGTTATATTCCTGACTTAGTACATGCATTTTCTTATGAATAAAATGGTGGATTGAACCTGGATTTATAGCTGGCTAAACCTCTCACTTGTATGACAGTCGCATCAAATTCCATTATTTCGACAACGATGCGTGATCAAAACAAACAGACATAAAGGTTAAAATGTCAAATATACAGCATTCAACATTGTTTTATAATCTTATTGGATCTTTTCCTCAATCCTCAATCTTATGGCCTTATGGCACAACTCTTCTCATTGGTGCATATTACGCCCTATGTGTATCTTCCTCCATGTATTTTCCTCCATGTACTTTAATTTTGTTATTGCTGTTACGATTGAGGTTGCGGATGTTCGGGTAAGTCGAAACGTCCTGTTTTTGAGATAAAGGCCGAAATGATTTCTAACTTCCGTTTATATTCTTCTGTGTTTTCGTGGTCTAGTCTTCCTAGCAGAGTGCATGTGTTGATCTTGCGTATTCCAATTTCCTTTGTAATTTGGTGGTACATTTCTTCTCTATAACTCTCGTAGTTGGGGCACTCTGTGAGGTAGTGCTGTTGTGTTTCCTTAATTCCACAGCTGCATAAGTCGGTGGTGTCTTGCCCTGTGCGTTTTTTATAATAATTAAGGGTTGTGTAGCCAGTTCTAAGTTGTATAAGGATGCTGAAGATTTTTTTGGAAGGAAAGTCAAAGATTGGGGTGTTTTTGACGTTTGGTGTTATATCAAAGAGGTCTCTTCCTGTGTCGCTTAGTTCCCATCGTCTTTGCCACTTCAGCATGACACTCTTGTGTGCACCTTGTTTTATTTCTTGAAGGGTAATAATATTGTTTTTTGGCAAGAGTTGTGTTGCTTCTTCTGCTGCTTGCTTTGCCAATAAGTCCGCTTCATCGTTCCCTTGAATATTTGCATGTCCTGGTGTCCATAGGATGCAAATTTCCACCCCCTTAGTTCTTAGGTCTTCGATGTGTTCTTTGATGTCTCGAATCACATCAATATAGGATTTGGGTGCCCAATTTAGTGTGAGGAGTCCTACTGCACTTTGACTGTCAGAGAAGATCTTAAGTGTGGTGATGGTGTTGTGTAGTCTTTCCAGTATACAAAATTCCAGTACCATTACAATTGCTACAAGCTCTGCTAGTAAGATGGATCCTCTTTGAGCGACATGTCTGTGTAGTCGTATGGCTGGTCTTGAGTCTTCTGTGTATATGATTGCACCAGCTCCACACGGTCCAGGGTTTCCCATGCATGATCCATCAGTGTATGCAGTTGCTTGGTCATTTGCTGTGTTACCTATTAACTCTGTCATGACTGTTATGCATAATTTCTTTTGTTCTGATGTTCTTGATTTCGAGCTGCCGAGTCTGTTCTAGTATGATGGTGTGGTTTTTGTCCTTGATGTTTCTCCAAGTCTATAGGTAAATTCCGGCTCTATTAAATTGATGTTAATGCCAGTTTCTTTTTCCATTTCAAATGATTGACATAGCGCTTTGCCCATTGGTGTTATATGGATGTCATGGCCTATTTCTTCTTGGTAATTTATTAATTGTTGTTTAATAGGTTCTTTTATGGACTTTGATTGGATTTTTGCAATTTCTCTTATAGCAATCTCTTCGATTCTCAGGTCTATTGGTATAACCCCAGCCTCAATTTCTAAAGCTGCTCTGCCTGATGTTGATGGCATATCTAGGCACAGAGTGAGCGCTTTCCTCTGTAGCCTATCCAGTTTTTGGAGGTCTTTTTGTTCAGCAACCTGCCAAGCTGGGCAGCTATATTCCACCACAGATCTTATGAGACAAAAGTACAATTGTAATAGTTTTTTGGTATTCATCCTACTGATTTGTCTTACTTCTCGTAATATGGTCAGATTTCTGCTTGCTCTTTTTTCCAGGGTTTCTAGGTGTTTTCCAAACGTCATCTTCTCGTCCAATATTACTCAGAGTAACTTTGGGTTTGAGTTATAATTTAGCTCTTTTCCATTTAATTGGATTGTTTTATCCTCTTTACTGATTTTCTCTTTGGTGAACATGCATACTTCTGTCTTTTCAATGCTGATGTTAACTCTCCATTTTCTGGTCCATTCTATTGCTTTTCCGATGTCTTGTGCCATTTCCTCTTTCAGTTCATCTATTTCCTCTGGCTTTCTGGATTGCCACATTGTACCGTCATCTGCAAATTTTGTGTTCTTACCTTTGATGTCATTCAGAAAATCGTTTATATAGATGTTGAACAGAGTAGGAGCTAGCACAGAGCCCTGTGGTAGTCCTATATTTGTTTCAAATTCAGTTCCTATGAACCCATCAAATATACATTTTGCCATTCTGTTGTTCAGAAAGTTTTTAATCCATTTCCATGTTTTTCCTTGGATTCCTAGTTTATGTAGCTTTACCATTAGTCCTTCTCTCCAGATTGAGTCATATGCTTTTTCCAGGTCAATTAGACATGCCAAAGTAATTTCACCCTTGTTGTATTTCTCTATGACGTTTTGGATAAATCGCAGTAGACAGTTGGAGGTAGAGTGGTTTTTCCTAAAGCCTACATCAGCTTTTCAACTAGCATGGCAAAGCTGCACCTTTTGGAGATCAGGGGTCGTTAAGGAGCAACAAGTGTTGCTACCACAAGTGCATCAGGGACTGCTTATAAGCAACACATATGTTGAGATTAAATTTTTTTTTTAAATTGAAAATTAGTCAGATCGATATCTTTTAGACTATATTTCCATTAAGGTATACAAATTATAAGAAATCGACAATGTAAGCCAGCTCGTGTTGATTGTTGCGTTGAATTTGAACGAGTTTTTTATTCGTCAACTCACAACATCAATGTCTTATATCAGTTAAAACACGTTGACAAAAATCTTCTACTCTGCAACTGCTGAGCCAAATTTAAACAAACTTGGCCGAAATCATCATTGGAGTATCTAGTTTAAAAATGTTTCTGGTGACCCGGCCAAATAATCAAGATGGCCGCCATGGCTCAAAATAGAACATAGGGATAAAGTGTAGATTTTTGCTTATATCTCTGAAACCAAAGCATTTAAATCAAATTTTAAAAAAAATTGTAGCTTTTGGTTAATATCTTGAATATTATTATAGATATAGATAAACTGTTAACAACAATAATGTTCAGTAAAGTAAGACCTACAAATACGTCAACATGATCAGCATGGTCAATTGATCACTTTAGGAGTTATTGCCCTTTGTAGTAATTTTTTAATAATTTTTATAATTTAGTAATTTTTTACAAAATATTTTCCCCTGTAACTACTGGGCAAAGTTCATTATGGATAGAGATAATTGTAAGCAGCAAGAATGTTCAGTAAAGTAAGATCTACAAACACATCACCATCACCAAAACACAATTTTGTCATGGTTTTGAGTCCAAATTATGTAAAAGATTGTTACTGCAGTATCACGTTTATACAAAAATATGATTTGATTGAATTGAGAATATATCCCTTAGAAATGCGAAAGTAGCGAAAAACTAACTGTGTATGTGCTCTCGTAACGTCGTTTCTTCTCGAAGTTCGATGCAATTCATGTCAAAGGTTAACATCTGCAAAATATCTGTTGGGTAACAGAAACGTGGTTGATTTACATACTAGTATAGTGATAAGTTCGTATATTCCCGTAAAATACAAGAATATGGAAATCACCAGAATGAGACATTTCAGACCACATTTCAGTCGCATGTTTAGCATTAATAAAACAAATTGGCAATAAATTTTTAATTTACAGTACCTTTAGCATTCTTATTTGCCAGCACATGATTTTGAAATGAAGCATTACATTGCATATTTAAACAATAATTCACATACATTTTCGAAACAGGCACTGATATAAAAAAAAAAACTGAGAACGCTGCTTCATATAATCTTACTTAGTTTCTTGTGTTTCATGTTTATGTTTAATGTAAACTAATTACTACGTTAATCATTGCAGTTGTTGGTTGTCAGTCTCAAATGGATTGATCTACGCCTTTCTAGTACCTTGCATTATTGCAGTCTTGGTATGTATTTTTGACGCTTTCATAGCTGTTTTTACCTAAACACAGTCTAGAATTAATTGCATTCCCTTGATGATCCTGTGACATTGTTCATAAACAAAGGTTAATACATTAATTTGATGTTGTTAAACAGAAACATTAAGACGCTGAAAACTAAAATGAAGTTGGTACTATCACTTTCAACTTCGTAAATGTTGCTCTGTCGCTAAATAATTCAAAGTTTGGTGACTATATTTAATGCATCTATGCCAAAATACTTGACATAAAGGATACCACTGATAGCTTTTGCTGAAGTTTGCGCCATATTTTGAAAAACCGGTAGCAATTGACAATAAGGGTTGGTTGAGCACCCAACTTTACGACAATAGAGATATTTCCACTTACCGTCTCGAGGTTGGTGCGATCTTCTGGGCTTATGATACATAAATTGATTTCCATGCTAGAGTGTTATTATGATTACTATGCAGGTATCACAACAAGGACTACGAGTGGTAAAGTTGAAAAAATGTTTATTGACCCAATCATGAGTTGTACGTCATGTAGTGTAAATTTCTTTGTTATTTATTGCTACTGTCGTTGGGTTGGATTATTTTTACATCAATGTTTATGGTCACTTTGGTATTTTCTTTAATGGTTAATTTGGTGGATTTTTAGTTTTGTTCGTGTCTTTTTTACATGTGAGAAGGAGAATAAATCTGATTCCATAAATGATTGACTATAAAAAAAAATATTAAAAAAAAGTTATTTTCGATAAATTATTATTATAATCAGATATTTCTGTTGATATTTAGACGAATATTATAATAAGTATATTAGTACTGAGAAAGATGTTCTCAACAAAAGCAATGATGAATAAAGACACCAAAGAAAAAGTCAGGTAATACTATGTTGTAATAAAAACAAATTGTCAGGTATTTTATTCTTAAAACAAAATTTCCTTTTTAGTCTTCTTATTTGCACAATCGGATTTTGTTATTGCTCCTCCTCCGTTTTGAAATTCTTTCGTCAAATGAATCTATAAACGGGTTTGATCAATGTGATTTGATTACAAAAATCTTTTTTTTTATCGAAACCGTACATATTTTAGGTGGAAATCCATCCATGCAAACTATATTACTTTACAAAATTGTCTCAGTGCATTCCAGTTAAGTATTATTCCATATGAATATGTGTTGAATGTTAAATTAAAAGCAGCTATGGATATAATTTTACATTCTGAACATAATGTAAGAAATAATAACATATATATTTTCAACCCTTTTATAATCTCACCAGAGATTGTGAAATAATGTAGGATACGTTTAACTTGGATCAAAGTAATTCAGTTTTAGATACGGTTCGACATGGAATCTTTGCATGATTCAAATGATGTTTCTTTGCATGTTAAAAGGATAGCCAGATTTAAATGATGTTTCTTTACACGTTAAAAGTATAGCCAGATTTAAATGAAATGCTTCAGTATGATACGCATTGACAGCTTCGTTAGTAGAGCAGTCTTATTGTGTGAAACATGAGCTCCTGGTATAGAGAGCAGTGATGTCTTTAGTGAAAATTATTGACATGTTTTCTTACACAAAAAGCTGGATCGCTAGTCTCGTGGTAACGTGTTCACTTTGGTTCAAAAGATCGTGGATTATATCATCGGTCGAGTCAGGCTATAGACTTGAAAATTTGTTTTTACTCTTTCTCCGCTTAGCATGCGGCATTTAGAAATAAGAACAATGACTGTTCTGGCCAGAGTCAGAATAATATTTACGGGTCACATGTCTTCCTGTAAATTGCTAACTTGATACTAGCGCGAAACAAATCCGACTGAATGTGTTGATTGGGTAAAAACAGTCATTTACCATAAAAGACTTCCATAGCAAAAAATTTTCAAGTATGAAATAGTTCAGGATGAATCACGGAGAAATCTTGAAATATAATATGTTTGGAATATTGCAAACTGAAATAATTGGTCTTCTCGGGTTTTCACAACAAACAATTCTAACAGAACGGGAATTGCATGTGTATGGTTGAAAGACTATGCAATGTACAAACAAATGAAATGTTATCCCTGAAATTTAAACAAATTTCTTTTGTCAGGGAAGACTGTAAATAGAAGTAGCAAACTTGCAAAATGTTATAAGATAAATAAAATTAATGAAATACTTATAATTTCAGAGCTGGTGTTCGTAGCATAGCTGTTCTAGCTCCAATACTTGGACTGACGTGGCTTTTTGGCATATTAGCTTCTCATAAAGACCTAATTGTTTTTGCTTATTTATTCACAATGTTTAACTCGTTTCAGGTATGAACTACAATTTTACAAGAATAAGTAATTAAAAAACAGACATCCAACATTAAACAAAATATAGGTTGATATAAGTTTGACATATAATTCACATGTGCCATTTTCGTTGTGAAACTGTTGCAACGGATAGTATAAATTTTCTCAAAAAGTTAATAAGATGAAGGCTACTTCAATGGATACTGTAAAAGAGGGGCGAAAGATACCGGAGGGACATCCATACTCATAGATAAAAAAAAATAACGCCATGGCTAAAAATAAAAAGGCAAACAGAAAAACAGAAAAACTATAGAACACAAGACACAACATAGAAACTAAAGACTAAGCAACACTAACCCCACTTTTTTGCTTTCCAACATTGAGTGGTTATCTAATCAAAGTTTGAAGAATTTGAATAAAACAAATTCTTGTACAACAAATTTTCGGTCTATTTTGCTTAAAGGCTTTATCTGTGGTTGTTTTACACTAATAAAACTTTGCTATATAAATTAAATCTGAGAAGACAACCAACAATAATGTATACTGTACATTTCAGGGTCTATTAATCTTTATTTTTCACTGTCTAATGAATCCAAAAGTAAGTATTTTACACAATTTAGCATTAAATATTAATTACTGACTTCACACGTTGGATTTTAAGGATGCAGAGTTGCTTTCGATTTTTCATTTAAAAATGTTCACTCATGTTAAGGTGGTTATCAAAAAACCCTTGACTATATCTGTAAATAAAAGGAAGAATGAAAACATGGAATGTGTCAAAGCGACAACCCAACCAAAGAGCAGAAAACAGCTCAAGGCCATCTATGACTCTTCGACACAACGAAAAAATCCCACATCCAGAAGTGGGTTTTATCTGACCCCTAAACAAAAATGTTTTCTAGTTCATCGTAAATGGACGTCACCATTAACTCGGAAAGATATAGGTTTTTTAAATTTTAACATTCACAATTATTCTTGAACAACACAGATATTCTTTCTGTACGTTCAAATTTAAGTTTCCACTAATTTTGATATTGATTTGTAGATTCAGCAAGCAGTAAAACGTAAATACATCAGATTCGTTCTAGATCATCCCTGGGCTGAGATTAAAAGGAAAGAGAAGTTGGACCTGTCAACCGTGGATACGGTTAGTTAATGTTATTTTATTACTTTATTTTATTTTGCTGCTTATGTATATTCAATGTGTAGTTATTAAAACTGATCATACATTGTGTATGTTTTTTAAGTGCAACAGTAATAAAGATTTGACAAGGCTGCACAAATATTTGGACGCGTTGCGATGAAATTTTTAAATTTATAAAACAAACACCAAAATTAGGAATGTTTATTAGTGAAATTGTGGAGTTCCTTCTATGTTCAGGTTATTCTGAAATATTTAATACCTCCGTCAATATTTTTTAAAGCAATTATGCCGATTACTTCTAGAGGTCTTGGTTTTTTTTAATGTTATCATGACAATGAGCTATGAAGGTCCTGAATCGAGATCAGTCTTTGGTATACGTCATTGAACTGAATTGAAAATGATTCATGTTCAAGTCCAGTAGCCAATATTAATTCACATCAGGACGATAATGCTTCAGTGGAAAAATAAAATTAACTTTTATTTATGGTTGCCTTTATATCATTTTGGTAATCGTTTTAAATAAAGTAATATATCTCTCACATCAGTAGGCCTGATTACTTTTAAAAATATGGTTTTATAAACTCTTTGCAGCCTGTATAAGGTTAAAGATTTTCAAATATATTGACATCAAACATTGCTGAAGAGACAATTTGCTTAAAGATCCACGTTATTTAGAATATGATAGATAGTTGTCACAGAAATACTGTTTCTCAAAATGTCCTATTCGTACTTAAAAGTAAACACATACAGTAAATAAAGTAAAAAAACAGTAATACACAGTCTTAAAACATACTTTCTCTCTCGAAAATGGAAAATATATTTGTAACATGTCTCTGTTTAGGGTGTTTCCAAGACTACAAAACCTACAACAGGCACAGAGAGTACGACAGGTTAGTATGTGATCTTTGAAATGGGTACACTATACTGAGTTATCTTTTGATCATGATCAGTTTCTAGTTAATTTAAAGTTTTAATTAAGACCGATATTTTATGTCTAACATTTAATTGCATCTTCGCTTTTTTTTGTGCATTTGGTGATGAAACACAATCATATTGCAAGTGAAAATGCAGAATGGTCAACGATGCAGCTACCCGCCCTCTTTTCGTAGTTTTTATTGAATATTCACTTGTCTTGAATAAGTACATCTTTTTTGTCTTTTCCATTCTTAATTCTTGAATCCAACACAACGTACTGGTATATTCAAATAATAATAAAATCTCAAACAAACAATTTAAGTTGCATGGACTCGATAATATAAATAGCATTTTGTAGTGTATTTTTGTCTAGATTCCATTTAATAAGCCATCGAGGTAACCTTCAAAGACTGCCGACGGTCATTTGTAACCGGGTATAAACATAGATATAGATAGATATTGAACACGTGCATTTGTATTTTTCTATGTCTGTATGAGTTCATTTTATAGGCTAAATGAATATGTTTATCATTGTTTTACTTGTATAAAAATGAGATTTTGTAAATCGAATCAGTCAACCAGGTGGTCTCAATATCAGCAAGGTTTCTTAGCTAATTTTGACAGAACTGATTGTACAATTACGTCAATTCAGCTATAAAAGCAACATACGACAGCGGTCATTTGTCTTTTTAACGGTTTGCATTTTACTATTTTTAAGGAACTTGAAGTAAAAATAGAAGTTTGTATCATCTTTTTATCAATGAATAGTAATGTTATTCGTTACAACTGAATGTATGTGCTGGTTATGGAATATACCACCTACTATACAGTGTAGTTGCGTAATGCATATTGGTGAAACGAATATGCAACTTTCAACACATAGAAATTCTAACCATCATGTTTTAGTTCATATAACAATAAGAAAGACAAGGACGTACTAAATTATAATCCTGGTACCTTTGATAACTAATAAGACTAGGGATAATTATGTAAAAAGAGGTAAGATCAATTTCGATAATCGACTTTTTCTTATTTCAGTTTGAACGTTAGAAAACTGGAATTCGGAGAATACACAACAGTTATGGGAACACGCGTTCACAGGGTTGACTCTTGTATTGTAAATTTGAAAGTCAAAGCAACAGTTATCCCATTGCATAAGATGTTTAATGTGTATAACTATATTAAATCAATACTTCATATAACTTTTATTCTGAAATATATATATAAAGTATAATCAATAGTTGTTCCATTGTCTCTCGGCAATCATCTGCATGAAGCGAATCAACTTCTTCAAAGCTTATTTTTTAAACAACAAAATCTGCTTTACCCTTTATTAAAGTGTCAAAATCTTGTGATTTCTCAGAGCTATTAGAAATACTTATTTTTATGAATAACTTTCCGTTTAAACCGCAAAACCAATGTGACTGTTACTGAATTTATAAACCATTAGCTAGAAGAGATATTTGTGTATCAATAATGGCGATGGTATTACTGTGAAATAGTCTAAATACTGTATGAGAAATGAAACTAAAAAAGGAAAAACATATCCGAACAAAAATATCGAAGCTTTATTTTTAAAATATATCACTTTTGTACATATCGTGAGAAAATAATTGATTATTTATAGCTTTTCTCTAACTAAAGCTGCACTGACTAGCTTCGTATCAACATTGGTTTCCCTGAGAACAATTAATATCAACGAAAACTTCAAGTCTTTATTATAAAAAGTTAAAAAGCACAATGTTAATCTGCAAAATTAATCATATGACGGGAATTCAAGTATGTAGAAGCTTACATATATCCCCTAATTTATTGCAGGGAGATCAATAAAAAGGCCTTGCCTTGTAAAAATAAAAAGGACTTTTCGCACTCAAGGGCCTCTTCAAGTGGTCAAGCAGGTTCTCGTCGCTTCTTTTTACTGAAATAAACAAATTTTTAGAATTAAAGAAATCCATCACAAAACTTCCCAGTACGGAGTGTATGACTTTTTTATATATTTTTTTTCAAAAGTACACCAAAAACTGTCTTACTCGGCAACTTCTCAGGTACAAACTCTTGAATAATATTCCCAATAATAAGAACATTGCAAACAAATTGGTGTATGGGATTATAGAATGAATAGAATATATATTTCATAGTGCAATTTATTGAGAACATGCGATGTAACTCACGAAAGTCGGTACAAAAGGCTTATATTACTGCTACTAGTTCGGTGAAGAACATGAGGTTTGTCAAATCTTCCTCGTGTGTATTTTCAACTTTGAAGTCAGATCTTCTGTACCATCATGAGTTTTAAGATTGGATTTCAGATATTGTATTGTATCTAATAATATTTTTTTTCATTTAATATTGGTCTTAGTTCTGTGCAGGCTTTTATTGGCTTTGATGCTCTGAAATTTTATATACATAAATATATATATTGATTGCCAAACGTACAAGATGAAGGTTAATCCTACAAAAAAGCAGTTGATATCGAGAGTTTTCATTTCAATTTCAAAATGTGAAGGAAAAACACACCTGTTTTACACAACTAGGACCCAAAAAAAACAAACAAAAAAAAACAAAAAAAACAAGAGCGTTAACAACAATAGAAAAACCAATTTACGTTTGCAATTTCTTTCATCTGATTGGTCATCACAGTCCGGTTCCCCATCACACTTGTAATGGTTTGGGTGACACACGTATATTCCATTAGAACTACACAAGAATTCACCATGAAAACACTGTTTATCTGTAAAATAAACATATAATTGAACAATATAGCCGTTATGGAATTGAACAATTACCAACATTAATAACAAAAACAGTCAAATTAACAAAAATTATAAGTTTTTAAATGTAATTCTATAAGCATTTACTTGTAATATCATCTTTCAATGCTTACCCTTCTGGGTCCCTTTTAGATTACAACCGATTTATGGTAGATGTCGTGTTGTCTTAAGTTTTCAATGTTGTGTTTTGTAGACTGTTGTTTCTAAAACAACAAATTAACGAAATATGTGAAATAACGAATCAAAATTACTTAATAAATAAATAACTGGAATTTTTAAAACAGTATAAAGAGAACAACTATTATACTGTTTTTATCTTGATATGGGAAGATGTGGTGTGAGTGCCAATGAGACAATTCTCCATCCAAATAACAATTTAAAAAAGTAAACCATTATAGGTCAATGTACGGCCTTCAACACGGGGCTTTGGCTAACACCGAACAACAAGCTATAAAGGGCCCCAAAAACCATTCAAACGGGAAAACCAACGGTCTAATCTATACTGATAAAAAAAACGAGAAACGAGAAACACGTATAAGTTACATAAACAAACGACAACTACTGTACATCAGATTCCAGACTTAGGACATTTGCAGCGGGATTAAACTAATTAAAATAAATTAGATCTGCTATATCTGAATGCAAATGCACAGTTAATAAAAAATATTAGAGACAAACATTCAAGACCAAAAAGCAAACAAACAAGTCCAAACAAAGCCATGGAAAGACACCACTGCGAAATATTTAACCCTTCGAAAATTGTCACTTTTGAAAAAAAAACGGTTTTAACAATACAGGTAAATCTTGAAGTTTATACAAATGTAGTAAGTGAAAATTAAAAGATATTCCAAATAATCAAAGCTGGTATATAGACAAGATCCATATTAATATAAAATAACAAAAAAAGCATTATAAACAGTATCAACAGGTCGAATTAACAAGAACATACTATTTGAGAGTAACCGCAGTTACTGACAGCTAGTTAAAAGCCAAAAACAATTAATAATAAAAAATTCATGCATCAGAGACTAATCTGTTTTTATCTTACATACTTGAACAATAACTCTCATCTGATAAATCTCCACAATCGTCTATTTCGTCACAAACATAACGACTGTTTATACAGTAATATCTGTTATGACATCGAAATTCATGTGGATAACAGCCGTTGGTGTCTGGAATATATAATCATCGAATATTATTTGTGGATATACATATTGTAATGTTTCTAGTTTTATTTAGTCAAAATGAATGTTTGTCCGTATGTATTTTTACCATAGAATGTATATGTCATTATGACTGGTACAATAGAAAATGTTTGACCATTTGAACTTGTACCATAGTACCAAAAGAAAATGTTTGTCCATCTGAACTTGTACAATATAAAAGGTTTGTCCGTACATGCCATATGGACTTCGTTCTTATGTTGAACTGTTATGTCATTTCCAAGGTTAGGGGAGGATTGGGATCCCGCTTAAACATGTTTAACTCCGCCACATTCTGCATGTATGTGCATATCCTTAGTCAGGAGCCTGTAATTCATTGGTTGTCGTTTGTTTATGTGTTACATATTTGTTTTTCGTTATTTTTTTGTACACGAACAAGGTCGTTAGTTTTACATTGTCATTTTGGGGCCTTTTATAGCTGACTATGCGGTATGGGCTGTGCTCATTGTTAAAGGCCGTACGGGGACCTATAGTTGTTAACTTCTGTGTCATTTGGTCTCTTGTGGAGAGTGTCTCATTGGCAATCATACCACATCTTATTTTTTTTTTTATTTGTACCATAGAAAATGTTTGTCCATATGAACTTGTACCATTGAAAATGTTTGTCCATATGAATTTGTATTCAAGGTAAGGCAATCCCAGTGTATTTTTTTCAATTAAGGTTTATCATGGTAAGATTATGTTTATAAGTTTAAATATACCTTTACGAAGACTTGACTCGAGTGGCAATGCCGTTGATAGAGTTAAGAATACTGTGAAAAGTATGATAGTTTTTCCTATATGTTGAGTGCACATCTGAAAATCACACAAAGGATATTTAAACTTTTGATATTAGGTATCTTACTACTTTGCATAACAAGATTAAAATTATGTTGAAACAAAATCATACAATGCAGTTTAAATGCAGTTTAAAAACACCCAAAAAATCTTTAGATTATGTCATATGTTCCTTCCGATGCCACGGATTTTTTATTTTATTTTTTATTTATTTTATTTTTTTTTTGGGGGGGGGGGCGTTTTTCTCGGTCTTTATGTTTGGCGTTGTCAGTTTATTTATGACTTATGAGTTTTAATGTTACTTTTGCATCTTTCACCTCTCATTTTCTTTATACAAATATTTAGAAAGTATTTGAATAGAAATGTGCGTCATTCATTATTCGCATTTGAAATTCAAATAATCATTGAAATAATAATATCAATCATTCATTATTGAATTCCAAACAATGAAAATGCCTACAGGGCCTACGTACATCAGAGACATATACGAAAGAGGAATATTGTAGTATTGACATAATTGTGCCGGTTTAGTTATAAATGCATTATCAATTTAGCGTGAAACATGAATAAACTTTCCAGAACGTTAACATCGAAAAAATAAACAGATACCATGGCCCAAAATTATCAATGGAATATCCGTTCATCGGAAAGAAAGACAAATACCATGGGCAAAAAAAAGCATGGTAAGGACGAATAGACAAAGAAAACAAAATCAAACTGCAGAGAAAATCTCAGATTGAGCACCAAATTACATCAAAAACCAGAGGTGAACACAAGTTCTCCGGAAGGGTCAGCAGTCTCTGTTCAACAAGTGGCAACAAGTTGCACATCAAAAATGAACGACTCAGTGGAATGTATCTTACACATTTCTATAAATTATAAACACGGATTAGATTATTATTATGTAAGGTGAAAATTTTATGGTTCTACTTGAAGCCCAGCTGACTCCAATCTCAAAAAGAATAAATAATTAAGGATTGATTTGATTCTATAGTAATATTAAAATTCATATATTTAAGATGTTTATCACATTTTTATTTTCAATTACACATTGAGTACTTGAACATATGTTATTTTTTTTTAACGAAAAAATATGTACATGTATAAATATAAAAATATAAAATTGTATATACATGTATATGTTTTTTCGTTCCAAAAATAACATATGTTCATGTACTCAATGTGTAATTGAAAATAAAAATGTGACAAACAAAATAATTTGTGTCCTTTGGTATTTGAAAGGATATTATCATAGTGAAAAGGAAATAACCATTTATTTTAAACAAAAAAATATTGAAAACATTTACCATAAATTGTTTGCTGGAAGTAAATATACTAACAATACACATTATATATCCAGTTTACATATTTTTGTTTTAAAATTATATGTCAGTTCGTGTATGTTCGAACTAAAAGTAGAATCAGGTTTACGTTTTAAGTAAAAACAGGAGATATGACAATAAAAAGACTTCCAATGCAAGCCTTGTTATAAACACCCATTATGAAAAAAATAACTTTGAAAAAAATGATGAGATTCCGAACGTGGAACAGAAATATGAACACATGATATATTATATTAATACTTTCTCTTCTTTTTTTTTATTCCCCTTTTTTTATATATATATATGCAACTCGTCTAAACATCAACCCAACAATGTTAGATCTGTAAATTTGCTTTCGCAAATTTTTGGTTTTTCTCTCGCCGGGATTCGAACCCATGCTACTGTGATATCGTGACACCAAATCGCCTGCACTGCAGCCGTCCCGCTAGACCACACGACCATCTGGGCTCTACAAAAATAGAGCTTTCGCTGGCCGTATGTTACCTTTCCTCGTCAGTTTTAATCTAGCGGCGTACTACAGTACATGATATATAAGGCATGAAGATGTTATTGTTACAGATCAGCTAAATTATCTATAGTAAAGGATCCTACAAATTAATGTAAGATACAGTCACAGAAAATAATTATATTCATAAGTACGTCTGAGTCAGTGACAACCCTACAACAGATGTATCCATCGGATCGCCATCAATGATGGTGATACATGGCTGTGTACATAATGTATATACAACTCGTCTAAACATCAACCCAACAATGTTAGATCTGTAAATTTGCTTTCGTATATATTTTTTTCATTCCGTCCCTATCCCTTTTTTAATTCAATTATTGGACACACAAAATGTAATTACTATACAATAAATGTCAGTACAGGCAATGCATCATGTTAAAAATAAATAAACTGTTAAGAATTATTCGAGTTACTAAAAGAAAGTTCAAGGTACTTAAAACATGTTTGATAAAGAATAAAAGAGTCATACACAGAAGAAGATTTCCTATCGCAACGTCATGAACAGTGCTTCAATGTATTCAAGCACTGTTTATGTATTCAAGGCTTGAATACATTTATAAACAGTGCTTGAATACACGATCTAGCTTTAGTACAATCAATGCCAAATACAAAATGCACAGAATCAAAATAGGTACACAGTTTCCGATATCAATCAAAACATTCCAGTTTTGACATGCGAGATTTTCCTCAGTGTTGATAACGGACATTTGTTTAAAAGCATTTCAATACTAAAATATGATGTGCAAATGAGGCAATTGTCCACCATTGACCAAATACCGTAGAAATTAGCAACTACTAGTCTAATAATTAAAACGAGAAAACTAGCGGAGTGTACACGTTCATGGATCGAAAAATATTGAAATGTCACAGGCACTTGTCTCAGATTATTTTTTTTTTTTGGGTATATACCTGAATGTTCTGAGACAAGTGCAGCTGAAGTGCTTGTGTGAAATTTGTATAAAAAATTAGTATACATACTATTGTATCTGTAGTTGCCTTTTCCTTTGCTAAGAGATTGTTTGTAACTATCAGCTACGGTAGATGATATTTATAAGCTTATTTTGAACAAGCCTGTAGTAATATGATAATTTAATATTAAAATTTGTCCATTTAATGTGCATATACAGTGTCGTCATTATCGAGCGACGTGCTTGGGGACACGAATTTACAGGGATTGTAGTAAAGATGGTCAATTTGATAGAGGGAAATTACGTCGTGAATTAGTTTACCAATAAAATTGATGCCCTATAATGATTAAACATGCAGTGGTTTGATTAATAATTAATAAATTGGTTTCACACACGATTTTAGATCTATGTAATACTACATAATCATACATGGCCAAAGGTAGAAAATATGTTTCAAAACAAATAAATAATATATGGTTCATGGATAATATATTAGAACTTAAATCGTTGCTTATCGTTCATTTTATTGGCATTTCTAACGAGATATGTACTACAAAATATTAAAAATAAATAAACTTTTAGTTGAAAAAAAACATGTTATAGTTATTGACCAAGCAAGTCGGTATATGGAATTTAATCTGCACAGCACGAGATGACCCAATAACCAGAACGACGTAGGAGTTCGGGTTATTGGGTCATCTCGTGCTGTGCAGATTAAATTCCATATGCCGACTTGCTTGGTCAATAACTATAACTTAATATTTACTTTTATCTGTTGTAAACGCTATGAAGCCTCTTCGCTGTGCATTAAGTGAAATCTAAGTATTTTGCATCTGTGAAAAAAAGTATATGCCGTCTTACTTTTGGGACATATAAGATCTCTCTCGAGTTTCAAGGGATGATTAAAAAGACAAAAAAATAATATAATTGTTCACGTCGAAGAGTATATGCTAAAGCACGTCGTTCGGTTCACCTTGTTAGCTGCTTCTCCGTGGGAAAAAATAGGACTTAGCATGTCGGTCGCACAGGCCAGGCTTTTTTTCTTCATTATACATCATCAACTCTCCATGATGTCTCTATTAATGAGATACTGCCATTTGTACAAAAGCCGTTAGTTATCATATTCACACTAAACGTAGCATTTTAAAACGTAGTAAAACGTGACAGTGTGACTGGAGCTCGTGACAGTGTGACTGGAGCTTACACTGTCACGTTTTACTACGTTTTAAAATGCTACGTTTCAACTACGTTTTGAATAAAAATGTCCCGTTATTTTGAAAGCTATTATAAGTTATATGGTTCGCTACTGACCCCATACGGATCCATAGAGGGTTAGTAAAATCCATAGAGGATGAGGCCGGAGGCCGAGTCCCCTATGAATTTTATTCACCCTCTATGGATCCGTAGGGGCTCAGTAGTTAACCGTGTAACGAATTTATCGGACGCTGGACTTATTCTGCGGCGTTTTGTTGAAAAATAAACATGAAACACAACAACATTAATAGATGACGTTGCCAATTAAAACGCGTCACGAACCCCATATGAAACTTACTAACCCCATACGGTCTCATAGGGGGTCACCAATTGACGGCGTTTAACCAATCACAACGTGATAATTCATCTGAGGTCCGATAAGTTTTACTAGGTATGTGCTACGTTCTTATCGCGTCTTGCTCACTACGGATGAGTACGTGTAGCCCCACGTTTCAACCACGCATTGCTACGTTTCGATACGTGGTAAGTACGTTTTGTTGCGTTTCGCTAAGTCTTTATTCGTTTCAATTTTCGCTACGTTTGTTGTTGAACTTTTCAGTGGTTTTCGTTTGTTTATGTGCAACATATTTTTTTCGTTCATTTTTGTACATAAATTAGGCCGTTATTTTTCTCGTTTGAATTGTTTTACATTCGTCATTTCGGGCCTTTTATAGCTGACTATGCGGTATGGGCTTTGCTTATTGTTGAAAGCCGTACGGTGACCTATAGTTGTTAATTTCTGTGTCATTTGGTCTCTTGTGGAAAGTTGTCTCATTGGCAATCTTAACACATCTTTTTTATATTATGCAGATGCTTGATTTTTTTTCATTCACAGCACATTTCTTGCTTTTGGAGGACGTGTTTATTAATAAACTATTTGCATTCCCATGGGAACCAAATGTGCCTCACTTCTTTTCGACTTTATTCTAATGAGACTGACTTCATAAAGGAACTTATCAGTATCCTTTAACTCTACTTTTCTCTATATAGATGTTGTTCTCTCACTAAATAATTCAAAATTTGGTGACTATGTTGAACGCATCTTTGTTACTTTGAGATAAAGGATACAACAGATACAGTTAAGTCTGCCTCATATCTTTACTTACATCTAGAAATTGAAAATGAGGGTCACTTTACGACAAAAGAGATGATTTAAACTTCCCAATTATGAACTTTCCATTTATATGCAGCAACATTCCATCAGCGCTTGTATACGGAGTATATATCTCCCAATTGGTAAGATATTCCTGGCTTGTATTTTCTGTTATGATTTCCTCAATAGATGATTGCTGCTCACAAGGAAGCTATTAAACCAACAAATGGTAAGTTGAAATCATTCCTAATGTTGTAGCTACAATGCAGTCCCCTTTTCACAATTGTGACTTACCAATAACACTTGTTTCCGGGCTTTTTACAAACATGACAAGTGCCACATGTGGAGCAGGATCTGCTTACCCTTCTGGCGCACATGATATCCCCTCAAGTTTATGATTGGGTTCGTGTTGCTTGGTCTTTTTATGTTGAGTTTTCTGTACTATTGTTTGTTTGTGTTTTTTCTTTTTTAGACGCCTAGGCTAAAAAATTTGTAAGGGTTCCGCGGAACCCAGTGTCTCGCCTACTTTTGTTGTAAATCGCAGGCTCAACAACAATGAGGAAAAAAAATCAATAAAAATATTCCTCTTGATACTATCTTTTGATTGTAAGAAGCTTCTGTCTAAGTTTGGTAAAAATCTAGGATAGTTAATTAATCTTATAAATGTTTTGAAAATTTTAACTGCAGACTGTATGTAATATTAACTGGAAGAAAATTATAGACCATTTAAAAGTAAAATACAGAAAAAATGGAGTTATACTTTTACAAAATTTACTTCTGGATACTATCTTATAATAGTCCAAGTTTGGTACAAACCCAGGATAGTTAAAGAAAGTTTTTAAAATTTAACAACTCTAACCACAGAGTGAATGTAATGTTTCCCTGCAGAAAAACTTAAGTCCATTTAAAAGTAAAATACGGAAAAAAATGGATTTATTTTTTTACAAAATTTACTTCTGGATACTATCTTATGATCATAAACAAGCTTCTGTCCAAGTTTGGTACAAACCAAGGATAGTTTAAGAAAGTTATTAAAATTCTAAAAACTTTAACCACAGAGTGAATAAAATTTTTCCCCGCAGAAAAAACTAAGTCCATTTATAAGTAAAATATGGAAAAAATGGAATTTTATTTTTACAAAATTTACTTCTGGATACCTTCTTATGATCATACACTAGCTTCTGTCCGAGTTTGGTATGAATCCAGTATAGTTTAAGAAAGTTATTAAAATTTCAAAAACTTTAACCACAGAGTGAATATTTGTGGACGCCGCCGACGACGACGCCGACGGAAAGTAGGATCGCTTAGTCTCGCTTTTTCGACTAAAGTCAAAAAAGACATGAGACAAACAAACAATATTTGTCAGTTTATTTTCGATGTATGAATTTAAATATCCCTCTGGTATCTTTCGTTCCTCTTTTCTAGTCCGGAATATGTATTTAATTTGCCACTTGACATTAAACATCTATCCATCCTCATCATCATTATCAAGTGTTTTAAATAATTCCGTCATCTGTTTAGAAGTCATATTGGTACTTATAATGTTAATTTCATCTGTGAAGCACTGGGAAAGATGAATTGAATTTTTGATAATGGTCATGCAATGAAATAAATCCCATGATAAATTGGTTCTACCGCTTTAAATTATGTGCATTTTGAAATTTTCTTAATAAGTTATAAAAATCCTTAAATTCAAAAGGCACCATTTTTTTTGTCATTTGTTTTGAAAGGCGGAATTCTAAGGTTCCAGTTTGAAACTCTGCTGTATAGAAAAGTACTTTTGATTTATTATTTTTAAAGAATGACAGTAATGTATATATTTAGCCGAATAAGTTATGACAGGATATACTTCCAAACCTCACCAAGAGGCAATATTCAATACTAAGGAAAAACAAAATTCTTGAAAAGTCAGCCAGGAATATGTCAAATGCTTCTAGCGATTGCATTACCATGTAAAAATAGAAAAAGAATAATAGCATAATCTTCATAATTTTTATTGACATTATGTTTAACAGGAAGAAGACATCATCAGTGACAAAAGTAGTAAACATCTATATGATGTAAAAGGACCTTTGTATAAATACAGAATTTCGCTTCCCCTCACTTAAATGCTCTCACATATACCATACATACAACCTGTATAGTTAGTTTTGTCCACATAATAATTGTAAGACTTTTCTGTTCTCTAAAGTAAAAGGGCGGAATGTTTTATTGGATTTCATTTTGATTGATTTGCCAATAAACTTCATCCGCTACATATTTTTGTCTCAAGTAAACATCTATAAATAAAGGGCCTTTGTATAAATATAGAATTTCGCTACTCCACAGTCACTTAAATGCTCTCACATATACCGTACATACAACCTGAATAGTTTAGGTTCGTCCACAGAATAATTCTAAGACTTTTCTATTCTCTAAAAAAAAAAAGACGGAAGGTTATATTGGATTTCATTTTGATTGATTTGCCAATAAACTTCATCCACTACATATTTTTGTCTCAAGTATGTCAAAAAGATCTATCAATTATAACGTCTTCACATTTAAGATATTTCAGAATTTTATCCGGAAATCGTGTTGCTATTTTTTCTGTAAATTCATAAAATTCACGATTATAGTGCTTTCTTAGAGAATTTCTGCAGGAAACTTGTAACGATTTTACCCCATGGAACAAATCATTAATTACATCTTTTGATCTTTGTGACAGTCTGCTGTTCATTTGCACTTTCTCCAGCATCATCCTGTATGTTTGAGACACTGTATGAGATGTTATCAGAATAATTTCTAACAGCCTTTCCGTCCTACCTATTTCAAGTGTTACGTCATAAGAATTCAAATAACTTTCAAATGAAAAAATCACATTTGCTTTTACTAGAACAGTTATAAACTGGAGCCATTCATGGTAGTAATTTGAAACTGGAAACATTTTTTTGTTAAATTGAGAACCTGTGTTATTATGCATGTCCATTAAAGCACCCCTAAATATTAAATATTCGAAAACATCAAATTTTCTCTCAAACAAAGCAATATAAACAGGAGGATAAGCCCAAGAAAACTCCCTTCGGACTCCATTCACATTATAATCTCTCTCTATCAGACATTTGACATTTTTCAGTGTGTTAGCTTCCATGTGCACGATATCTGAGAGAATACATTTGCTTGGTTCGTCGTAAGTCTGGAAGGTCATACCACCTGCTGATTTCAGGATTTCTTGAAGGTTTTGTAGTCCCAGTATTTCTGACCATGTTAAAAGACTTAAACCACAATATGTTACATTCACATCTAATTTGTATTCTATTAATAGACGGACAATCTGTTCGTTATGATGGAAAAAGGCGTCTATCATACAATCTTGGAGACCAAAAACGTTGGAAATTTCAACGTTGGCTTCCTTCATTTTGTCCAGCAATATAGTGGCAAATTCTAGTAGACCTGTAACGATAATAACAACTTACGTTAAACAAAACAAGAGCATCATGAAATTGTATATTGCTTTAATATAATAAGAAATATAAGCATAAGTATAAGCGCATATTGAATTAAGCCACTATGCGAAAAGCTGTGGAAGGGGGAAAAAACTGTCTTATTTAATACAACCTATTTTGTTCTAACAGCAATTTTAAGATCATGAAAATGTATAATGATTATGATTAATAACAACAATAATGATAAAATAACAAAAACAGCGTTATAATGGATAATCTAATTTTGATTTGAACTACATGTGTAATTATTGTTGTTTGTTATGCATGAATTTGTTATGCCCCGTCTACGATAGTAGAGGGGCATCGTAGACGGGGCATTATGTTTTCTGGTCTGTGGCTCCGTTCGTTCGTTCGTCCGCAGGTTAAAGTTTTTGGTCAAGGTAGTTTTTGATGAAGCTGAAGTCCAATCAACTTGAAACTTAGTACACTTGCTGCTTATGATATGATCTTTCTAATTTTAATGCCAACTTAGACTTTTGACCCAATTTCACGGTCCATGGAACATGGAAAATGATAGTGCCAGTGGGGCATCCGTGTACTTTGGACACATTCTTGTTTTTTCTTAATTTCAAAAAAGGGGGTTAACTTGTCAATTCGTTTATATATTAAATATTATTTAAAGCAGAAGTCTATTATTTCACTGTTTAAATTCTGTATGCTTTAGAAATAATTCAGGTATAGAATACCATAGTCCGAGATTACTCTGACGTCCGACGGCTGTTTTGCTAGACAAGCTGGGGCCGTCGGACGTCAGATTAATCTCGGACTAAGAATACCAATATACGGTTTACCTTTGTTGACGGCTATCTTTAATCCGCCCACAATTGAAATAGTGCTAACTTTCCCTAGTAAACATGTTCGTACGACCTCTATGTCCATCTCTTTGATTGCTGATAAAAGAAGACTTTTCTGGTCACTTGATGACATCATTACACCTTTGGACATTATATAATCAGTGCTTGCTGTCTTTTTATGCTCTATTGCAATTCTGAGAGAATTTTTTAGGTGTTTCTTTGTTTTGCAACATGTCATATTAAAATGTGGCCACATGCATTCCACTGCTTCAGTAAAATCGTGCAATACTGCCACTTGAGTAATATGTGTAGCTTTAGTGACTTTCCTCTGGTATTTCTGATCCCAACGAGTCTCAAACTGACATGGAATATTTACAAAATCAGGATAGTACTGTAGTATTTGCTTTACTAGATCAAGATTTTTATGAACAACTGCTAAATATAATGGAGAGAACTTGTTCCATAAAGTGAGATAGATAAAGCTGACGGTCTTATAATTAGACAGTATAGGGAGTAGACTCTGTACGATTCTATATCGCTCTGCCATTATTGCCACATGAATCCAGTAAATTCCACAATGATTCGGATTTGACCGTTCAGATATGTCCAAGTCTTCCACGGAATAGAGTTGGTTATACAAATTATCAGTATAAAACAATGGGTCTTTTTCACTTATACCTTGTCGCAAAATGAGGATATGAGGACACAATCCATACAATATACATTTACGAAGAATTTCTAATCTATTGCTGCCAGTTTTCGAAATCTGACACTGCTCTAAGTCATGACAGCTACACTGATTAAAAGAATCTACAAAAAAGAAAGATCTAGTACATATATTTTTATGTCGTAAAATGTAAGACGAAAGATGCCATTTGAATGATACAGACTCTGTATTACTTTTTAATTAAAAGTCTTCAACTGTTGAATGACAAACGGTAGTCTCGACTATTCAGACGCTCCATGAGCATGTTATTGTTTGCAGTAAGAACGATAACTCTGGTGCATCGAGACTAGGCAAACGGAAGTTATCGCAATTAAGGTTCATCATAAGGAATTGAAAAATATGGCCGTGTTTACACCTCCAAAATTGCTATGAGTACAGACAAACTGGTACATCCAGGAAAGTTTTAAGGCATGGCAGGAACTAGATATATAAAAGTTATATGAAGTCTACGTTTCAGAAAATTAAAAACTTACCTGGATTTTGATGTTCATTTTTTTTCAGTCTGCAGAAGATGGCAAAATAAACAAACACCCGAGTTTCATTTGATACGGTCCACTCAGTTACACAGTTTAAACCTGTTAAATCACCTATTGTTTACAGGTGTCTATTGTCCATCTATTGTCCATTTAAATCAAAACTACTCACAACAATGATTATATGAGGGGAGCTTCTCAATCGTTTTCACTACTTAGTTAATTTTTGCACCTTCTGCAGGAACGAAAAAAAATGGATAGCAAAATCTAGAAAAGTTTATAATTTTCTGAAACATAAAATGCATTTAAAATTTATATATCTAGTTCCTGCCATCCCTTAAAACTGTTGCAGGTGTATAGGTTAGTCTGTACTCAGAGTAAAATTTGGGGTGTAAATACGGCCATTTTAGCCAAAAGGTTATGATGAACCTTAAAAGAAAAATAGCGGTAGACACCTAGATTTTAGGATATGGACAAGAATGTCTTTGATATGCCAAATAAATATTGACCACAAGCAAAAACAGTGAGCAATTTTTTAATATAATCAAAACAGAAAACAAGTTGATATAAGCAACGATCGTTGAATTATTCTAATACAAATCTATCATGCATTAAATTCGCCGTCCGAATTCCGTTCACGGTTATGACTAGTCACTTGACATTGGAAGTTATGTATGATTGACAGATTGACAGCCAAAACATATATATCATTTAAACTGCATTTCACATGTGAAAGAGATAAGAAAAACAATCCTATCTGTATGTCAACTATACTTAAAAAAATACTGGCATTTCTTACCAAAGTACATCACAGCTGTTATAATGGAAGAATTTTCCTTTATATGTTGATAAAGTTCATCCTCACTGCTATCAACAATAAAATCAAACCATTCTAATTGTTCCTTCCTGTTTAATCTAATTTTAGTTAATGGTGATACTGGGTCTGAAAAGGTATATTAATGGCATAAAGGAATAACTCTGAACAGTGGTCAATATCGAATATACGCATGCTCAGTTATAGATAATAGAGTAAAAATATCAGTTGTACGAAAGAAAAAAAAATTCTCATTTCTCGTTTTTTTAAATATAGATTAGACCTTTGGTTTTTCTATTTGAATGGTTTAACATTAGTGATTTTGGGGCTCTTTATAGCTTGCTGTTCGGTGTGAGCCAAGGCCGTACTTTGTCCTATAATGGATTACTTATAGCAAATTGTGACTTGGATGAAGAGTTGTCTCATTGGCACTCACACCACATCTTTTTATATCTAATTAAGCCTGCCAAATTCTGTATGTATCAGTCCAAAGTCAGGAGTCTGTCATATTTATTTTCTTGAATTGTTCTTTTATGAGTTAAGCTGTTAGTTTTGTCGTTCAAACTGTTTAATTGTCATGCCGGGACTTATTATAGCCGACTGAACTAGCTGTCAGTAACTGCAAGTACTCTCAGATCAGTACTTATTGTCTTTTTGTTGTTGGGATAGATATACAAGTACCCGGCCAGTTTTGTTAGATGTATTTCTATATGTCATCCATCTGATGAGTTTAGCCTTCTTTAACTGATTTTCATAGTTTGTTCTTATGTTGTACTGCAGTCACATCACTGTCCCAGGGCAGGGGGATTCCACTAACATGTTTCACCCCGACACATTCTGTATGTATGTTTGTCATTTTGGGGCCTTTTTTTAGCTGACTGTGCGATATGGGCTTTGCTCATTGTTGAAGGCCGTACGGTTACCTATAGTTGTTAATTTTGATGTATTTTTGAATCTTGTGTAGAGTTGTCTCATTATCATACCACATCTTCTTTTTATATATACGTTTTTTTCTTCTTATTACCGAGGGCTGTCTGTTTGGCTATAAGAGCTTATGTCCACTTCTTTAGACTTCGGTAGATAGTTGTCTCATCGGCAATCATACCACTTCTCCTTATTTTTATAAAAACATGACTTAAGTCTTGTTGTTTGGCTCATGAGGATGTCGATTACTAACATTTTCAAACATTTCATTTTAATTTTTTTTAACCATTCAAACTTTTCCCTTAGAGTGAATTTTGAAAGTTGCTAGACAAATAAAACCTTTCTTTCTCAACATACATCTTTTAAAAATATGCAGGTTAAACACCGTCCTGACATATATTTAGAAAGTCCTCATTGTTTTGTGGAATTTGATTTGATCAATTATACTAGTAGTTATGGTGCCTTTCAATGTGTTTTAGCCTCCAAGTCGTCGTGTAATAGTTAAACCTTTACTTTTATAAATTTACTTTATTATGAAACAAAGAAATGAACTTGATCTTGGTCGTTAATATGTCCCTTTTTAGGCAGAATACTTGTTTTTTTGAAATCTTAAAATTTATTCTGCATCGACCTGAATTTGGAATTCAGAGAAAAACAACGTTCGATCTAAAATTGCCAAATACGATAGTTAGATACAAATATGTTATTTCATTACAGCAAGGTTCTTGAACATTTAAGCCCATTGTATATGTGTATTCACTTGTTTAACATTGTCAAAGAAAAAGGGAACTTCCTGTGTCCAGATTCGTCCATGGGCATCTTTTCAGCACTAATATGGTATGCGCAATTACTTCAAGAAATACTTAGTGCTCAACCATCAATATCATATTCAGATTAAAAGAGATTTGAATTTTATGCGGTCATTGTCATCTTAATGGCCGGAAGTTGTCTGCAAGCAAGCAAACATGTTTTGTTGATATCATAGTTTTCAACTTTGTGGTGGCGTCTTTGTAAGATTAAAGTGTTTGTTTTTATGAACATGTTAATTGTTAAATCTAGGTCTCATTTTCGTCGGTGAATGTCTGTACCAATTTCGAATATATCAGTTGTCTTTCACTTGTTCCGTTGATTCATAGCGTTGCATTTTGTCAGATTTCATTTTTGAAATTCCACTTTTAAGATTTGCCTTGGAGTTCTGTATTTTGTTTACTTATAAGCTTAACTTTTATTATTCATCATTGTTTTTTAATCTCGGACTAATGGTAAAAGTGTATATTTCAACTGTTCAAGTTTTCCGTTTGCTAGGGTTATAGTAGAAGCTGACATAATGACATCATCCAGTTTATTGTTTAATAGTTTACACTGGTTAAATATGGAAAAACGCATTCAATACCAAAAGGCAAGCCGCAATACTTTTATTTAAATCATTAAATGGTATGGTTCCTAACTATTTACAAGAAAATTTTCATTTTACTGATAATCAAAATTATAACTTACGTTCAGCTGATGAAAAACTATTAAATCTTCCAAAACCAAAAACAAATTTTTTTAAAGAAAACATTTACATATTCAGGTTCTCAAATATGGAACAGTTTACCAAATGAAATAAAAATGAGTAATACACTTGTATCTTTTAAAACAAAATGTTACAAATTTTTCATCAATTGTGCAAATTGATATGCTTTTTCATTATTATTTAAATACAATTGTATATTGTGTATAATATAACTTTATAATACTCTATGTACTTATAAATATGTTATTATTATTTTGAGGACTCTCAGGAAGATTAGTTTTAACTAATGGGATCATCCTCTTGAAATAAAGATTATTTATTTATTTATTTATTTATTTATTTGATATTTGGTAAAAAATAATATTTCGTCCGCCAAAAAACTCCCTGACCAAGGCCACCAGAAATCTAAATCATAAATAACGACTAAACTGCAATGCTTTTAAACAATATTCCTCAGTTTTTGTATTTTTTCCCTTCGTTTCCCCGTGTCCTAATTTTTAACCCCATGACAAGAAAGTTGGAAATTAAGTATCGGTTTAAATTTGTTAATGAATTTCAGACCAGAAATCTAAATCATAAATAACGACTAAACTGCAATGCTTTTAAACAATATTCCTCAGTTTTTGTATTTTTCCCTTCGTTTCCCCGTGTCCTAATTTTTAATCCCATGACAAGAAAGTTGGAAATTAAGTATCGGTTTAAATTTGTTAATGAACTTGCAGATTTCAAAATAAGTAACCAGAAGTCAAAAGTAGAAAAAAGATTGGCGTCCGTCACGTTGTGATTAGTTATCAAATACCTGTTTCTTTGGTGGCATTGGACCCCATCGTGAACGTTGGCATTGATCGTTTGTTTTTTGTTTACATGTAACCAATTCATTTAAAATAGAAAATTAGCACAAATTTCGGAATGGACCTTTTCAATCTCCGCAATCTTTACACCGTGGTTACAAAGCTGCTACTAAATTTCAACTTTATTTAGAATAAGTATTTAACAATGATCTACAGTAAATTATGACAATGTTATTCGATGAGTTAGAGCATCACCTTGGCACTCTTTTAAAACACTTTGTAATTGGATACTTTTTCTTTTCTTTCTTTCTTGTGTATTAGCTTCCTATCTAAGGAACACCCCGCAATGGGTAATCAGGAGTATTTACATTAGTGGGTTAATCAAAGATTTATTTTATATTTTTAAAAGTTAATTACAATAGGGTTAAAAAGTAAAAAAAACAAAAAAAGGTAAAAATAATCGACAAAATTAATAATGTAAAAAAGGGCCAGTAGACGTGCTCTGTACATATGGTGGAGAGGTTAACATGGTTAAGAGATAAAAATACAAATAAATTTGGGATGGAAAAATATTCACAGGATTAGAAAAATAAAATGTACATGTTTGGAGGCATAAAATCTAAAACCCAACTTGTCCATCATAAGTAAAAAAGTAAAAATTGCTTAGGTACAAAAGTTACTAAAGTACATTGTCTATACTAATCATTCCTAGCATTCACATAATTCCATTTGAATTTCACTTGTTTTCTAAGTTCTTAAGAAGCTGTAAGCGGCAGATATGTATTTTGTAACAGAAGTCTCTAGTCAGTGACTCGACATTCATCTTCTGGGTTTTACTGAGGTTTTGCATACTGTGGAAAACTGAGAAATCTAGCAAAAGTGCTACAATGTTTTGGTTAATGTTAAAAAGTTGTTCCCATCCTTTGCAACCTATGATATTTGTGACCAGGATTTTGAGAGGAAGGAAATACTTCATACGAGTTTCCCTTAAAGCTGGACAGAATGTTAAGACATGCGTTAAATCTTCGTCCTCCCTCTGACACAGCAGGCATGTTGCATTTATCTTGTATTGACTAAATTTGTATTTGTCGGCCTGTACCAAGTATGTACCAGTGAGCATACGAGCTTTGATCATGCTTTTCCGTACATCTAACAAGCTCTGTGATGCAGATTCCCAGACTGGGTGGACAGTACCTATCTCTAAAATGGTTGTGTTGAGTGAACTCAGTGATGATTTTGACTTTGCCTTTTCTTGTAGTTCATAGGTCCAGTATTTGTTAATTGTGGATCTCAGGATTTTTTTCCATACACCTTTTGAAGGAAGTTTTATACTGGAGTCAAGAATGTTTGGCAGGTTGTATTGTTGTAGCAGTAAAATTGATTGATGAAAGAAGCTTTTAGGATTATCGGAATTGACGGATATTTGTCTTTTAAGAATTTCCTTTAATTTAGAGTTGTCACAGGACAGAATTGCATGTAAGAGTGTCAGTTTCTTTCTATGGATTTCTCCTTCTACCGGTAGGACACCCAGTAGCAAATAAATGGCAGGAATAGCCGTTCTTTTAGAGAAAGATTGAATTGATCTGAGAGTTTCTTTGTGAAACTTTTCCAGTAGTTCCATTTGAGTTTTGGTAAGAGTTAGGACTTCCAAGCCATACAAGAGTCTAGGTAATACATAGCTTTTGTATATTGTAACGGAGATTTTGGGATTTAAGCCGTTGGTTCCATGCAGACCTGAGTTCATTAGAGCATACTTGGTTCTTCTTGCAGATTTGATGCGATCCTCTATGTTGATATCACATTCCTTTCTAGATGTTCGTTTTATACCCAGATGTACCGTTTCTTCAGAAGCAGAAATTTCCTTTCCCGACATGTTCCAGGAGTAAGGCTCGGGATTTTTTGATGATCTATAGTGGATAATTTTGGATTTAGTCGGGTGAATAGTATACTGATGTTGGTTTGCATATCTCTGTAGAATATTAAGCATCACCTGAAGTTCTTCTGGATTTGAGCTCAGTAGTGCTACATCATCAGCACATGTTGGTGCGCCACAGTATATTGTGCCTAATATAAAGCCTAATGAGTTTTCTTCCAGTTCTTTAAGAAGATCTTCCACAAATATTTTATATAAGTGGGTTGATAGAATACCCCCTTGTCTAACTCCTTGTTGGATGTTAAAGCTGTCACTGAATTCTCCCTGCCATTTAACTTTGGAGGTGAGACCGCTGTAGAAGTCTTTAATTAGTAACCATATATCAGGGTGTGTTCCACGGTCGAGAAGCTTGTCAAGAAGAATGGTATGTTGGACGACATCAAAAGCCGATTGGACGTCGACAGTTGCTAGATATAAGGATAATGCACTGCTTATTTCACATTTACACTCAGAGATTATTAGACTTGCGAAGAGTGGCCACAGACCTGCAGTAAATCCAAATTGTAAGTCAGTACCAGAGTTAATAAAGAGTTTGCCAAGAATGCAGAATTCGTGTAGTTTGGAGAGTACTGGAGTCACAGTGATGCCACGGTAACTGTTAACCAGAGATGGATTTTTTTCCTTTTTTAAGACTGGCGTCAAGATTCCTGATTTGAAGTCAACTGGGACTTTTCTTTCCTGCAAGATTTTATTGAAAATTTTTGTGATCACTGGTACCACAGTGTGTTGAGCGTATTTAAGATGTTCTGCACATATTCCGTGTTCGTCCGCTGATTTACCTGTGTTTAAGAATTCAATTGCTTGTTTTACTTCCTTTTCTGTGTATGGGTCCATTGATGGCAGATTTTGACTGAAAGTTTCCTCAACTATTTTTTGTCTTATTTGGCAGAGTTCCAGATAAGCATTGTCATATTCGTTCTCTTTTGGAAGGCTGAGATCTTCGTAGTAATTTGCGAAGGCACGGCTTTGATTTTGGGAAGAGAAGTCAAATTTACCGTCAATTTCCAAGCCGGAAGTTTCCGTTTTAGACTTTGATTTATTTCTATTGATGAGTTTGAAGAAGAGTTCAGATGAAGGATTGTCCATAATTTGCTCATATAGCTTTCTCCTGTCAGTTGCCTGTTCTTGTCTCTGTTGACTGCGGAGTTTCTTCTTTTCACTTTTGAGATCTTGCTTGCTTTGATGATTTTCTGGTTTACCCAGTGCTTTCCACTTAGAATATAATTGTTTGCAGGTTTTGAGATGTTTCCTGACTTTCGGTGAGGCTTTCCATTTTGGACCTTTTAGCTTGGTTATTTTTGATGGGACTGCCAGATGCGAAGCTTTTAACAGAATAGATGTCAGAGTTTTAATGTTCTCTGAGGTTGTTTTGTCTTCCCTTATGTCAGATAGTTTTTCTGAGATAGTATCCCGGTATAGTTGTTCATCAATCTCATTCCATTTCAGTCTTTGAACAGTTTTTTTATTTTGATTAGAGAATTTTTCAAGCAGAGGGACAGCAATATTAGTGATCATTGAGACAGGTACATGAGAAGAGACATTAGATGATGTGTTTTCCCAGATCTCATGATTACAATAAATATCCTTGTTGTTGGTCAGTATGTAGTCAATTTGCGAAGAAGATTGTCCTAATAACCGTTTTCCTGTTTTTTTCTTAAATTGATTGACAACCGTATGTTGAACGTTACTTAGGGACACTTTACCATGTTTACATGGATTCAAAATAAATCTATTAAATTTTAAATGATTTTCAGTAGAAAATCGAAATAAAGTACTTTTCATTCGATATAAGAACAAGCAATTATTGATCTTTCAATGAAGACATTTATTCAAACATTTTTTTTAAATGCATACTTTTCCGAAAAAGAATAAAAAAGAAAAAAAAGAATGTTTGTGGTCTAATCTACAACGCACATAAATATGTTTGACCCACATTATATATGTGCCTATCCCAAATCAGGAGATTGTTATTTGGTAGTTGTCGTTCGTTGCTGCGGATCATATTATTTTCTCGAAACAAATGTTGTTTTGTGCATTGATAATTATAGGGCTTTTGTTTTTTCGTTAGGAATACTTAACATTTTGTTATATAGATATAGGAAGATGTGGTATGAGTGCCAGTGAGACAACTCTCCATCCAAGTAACAATTTTATAAAAGTAAACCATTATAGGTCAAGGTACGGCCTTCAACACGGAGCCTTGACTCACACCGAACAGCAAGCTATAAAGGGCCCCAAAAACTACTAGTGTAAAACCATTCAAACAGGAAAACCAACGGTATAATCTATATAAAAACGAGAAACACGTATGAAATACATAAACAGACGACAACAACTGTACATCAGATTCTTGACTTAGGACATGTGCACACATTTGCAGCGTTTTACTGAATGGTACAAAACCTTCTCCCTTTTCTGAAACAATTATAGTATAACATCACAACATAGAAAGACACACTATAAAATATCAATTGGAAGGCTTAACTCAATCAAAAAACGCAAATTGACACATAATGAACGAATAAATTGGATCAGAGATACTTGAAGCAAATACATAGTTAATAAAAATTATAAGGGATAAATAGTTAAGGTCAAAAGTAAACAAACAGGTTTAAACAAAGTTAAAGTATGATACCACTGTGAAATGTTAACTAATTTTTAGAAAATCATCACTCAGTTTGAAAAAAAAACCTGCGTCATATTATAAACAGGTAAATGAAAATATTTTTGTTGTTAAGCATACTTCTTATGCATGAAATATTTGCCACTGAACGTTAAGCAACCAACAATCAATCAATCATTTTATAACATCTGGACTTTTTATGACTGGCTTATATTATTGCTATGGGTTTTACTTAATGATGAAGGCCTTACGATGACATATAGTTGATATATTCACATCTATGTTTTTACGTTTTTAATGGAATATGTTTTACGGTGATGCAAACGAATTGAACCTGAATTTATTTCGTAAATCAATAAAATATACATAACTGAGTTTGAATCAGGTTGGAATGACAGCAACAATTATACCTTGTACCTCTAACCCTTAAATCATCTTTTCTCTGCAGACTCTACATGATTAAGTAGGTGTGACTTTATCCACCAGCAACATTTGTCCAGAAAACAAAACTTCGGGTACACGAGGAGACCTTCTTACTGTTAGACGGTTCACATTTTCTTTATTGTGAGGGTCTGTTTTTCAGAGTTATTTCGTCGATGAATTTCAAAGTAATTGCAAAATCTTCGTTCGGAACTTCCCTTGAAAATTAAGAGTTGTTTAAATTTCAAATTTCATCAAGGTCTCGATCGTCTGTTGAACTGTCTGACGGGCTTCAATGTCTATTGGATTAGAGGTCAATATCTTCAGGTTATCGGGATGTCTGGTTGGGTCTATAGTGTGAGTTCGGCCGGGATTTACACTTATTCGTGATTCGGCATAAAATGCTTGGTTTTTTTTCGGGATATCCATATTCAGCTTGGTTTTTTCTCTCTCCTCCGAAATCGGGATTACACCCCTCCTCCCCTTCTCTCGCTCTCTTCTGCAGGCAATGTTTAGGAAAAAAGGAAAATCATCCTATATGAGAAATTGAATTTGTTACATATTTAATTAGCACAAATTAAATTAAAAGATGGACAAATATCTTGTTTATAATAAACAGATTTTTGTACATATTTGGACTGGACATGTAAAATGCAATGATTTTTAGTAATTGTATTTTGTTTACAATTTGATTAAACAATTCTATTAAAATTTTACATAGTTTTTAACTGGTAACTTTATTTTATCCATATCTTGACTTCCAAAAACTGCACCTTGAAATACATATAAAGTCTGGAATAGTTCAGAATACAAACAGCAAGCTCTTTATAAAGCTATTTTCAGTTGAAGTCAAAATATTATCATTTTATAATATATCAAACAAAATCTTTTCTAAAAAAGGCTATAGTTATATTTAACGTTTCTCCATTCACATCATTCAAAATGTTGTTGTTGTTTTTTTTTTTAAATTAAATGCAATCAGATGTAATCGTACAAATTTTCGCTTATTCCATATTTAAGCAAAAATTACAAATTCTGCATCTATACATGATGTTTCTGGAAATTGCAAAAGAACTTGAAAGTCTTCCCGTGCGGTTTACGTTATATAGTAATTTACAGCTGCTGGTATCAGAGTAGGGCAGTGTGATTTTATATATACTAACAGGTTAAGGATTATTAACTTTTAACTTACATTCTTTGTATAATTGTACAATATTGTTATATTAATTCTTATGTTTTAGCTGTCGGTAACAGTTACTGTTGTGGTTAAACGTTTTTTCTTGTCTGTGATATCAACTGTTGTGGTTATGTTGTGCGGGAAAGAGGGGGAGAGCGCAGACTAAGGCAGTTGCCTCCCCTTTCCCGTTGAAGGGTTTAATGTGTTTCACTGCTTTACATGTCTGTTCTCACTATTCTTAACTACAACAGTTTGGGGGACTGTCGTTCACGTTCTTTCGAGGCCTCCTGGTGAATAAAACAAAGATGTCTATATATGTTTATTTCGAGTCCAACCATACGAGTAAATTAATCAAATACAAAAATATGAAATAAAAGAGTTTGATTTTTAAAATGAAATTGAATTAATGATTATCAAAATACTTTATGAATTAATTAAAATAGTTTATCATGATATTTATGATAACTTTAATAAAGAAAGATTTCTCTTATAAAATTGTTACTTTAAAACATTACAAAGATTACGTTTAACTTTTCATTTAACAAAAATTATAAGTTTACAAACCTGGTGAATAAAACAAAGATGTCTATATATGTTTATTTCGAGTCCAACCATACGAGTAAATTAATGTTTCCTATTTTAAACCCCAAGAACACGTGCTGGTTGGACTTGTTTTATTCACCAATCAAAATGACTTTTAGAATACTTATTTTTATAAGGACAGTTTCTATTGGTTAGATCTCTTTTTAACTAATTTACATTTTTACATTATTTGGGGTTACTATTTTTAATTTACTTAATACTTTGTTTTTACGACCATTAGGGAAATCCGATTACTTAGAAGGAATTCTAGGTGAACAATAGAAAAGAATTAGATATATTTGCTAAAGGAAATACTTCTAAGAGTTTAAGCTGTCAAACCTTATTTATGTCGCTAAGTGTCAAATAAGAAGAATTTCACATCTATTACTTATATCAAAAGTTACATAACATTATAGACTTTCTAATTATATCTTTTTATACAAAAAGCTTTATACAAGAATTAGTTATTTTCTACAATTACATGAAGATTCACTTAATTTTATATGAAATATTAAAATTTATTTCTTTAAATATTTTACCTCATTTTACCTTCATTATAGTTATTCTTGTATTTTTGTTGTCTGTAATATTAACTGTTGTGGTTGTTCTTGTGTTTTGTTATCTATAACATTTACTGTTGTGGTTGCTCTTGTGTTTTTGTTATCTATAACAGTTACTTTTATCCATTGAGTTGAAGTTATTCCTGTATTTTTCTATACTCAATTTTTTAAGTTCAATGGTCGAGATAAAAGGACTGAGAGCTAAATAAAAACCCAGCAACATATCAATGTACCTGTCCAACGTCTCTAAATAAATCTCTTCACAAATGTCTTTAGACTATGGGTGATTCAGTAAGAGATTAAAATGTTTTTTTTTGTTGAAGACCGTATGTATGCCTCTGCATGCTCTACAGCCGTTCTTTTTTGTCGTTTTTTTCGGTAGAGTCATTTTTTTTTAATTTCATCTTAAATCATTTGAATTGTATCATATTTGTATCATAATCTTTAAGAGAATCCATATAAATTATTGCTCATCGCTAAAACTATTCATGCCCCGGGAGGATTACCGGGAAACTTTTTAAAAATACCAATCGTTCTTAAAGATACGGTTAATAGAAAAACATACCTGAAACCAACATTGTTTTTTATTCTTACAGTAATTTGGTTAAAATTCTGATCTATATTAACTCTTGTTCTCGTATATATATGTAGGACTCTAAAGTGCGATGGTACTCTAAAGTGTGATGGTACTCTAAAGTGCGATGGTCACGCGAAAGTGCGATGGTCTACGCTAAAGTACGATGGTGCATCACGCTAAAGTGCGACGGCTGTTTGTTCGCTAAAGTACGATTGTTTATCACGCTAAAGTGCGATGGACCAAAAAGGGTAATGTTAAAGGGCTAAAAGCTTTAAAGAACACGGATGTAATGATAAATAGCCTTTTTGCAAAAGCTAGTATGATAAGGTTTTATAACATATAATTACCGGTAGGCATAACTAATTGTTTTTAAATTAAGAAGAACGACCAATGGTCAAAAATCTAAATATCCTGTATATGATAAAAAAAAAAATTCTGGCGTAACAATATTTGGATAATTGGCATAACTTGCCGTTTACACAGTCTATCACTAATGTCAAATCTCCCCTTGAAGTTGTCATTGTAAATTACAAATACAAATCCTTCATTGTGAAAGATTTATTTGTTTAAAACATTCTTAATTTAAATGATAGAGAAATGCAATGTTCTCCAAGCTTTTACCTTTTTTCGCAATTGGTTTAAAGTGGTTAATCAAATATTCTACATTCTTTCGGCATGTTCATTTTTTGTTTGTATAAAAGACTGTTCACGTCATAATCCATAGTGTCTATACTTTCGCGGACCATCGCACTTTAGCGTGTGTAGGCATCGCACTTTAGCGTAGGCATCGCACTTTAGCGAAACCGTCGTACTTTAGCATAACCATCGCACTTTAGAGTCCTACATATATATAAGGCTTGAACGAAATCAGAGATCTATATCTTGATTAGGTCGTTCTAGCATTTTCAGTTTAACGACTGACTAGAAACTTGCAACATTTAACGTTTAACTCGTTACACATTTTCTGTGAATCTATGTTTAAGGTTATTTGATTAACATGAGTACATTATCTGTCAAGAAAGAAGGAAATATACAAAAGAAAGTGTTTATTGCTATAATTACAATGTCAGTATAACATACAGATGAAATGGAGTATTTAATATGTATTTATGTAAGTTATTATTTAACCTAAATATCTAAAATATATAAGAGCAAAAATCATCACAAACATAAGAAGGAATTTATGAATCAAGTAACTAAAGAACCTCCCCATAACATCCCCATGGTTCAAGTGCCATCTTGGTGCTTCTAAGCATGCGAAAATTCCCGCCAGAAATAAGGACAGCATCATAGCATCTTCCCATCGTCCTACAACCCAAACAAATCTGAAAAGTAAAAGTAAGAATTTCAGTAATACAAGACAATTATACCAACATTTGAAATGTTATAGAGATTCTAGTACTGTAATTAGTTCATATAATAGTTTAAAATCGCCTACCGACGCAAGAATGCTGAGTTCTCCAATCAGCTAAATATTGACCAAATAACAGGTATACAAATAAAGTCTCCTGTTTCTATCATGGTTAGCATATGCTTCTATGTTGAGCAAATAGTAATTAAAAGTTTATTGTTACGTTAAAATTAATTTCTAGACCTTCTTCACGGTCCTCGCTTAGTCAATTATAATCATAGACCATGAATGAATGAATGAATGAATACTTTATTTGCAAGAAGCATATACATGCTATGGCAAACGAAAATATATACAATATATGACAAATATATATATGACCATGATAGGGAATTAGATGTCATTGATAGTGAAATAATAATTAAGAATTGAATGCTTCTTTTTGTAAATTTATTGGGGTGTAAAAACGTTGACCGAAGTACATTTTGTAGAAGCGCTTCATTCTAAAAATGTGCGCACGGTCAACGCTTTTACAACCCTATAAAATTACAAAAAGCATTCAATACTTATAATTACATTTTTTAGCTATGATCATAAAAACACGAATTTCATATATTTTTTTATTTAATTCACCTGTGCACTTTATTGTTGGACCACGTGTTATCATGAAGGAAAAGTTGTATTGAGCAATGCAACTGCTTACGGAATAACATGTGATGTGCAGTTAGCCAATCAGAATAAAGTATTATAATAAAACATACATCTAATGTAATTATAACCAAATGGTATATAGTTGATGCGTCTGATCCCACTTGATTACCCCCAGGAACTCGTTTAATGCATGAATGTTTTTTTTTATAGTAATTATAAAAAAAAATTTTCTTTAGATACGCTCAAATTCAAACAATTAAAAGTTAAGGGTGTGCTAATACCGATTGACCATATGATAATTTAAATTTTCATCTTCGATACCGGCATGACTAATTTACGAAAATCATGTGCGTTGGTTTTATTAGTACTTACTCAATTATGTACTTGAGGAGCACAACGAGAACTGCGTCACACAGAACCGAGTTAATGTGATATCTGTCATCAAATCGTCTGCCCCATGGTGAATGGCGGTTAAACCAAAGTTCGTTCAAAATCTCCGCAAAAATCACAGCTATCACCATAGCAACATTAAACTGAACCCTCAACTCCATTTTTCCAGCCTGATTTCTTCAGTATATCTAGTTAAATAAAAAAAATAATAAGTTTTTACTTTGGAGACATGTGTTATAATCTATACGCAACCCCCAAAATAAGCGCACCCATGCGCGTAGCTACGTTTACGTCAAAACGCCCGGGCGTACACTTGAATTTTGAAAATATTGAAAAACTGGTCAAAAGCACATCAGCCTTGTGCTTCTCTCTTCAATGGATTGTAATTTTCAATAAAAAGGGACTAACTTTACTTTAATCAAATATTTCATTTCATATATAAGTTCCAATTTTCTGTAAAAGTCTGAATCTACTGTGAATTCTGCGTACTTTTCTTATATTTAAGGATGTACTTAGGTGAGGTGTTGGAATTTGTGTCAAATGTTCAGACTCCTTGGTGTTTTTCCATACAATACAATGTAAAATATTTTGCCTCATAACACCCATTTATTTTTTCATATAAGACTAAAAAGCTCATGAAAGGTCATTTACCAAAATTTTAGAATATTCTTAATTTTCTTTCTTTTGTTTTGAGACCCAATAATACCAAAGCAAATATAAGGTAAAAGTCCGAGTCAGTCTTTTCCCGCCATATTTTAATTCTCAAACATCTCGAAAAGGAGCTCCATGACCTATCAATATTTTTAGCTTATGTTTATCCTTAATTGATGCTCTACCAGCTTAGAGTATCAATTTTAACTTCTTAATTTATTAATTTTTCACCTAACCTCACCTAAGTACATCCTTAAAGCAATTCATTATCTGCTGAGATTCGATATGCGGTTTGCATTGTTGTCGAGCATGTGACTTATGTCGCAAAAGCGAGACATATCGTCGTCAGCGCCGTCAATATTTAGGTTCCGAATGTGGACAAAGTTTTTTGAATGACTCTCTGTTAAAAAAACTGTTTATGATCAAAAGAGTATCCAGTGCAATATAATAATGCAATTATTTTTTTAATTTTCCCCACATTTTACGGATAAAAGGTATTTCTTTCTGCAATTAATAAGTGGTCACAGTTTGGGCTTATTTTTTTTTATTTCTTAATAACATTAACTACTTGTCGAACCGTCATCGAATTTTATGAAAATTTAGAAGAAGTTTTTTCTATGATTAATGTCTAAAGCAAAATTTTGAAAGCATCTGTTTCCGTTCATTTTTAGCTCACCTGGCCTAAAAGGCCAAGTGAGCTTTTCTCATCACTTGGCGTCCGGCGTCCGGCGTCGTCCGTCGTCCGTCGTCGTCGTTAACTTTTACAAAAATCTTCTCCTCTGAAACTACTGGGCCAAATTAAACCAAACTTGGCCACAATCATCATTGGGGTATCTAGTTTAAAAAATGTGTCCGGTGACCCGGCCATGGCTAAAAATAGAACATAGGGGTAAAATGCAGTTTTTGGCTTATAACTCAAAAACCAAAGCATTTAGAGCAAATCTGACATGGATAGAATTGTTAAACAGGTGAAGATCTATCTGCCCTGAAATTTTCAGATGAATCGGATAACCCGTTGTTGGGTTGCTGCCCCTGAATTAGTAATTTTAAGGAAATTTTGCTGTTTTTGGTTATTATCTTGAATATTATTATAGATAGAGATAAACAGTAAACAGCAATAATGTTCAACAAAGTAAGATTTACAAATAAGTCAACATGACTGAAATGGTCAGTTGACCCCTTTAGGAGTTATTGCCCTTTATAGTCAATTTTTAACCATTTTTCGTAGATCTTAGTAATATTTTACAAACATCTTCTCCTCTGAAACTACTGAGCCAAATTAATCCAAACTGGGCCACAATCATCTTTTGGGTTAGTAGTTTGAAAAATGTGTCCGGTGACCCGGCCATCAAACCAAGATGGCCGTCATGGCTAAAAATAGAACATGGGGTAAAATGCAGTTTTTGGCTTATAACTCAAAACCCAAAGCATTTAAGGCAAATCTGACATGGGGTAAAATTGTTTATCAGTTCAAGATCTATCTGCCCTGACATTTTCAGATGAATCGGACAACCCGTTGTTGGGTTGCTGGCCCTGAATTAGTAATTTTAAGGAAATTTTGCTCTTTTTGGTTATTATCTTGAATATTATTATAGATAGAGACAAACTATGAACAGCAATAATGTTCAGAAAAGTAAGATTTACAAATAAATCAACATGACTGAAATGGTCAGTTGACCCCTTTAGGAGTTATTGCCCTTTATAGTCAATTTTTAACCATTTTTCGTAAATCTTAGTAATATTTTACAAAAATCTTCTCCTCTGAAACTACTTGGCCAAATTAATCCAAACTGGGCCACAATCATCTTTTGGGTTAGTAGTTTGAAAAATGTGTCCGGTGACCCGGCCATCCAACCAAGATGGCCGCCATGGCTAAAAATAGAACATGGGGTAAAATGCAGTTTCTGGCTATTAACTCAAAACCCAAAGCATTTAGAGCAAATCAGACATGGGGTAAAATTGTTTACCAGGTCAACATTTATCTGCTCTGAAATTTTTAGATGAATCGGACAACTTGTTGTTGGGTTGCTGACCCTGAATTGTTAGTTTTAAGGAAATTTTGCTGTTTTTGGTCATTATCTTGAATATTATTATTGATAGAGATAAACTGTAAACAACAATAATGTTCAGCAAAGTAAGATTTATAAATAAGTCAACATGACCGAAATGGTCAATTGACCCCCTTAGGAGTTATTGTTCTTTATAGTAAATTTTTTACAATTTTCATAAAATTTGTAAATTTTTACTAACATTTTCCACTGAAACTAATGGGCCAAGTTCATTATAGATAGAGATAATTTTAAGCAGCAAGAATGTTCAGTAAAGTAAGATGTACAAACACATCACCATCACCAAAACACAATTTTGTCATGAATCCATCTGCTTCCTTTAATATTCACATAGACCAAGGTGAGCGACACAGGATCTTTAGAGCCTCTAGTTCTGTTCTTTACTTATAGCTTGACTTTTCTTTGCGCAATTTATTGTTTTACATGCTCAATTTATAAACATTCATAAAATGTGATATATTGGCACACGTTAAATTCCAGATCAAGAAAATATAATAAAGAAATTTTTTGATTTTTTTAAATTCCTGGAAAAGACTGGTAAATTGATTCACTTCTTGTGGAAAGAAATCGTGTTCCAGAATTTTTTTATATTGCATCTCTAAGAAATATTTTTTTCGTGTTCATTAAAAGGTGCTTTTGTCGATTGTATGCTCACTCACGACTTTAAACAATTTGAAAGTAATATTGGTTTAAACGTTTTCTCTAAAACCAATGTCCGTTAGCTTCCAATTAACAAGATGAATAAGTTCTCAAAATTAAACATAAAAATATACCATTTAGATTCAAAAGTATGTTACTATCAATGATTTTTTACTGACAGGAATGGTATGTCATTCTCGATAACACTATCGCTTTCGGGGGCACCGTCCCCTCGAACCCACTACCAGCAAGGGGGGGGGGGTTGTCATTGAACGGTTTGTCACCCCCTTAGACCCCTCGCAAAGGTTCGGGCGTACACATAAATATGACCCAGCTACGCCACTGGCACCCGGCCAATCAAGAAAAAATGGTATACAGTTGAATTTTAATTGATATTTAACAAACACCTTTTAAAAAGAAGGTTGCTCGATCTTACGAATTCAGTATTGTTTTTGTGAACTGTTGTTTGCCTTTTTGACATTGCCTCAATTTATATCAAAAGGTAAGAGAAATCCTTGTCACAAAATTGTTTAAATTCTACCCAAATTTTAAAAAAAATCCGTATGATCGATAGCATAAAATCAAACTATTGTTAACAGCGGGTCAGTAATGTTCAAAATACATTATAATTTTCGAAAGTTAGAAATAAACTATAATACTATTAAATATCAATATTTAGAAAGTTTTGATTATATATCTTTATCATATGTTTAGTAGTAAATACAGTAGTTTTGCATATATGTGATAAATAGCCTGCTGTTTAATCCATATCGCGCAACTTTGATGCGCACCCTTTATCGCATACCCTTTATCGCATACCCTTTATCACATCCCTACCCTTTATCACACCCCTATTTTTTTTAAGAAAAAATTTCCTCAAAATAGGTAAATCAGTTTTTTGAATGACGTCATTGTTTGGTATGTGACGTCAGGAACGTCGAGTTTTCATATTGTATGTGACGTCACGAACGTCAAGTTTTCATATTTTTTGGCACACTAAATGCAACTATGAAAAATACAAAACACACAAATTAATACAATAATAAACAAAATATTTTTAAAACAACTACAGCACGCAAATTGTAAGGTAACCCAGGTGCTTCGGATAAGTAATTGAGCAGTTCTTTTTAAAAGGCATTTGAAACAAGACAAAAGTAGAACTGAAGGTAACCCAGTGCTTTGGATCAGAAAACAGTTCATATAATATAATACTCTTCTGTTGAAATATATGATAAAGTGTATAATACATGGCAAAATCCGTATCACATGCCGTATCACCCTCGACCAATATCATCCCTCGGGCCTAAAGGCCCTTGGGCTGATATTGATGTCTCGGGATGATACGACATATGATACGGATTTTGCCATGTATTATTCTCTATATAAATATATATGTATATATATATTGTGTGTGATATAAAAATGCTCTCGTCTATTAATTTCCTAGGCTTTCGTTTTTTGTCATTGCTTTTTTATATCCCTTTGGTATCATTCGCCTTTTTTACGATCGGCTATTTTGATAAATAAAAAATTACATAGTTTGACCAGCAGATTGTTCGTCTTAGTTTCCCTTTAAAATCAGCCACTCATTTTCTATATAAAATATTGAATATCACGGTAAACGTTTCAATATTTGCCTCGGTCGATAATAATTATCTTTGTTTACAAACAAATGCAAATCACATACCCTTCAGATATTGCATATATATATCCTTTTTAAACTAGCAAAAAAAGAATATTAACTGAACTGTTTCCAAAGTATCTTTAAAATATGAAAAATGTTTACTTACAGATACTTTTAAGTGTGTACTGGTGATCCTGAATGCTATTTTTATATAGGTCAGTTGTTGTTTACACACGCTGGGATTTTATTACAGTAAAACCTAGATTTGTGTAATTTTTATACCAGCTCGTATTTACACAGTTATGATCAGTTATTCTATAAACAAAGTGAACTGTACATAGTTAAATTGAAATAAAATGAAAGAATAAGATCGCAATCAAAATACAATAGGCCGATAAATGCTGTTCTCGAATCGCTTTTTTTTTTTTTTTAAATTAACCATCACAAAAGATATGTGTAAAATAATGGAAAGAATTTTAACGAGAAACTTAAGAATAAAAAATAAATTCAGTTGTTTATAATATACGAGATAATATAATCGTTTTCTTTTAATTCCACAATCAAGGACTCCAGACAGAAAGAAACAGGAAACCGAATAGTAATACTGAAATTGGATTGACGCTGTACTAAATTGAAATATCATTTATATAGTACAAAGGTTAGTTCAGGAACATCAATATTATTAATATTAATGGAAGAAGTAATTTCAAATTGTTCAAAAACAGATCCTGGAGAAGTTTTACGGAGATAAAAAAACGAGTATTGTGCATGTGTATCAGTGGCGGATCCAGAACTTTTCCTAAAAAGGGGGGGGGGGGGCTCCAGTCATGCTTCAATGATTCCCTATATATAATCAACCAATTTTTTCCCACGAAAGAGGGGGCCCGGGCCCCACAGCCCCCCCCCCCCCTTGGATCCGCCTATGTGTATTTGTACATAACCACGGCAACTTATGTCCAACTGGGCCTTTTGTTGAAGATTTTGGTTCTAGTATGGCATATTTCATAATTTAAAGGCAAATAAATGCATGTTTACTCGTACCGTGTAAGTTTTATTGAATTTAAGAAATTCGATAACTGATAAAATCAAATGAAAATTAAAAGATGCATGGATGCAATCTAATTCCACGAGTTCTTTTGTTCTTCAATCAAATAATATATTTGATTTTTATAGAATGAAGATAATAACACCTGTCTGAACTTTTTTTTTTAATGTTTCATTTTATCATAAAAAAATGTTTTTCTGTTACAAATCATGACATGTATTGTTCTATGTGTACATGTTATGCTGCCCATCAAGGGCCCTTGATTGGAATAATAAAATATTCTTATTCTTATTCTTATATATCTAAAAAAAAAGCAACAATCAACGTTCAATCTATTTAAGCGTGGATCAGTTTGGTAAAAATAAACTGATACAGTTACTGAATTAAAATTATATAAATGTCTAAGAATATAACTTAAACACGCTAATTAATACATTAAAAGTTCTATTAGATTTTAAATAGAAATACGCAATATTTCGCTAAACAAATTAGCTTCATCAGGCGTGTGCATCTCTCAAGGTGAAATCGGATGCATGACAAAAAAACAATATTTTTGTAGCTTAATCTATACAAGATTTGAGGAAAAGTGTAACATTATTGATTGATGGTGCAGAAAATATGTTTGTAGCTATAACTACACGAAGTTGGAATAAAAGTTTAACACATTTATAGATGTTCGATTAATTGTATGAATTTCTATAAATTAATTATATATATTCAGTTTCTTTCTTTCTTTGTGTGTAAGAGTGTGAGACCAGGGTGTTTATGGTGTATTTTTTTTCTTTTTCTGTGAATGTTAACTTTTGTCGACATACATTTGAAAATTGGACTTCATATCATTTTACTTGAACCCATTTGACAATGTATCTACTGTGTGAATAATGTTCTTTGTGGTCTATGTTGGGGAGATGCTTGAAACTATAATGATGGTCCTCCCAAATTTTGAGAGTTCCAATGATTTAAGCTGGATTTTCCATGTATCTCTGGACTCAAAATAATCATAACACTGATATAATAATAAGACAAACTTTATTTCTAAAAATAATTATTGACAATAACAAAATCTAAATGTAAAATACCAGTCTACACATGCAATGTTCTATACTTATATTTCATATATACATGTAATGTCAGAGTATAACGTTTTAATCATAGTGTTTAAAGTGGTCTAACACATAAAGAATGACAAAGCTCATACAGAACTTATGAAACACAGTCAGTATAAAATGGGACCCAGTAAATGGATCATATACAACATATGGAGCATGAAATCCAGCATACAGCAACGCAATCCATAGACTTAGTGTAGCGGCATCTTCCCATTTCCGTATCGTCCATTTATTGCTAAGGGGAAAAAAGGGTCATTGTTAAACATTTGATATGGTAAAAGTGTAGCAAAATATATTCCGACTACGGCGTAATTCTGAACCTCAAAGTTTTTTTTTTTTTAATTTAAAATCAACTTGATAGTAACGAACTCAAATACTGATGATGAATTTTGAAAGTTAAAAGTATAACGTATCAAACTTAAAAGTGATGTATAAAAAATTGTCAAAATGAAATAACCCCTTTAATGAAAAAAAAAACCACATTAAAATGATTTACGAACTTACTCTTTAATGTATTTAAGAATAACAACAACTATTGCGTCACATACGATGGCTGTAAATAGGTATCTATGTCCAATGTAATGATACCATGGTGTGTAGTGGGTAAAAAATAGGGTATTCATGATCTCTACAGCTACAATGGCTATTATCATAGACATACTGAAGCGAATATTGATTCCTCCCATTTTGTTTCCTATACTGAAAAGAGATAAACACATTTAAGTGTACTTTCTTTGTTTAACATTTTAAAAAAAGTGCGTTATTATTGTTTAACAGTTGTATAATTAATTTCTATGTAGCATTATGTGTGTAAAAATAAATATTCGTAGTTCCGTTTTCTAAGATTCAAATAAGCATGTTTTTACTGTACAAGTAGTAATGATACAATGCAACTTTTGAAATAATTTTCGTGTATTTATCATTTTACTGCTATCAATCTTAAATTTATAATTTCTATGTATATATCAGTTTTAGTTATATTTCACTTACCACAACCGCAATCTGGTTTCTGCTTTATTTGCTGTCAGTTACAAATCTTGAGTGAGGCTTTTGTGTCAAAATCGATGGTTAATGGTGTGATTGATTGGCTAGCGTACGTGGGTGGAGCGTTTATACACATATTACACTGTAAAAATTGTATAGCCCAAGATCCTTGTTCAAACAAAAGTACTTCAAGTACTTGATTTCATTCATTGTTAAATTAACAAACTTTTGTTTGCGATAGTATTTAACCTTTTCATTAGTTTTATCTATCATGATTTTTTGCTTTTTACTTAATTTTAAAAAGAGAAACATAATTTTCTACCTGTATTTCGTTAAAAATGGTATGATTTAAATTCATGTAATAAATGATCACGATAACTATGCTCCTATTTCTGAAATTGATAATACAAAAGAAATTGTTTACCCAAAGAAATGTAAACACTTACGGAATGTACGGTGACAGCTGTAAAATTACTTTTGCTTTCGAATACAGAAGACCTTTAAAATCTAAACTGTACAATCCGCTCGTTACAAAAAGACAAAACGACATGACAGAAAAGAAACAAGACTCATTATTTATTTTTTTAATGCACAAACATGATCATAATGACCAGCATTTGTTTATGTTTCTACATCTCCTGATTTCGTTTAATGTCGATTCTTCCAACGATTGTTCATATTTAATCGTATTTTTTACAGGTGTCCAACACATAAAGAGTTACAAAACTCATACAAAATTTATGAATAAATTCAACAGTGTAGAAAAGTGCTGAGAATGGACCATATACAACATAAGGTGCATTAAGTCCAACATAAAATAAAGTCGCCCAGAAACTCAGTTTCGCTGCATCCTTTCGCGACTTGATGGTCCATTTATTACTAAAATAAAAGAAGTATAAAAGTCATTCTTATGTACGTAGTATTTATATCAGTTATAATTCTACCACTTATCTTGTTCTCCGTTATAGTAATCAATCCAATTACATTTAATATATTGTATAAAAATTCAACATACTATTAAGTTTACTAAAGTTATAACATGGTAACTTGGTCACGAACGAGAGCTATATCTAAACAAAAGTTTGAAAATAATGGTACAAGTGTAGTATCCTAGCTTTCCCATGTACCCGTACCGGGTTAGTTTGCTTTTTTAAAGCTTATATGTATGGATGTTTTTGTTTTGTTTTGTTTTTGTTCTGTGTGTGTGTGTTTTACTTATCAAATGATTAAAGAACCTCATAGACCATAGATATAACATAGTTTGGACATTGAAAGCCTGTTATACAGTTTAGAAATAAATGTGCAGTTGGATCTGTAAATTAAAGTCCGTTTTAATGACGATTCTGTTATTTCAATTGATAATTAGTTCGAAACTATTCCTAACGCAACTCTCATTTTGCTCCCCTAAAAATGAATAAAAAAACTGTTTCTTGCTCTATAAATAATAACATATAAAACATGTGATAACATTATGTCTGCTGTCATTTTGCTTTGACGACTCCGACACTACAATATGATAATTTTAATACTTAGATTTTAGATTATCTATAGCTTATCACTTACTCTTTGATGAATTTAAGCATGATAACAATTACAGCATCACATACTATGGCAGTCAAGAAATATCTGTGTGTTGTCAGGAAATACCAAGGTGTGTAGGTAAAGAAGAACGCATAGTTAAAAGTCTCTATGGCAATAATCGCAAAAATCATGGATTTTGTGAATTTAATTCCATAGACCTCCATATTAGTTGGTCAGTAAGGTATCCTACAAAAGTACAATGTCATTAAACATAAGATCATATTTGAACACTTATATTGAAGATCCCCCCTCCCCTCCCCCTCATTGAATGTTGCCATAGTAGTTACCGAAATATTTGAACGGTTATTGTTTTAACATTACGCTTCACTTAAGGCTCATCAATGCAACAAAAGTAGTTGGCATGGCTATATAGAAGATTCCTATAAGACAAATGTAATAAAGTTTCAACGTCCCATACATGGAATAATTCTTTGATTGTAATTACTTCTGTTGTTTTTTTTGGAAAGCTAACCTTTTCAGTGGTCCTAAATAGACGAAATAAGTTAAGTAGGAGGGGAAAACAGAGCGTATATATATATAAAAAAAAAAGATCTATCTATCCTCCCTTCAACAAGACATATACATACTAGTATTTATTTTCATTCTGTTTTAATAAAACAAATTAAAAGTAGTCATAACTCTTTCTGTCTATCTTTAAGAACAGAAAGAGAAATATTTGCAATTGTGTAGAGGCTATATATATATATATATATATATATATATAGCCTCTACACATATATATATATATGGATTTTTTTTTAATATATTGCACGAGGAGATGCACTTCGATTTTATTTACTCTTAATGTTTTTTTTTGTAGATTCTACATCTTGTTCAAAACACAATTTATAGTACGAAGTGGCAGCCAATCTGAATCCCAGTTTTAATTCCGCGGATTAATTTGAATTGAACTTTGCTTGTTTTCTTGTTGTTGCTGCTTACACCAGTTATCGGGACAACACCCGGGAGGGCCTAATGGCTCGGTGTAAAAACACAGACTTTGATAAATAGATATAGGAAGATGTGGTGTGAGTGCCAATGAGACAACTCTCCATACAAATAACAATTTAAAAAGTAAACCATTATAGGTTAAAGTACGGCCTTCAACACGGAGCCTTGGCTCACACCGAACAACAAGCTATAAAGGGCCCCAAAATTACTAGTGTAAAACCATTCAAACGGGAAAACCAACGGTCTAATCTATATAAACAAAACGAGAAACGAGAAACACGTATATATTACATAAACAAACGACAACTACTGTACATCAGATTCCTGACTTAAGACAGGTGAAAACATTTGCAGCGGGATTAAACGTTTTAATGGATCCAAACCTTCTCCCTTTTTCTGAAACAATAGCATAACATTACAACAAAGAAAAACATACGATAACAATTTGATTTTCATCATATTTTCACAATGTCGTGTTTGACTAGTTTGAATTACTAGTTTGATAAAAACTTTGAAATATATACCTATTTTTAAGAGGTAAATTTTTATGACTGAAGTGGAAAGGAAGATAATAAATAATGGGCGTATGACATTTGCGCCGATTTCAGTTTTCATTTGCGCCGATTTTATATTTGCTCCTAATTGCATTTACAGTTAGACTTAGGTGAGTATACCGTGAGTAAATACTAGCCATAAATATTGCAAATGGTTGTTAGTAAGGTACGTGTATACTATTTTTTTCTACACATCTCAATCTTGAACGTGTCTGCAACATGATTTATAGATGTAAACTACGTTCCTCTAATTTACACCCTCTTACCAGCAAAAGATGAACATTTATGAAATGACATGATGTGAAAAATAATTTGCGAGCTCTGCCGTCAAAAACATCTTTCTTTTGTGGCCGAGGTTATGCATACTAGTATTGACTTTGAACAAGCAATGCATAACGCAATTATGGATGTTTTTCCACAATGTAGAATAGATTGTTGTCGTTTTCATCTGGCTCAGAACTGGTTGAGGAAAATCCAGTCTGTTAGGCTGAGCACAGATTATAAAGACAAATGAAGTGACATTGGAAAATGGCTATTCCAATTGATTGACAATTCATAACATTTGTACATCGGGCTAACGGAAAAGGTCTATGATGATAAATGAAAAATAGCATTCACCTGTCGCGGTGAATTTACCTAAAAAAATCGGCGCAATTGAAGAAAAAAATCGGCGCAAATGAAAGAACAAATCGGCGCAACTGAAATGCAGATCGGCGCAAATGCAAAACGCTGTAAATGATGAATTTTGAAGAGCAAAGCAAATTTTAGTTGCGATTTGAAATTTCAATACATAAAGACGTAAAAAAAGGCGTTTAACTTTTTTTTCATGGAAAAAAAAACTGCACACTTCGAATTCGTCAGAGAACGTGACACAGTTGACAAATCGAAACACCACTGTGTAAAAAAACATTGATATAGTAGTCCATCCACGACGGACATTAACTTCTATATAAAAACAAATTATAACAAGCCACATGAATCCTTCGTTCGAAGCACACATACCATAATACGGTTGGACAGATTTCTAAAAAAAACAAGTTAAAAATTAAATCTTACCTCGTTTTTTACTCTCTCCTTTTGTAACAATGAATATGAATAATTTCGTTCTAAAAATCTATGATAAATTACATTTATTCTCACTTTAAGTGTGGGTAGTGAATTTTTCGTACAGAAAATAATATGGTGTTAAATATCTAGGTCATCCTTGTATGTACATAGATATACATACCTTAAATCATAATTTACAATGACAACTGTCTATCTTATATGGTCATCCATCTGTACGCTTAAGGATTTAAACTTGTCTTGAGATGTTAACGCGAGAGAACCAGTTCGATCAACTTTACTAGTTTGGGTACATAACATACAATATAATCAGCCTTCATTCTTTTTTTTTTTTTAATTTCAACAGTTTAAGATTTTGTTTATAGTGATTAGTTTTTTCTCTCAGAATCTGGATGATAATATAGTGGTAATTACTCAAACTGATTTATCTAACTCTGTGAGAAACATTGTTCTCTAAATAATAGAACTAAGACTACTAGAGGCAGGGTGTAAAAGATATGTCAATTCAGGATTTCAGTTCTTCCACATTTACTAGACAAATATCAACTATGTCCCGTGTGTAGATGCCAAGAATAGTCTGTGGAAATTCGGGAAACGTTTTACCATAAATATACATGTATATAGCATAATTCTATGAGCTAAATAACACATATATATACCGTCATACCCATCTATTATATTTTTCGAGATTAGAGGCAATACCATGACTTACTTGACATAATCCAATTCGTCCCATGGGGGACATAGGAAAACCACAGTAGCTTTCGATCTTTTCCTTCCGAGGCTAGTTTATTAGTTTCTCCGTAACGTGTAATTTACATCTACGTGTTGTAATCGTTTTTCATTGGTTCCTGTCTTGTCCTTTTCCATAATTCTGTGTTGCTAATGGTGTTTGGCCACTTCATTCCGATGTTTCTTATGCACCTGTTCATGGAAATTTGTAAATAATTTGGTAGATACAGCCAGAGACATATGTCTCCGATACAGCTGTTTAGTCTCCAAGTTTCTAACCCATTCACATTTTAGTTAAAGATCCTCATTTTGGTTATGTTCTGAGAGCTTTGCTCCTCCAGACTGGTTTAAGAATAAACCAGGTGCTCCGCAGGGCGCAGCTTTATACGACCGCAGAGGTCGAACCCTGAACAGTTGGGGCAAGTATGGACAAAACATTCAAGCGTGATACAGCTCTGAATTTGGATTGTGATCAAATTTTTGACATTACATGTTTTTTTTTTACACAAAACAAATGTCAAGATTTTACAAATCAATTAAAGATTTCTTCTTCAAACTTTTTAAATCTAAAATTAAATAGTTGACACAGCATAGGTTTCTGACACAGAATGAATGTGGTCTAATGAACTTAAAAGTTTTTTTTTGCCTTTGAGCAATTCACTATGCTGTTGAATATTAATCATCTCAAAAAAATGTTTGAAGAAATTTTCTTTTTATTTATGAAATCTGAAATGAGAAAAATTTAACCCCCCCCCCTTTTTTTTCACATCCCCGTTTCCCTTTTTCCAAAACTGATATCAATTCAAATTTCTAATGGAGTTTGCAACAATAACTACTCTCTTAAATACATCATAAAATATTAAAATGTAAAATAAAGTGCTTGTTATCACTGAATGGTAAAGATTGGTTGGTAGTAAAAGTGAATATACATTGTTTATTGTATAAAACAATAAAAAAAACTTCATCAGCAACATTTTATATTGGCAAATTTCCAATGAAGTTATTTACATAAAGTTATTGGCAAATAAAAATAGAAAATGACCTCATAGTGAGGGGGGATAGGACCTTTATCGGGACTCCGGGATCGGGTGTTTTTAAGCTCGGGATTTCGGGATTGACCCTTTCGGGATCCGGGAATCGTTTTTTTCGGATTTCGGGACATCGGGATTTACTTTATTTAAATTCGGGACCTCGGGAATTCGTTTTTTTAAGTCCGGGATTTCGGGATCAGGACCCCTCCTATCCCCCCTCCATAGTCATGTCTGGCAAATGTCCAACATACATTATCTAAAAACATTTTACATAAGATAAGGAAAAAAAGCTTCATCAGCAACATTTTATATTGGCATATTTCCAATGAAGTTATTTACATAAAGTTATTGGCAAATAAAAATAGAAAATGACATCATAGTCATGTCTGGCAAATTTCCAACATATATTATCAACTACTATTCTATACAAAGAAAGATAACTCCAATTGAAAATTAATTGCTATTGCACAATATTGTGCAATTAGATATTTCTTGCTATTGTGCAATACTGTGCAATTGAAAATTTCTTGCTATTGCACAATACTTGATATGGAATCCTGATTTGGACCAACTTGAAAACTGGGCCCATAATCAAAAATCAAAGTACATATTTAGATAAAGCATCTCAAATAAGCCCAAGAATTTAATTTTTGTTAAAATCAAACTTAGTTTAATTTTGGACCCTTTGGACCTTAAAGTAGACCAATTTGAAAACTGGACCAAAAATTAAGAATCTACATACACAGTTAGATTTGGCATATCAAAGAACCCATTTATTCAATTTTTGATGAAATCAAACAAAGTTTAATTTTGGACCCCCATTTGGACCAACTTGAAAACTAGGCCAATAATTAAAAATCTAAGTACATTTTTAAATTCAGTATATCAAAGAACCCCAAGGATTCAATTTTTGTTAAAATCAAACTAAGTTTAATTCTGGAACGACGACGCAGACGACGACGCCAACGTGATAGCAATATACGACCAAAAAATTAAAATTTTTGCGGTCGTATAAAAAAGGCTTGTTATGCTTTTCTCTTTCTAGACCGAATATCTCCATCTGTCCCTAATGATGTACTGACGGCACTTTCGAGATGTGTGAATTTACGAACATCTTCAATTTCAGCATCTTTCACTTTGATTTGTTAAGTTGGTGTGCGTTAACCCTCATATATTTTGTCTTTTTTCAAGGTTGGTTGCTTGGTTTTGTGACTCTTTATGGCGGTGTTCAAGCTGGCAGATATAGTTAAAGTCAAGGTATTTGAGGCATGACTGAAATGCCCATTACATGGTCAGAGGAGTATTGTATAATGTTTAACTTCCCCAGTCTATCACCATCATAAAAAGGAGAGAGGAGAGTAGACAATCTCCCTAACACCAGTTAATACAGGGACTATATCTGGCCAAAAAATGTTCTAAAAACGTCTTTCAAGGGCAATCACTCTTATAAAAGGTCAATTGACAGTTTCAATCTGGTTGACTTACTATAGTGCCTAACAAGATTTTGTGAGGTAGACGAAATTGACTTTAAAACGATCGTATTGACTTTTGATGTCCAGAAATAGGCAGATCGAACAAATTTTGACTTTATTTACTGACTGCTTAAGTTTGGCATTAATTGTAATTAACACTTTCCAATGAGACTGAAAAATGCTTTTTTTTTGTTATGATAAATAATAATTTTACCTGCCGTAGTCGTGCGTAAAATATATTTCGGCATTTCTCTTAAGAAATGACTTGTTTAATGGAACAAAACGTCTTATTTGTAAACTTTCTCTTTTATCTCCACAATAGGCTTTTAAAAAGTAATCTTTCAACTGTGTATTCAGAAAATTTTGTAAAAATAGAAGAAGTGGCAATTCTTACCTTTCATACCTTAACTTTCATTGATAAAACATAATATTGACTCGTCCAGTGTCCAGTTTGAAGGTAATTTTAGTTACCGTACACATTCATGCACGTTCTAATTAATCAATAGTCATGTATGAAAGGCATAAACAAGTTTGAAGGTAAACTAATAACAACTTAATCCAATCAAATTGCCTACGATTCAATAACAATGACCAGTCCACATCATAAAAATGTATAGGGGTAAACTGGGTAGGGAGAAAATGTCAGATATTTTAAGTTCATTATTTTGCAACAACGAATAAAAATTTATTAACCAATAGATTTGCTATAATTTCATAAACATGTCATTCTGTATTGGTATAGTTTTTGGATCTTTTATTTGCGTATTTAAGGCTGTAAAAAGTTTGGCCTTCAAAAGTCAACATAATTATTGACTTTATACAGAAAATTCGCCTTTTTAAAACATTGTATGTATCACGAATAATACGCGATAACAAAGTAAAATCATTTCTTAAAACACTGCAAAATAAATCATTCTGATTGATACAGTGGTATTGTCATAAATTGCGCTGGAGTGAACAGTGGTACAGCAAACGTCGAATTCCCTCACACAATGTTATCACACACTATAGTCAATCTTTTTTCCGTATCATCCTTACAACTTGAAGATGCTCTCTATCAGCCGTGTGAAAATGATGACAAATTTAGATGACTTATTCTGATTTTATTAGGACAAACTAGGTAATTCAAATAAACAGCTGTGCGATGAGTGCATAATACACCGTCGCATATTCAGAGAATAAAGTTCAATTACTTCTCAATGTCATATTAAAAATTAATGAAAAACAAAAGGGAGCTTACATCAATAGATATAAACAATTCACCAAAGTTTTATGAGAATAACTAAAAGCATTTTTGAGTTATTGTCCGAAAACTGGAAAATCCCTTCTTTTTAAATGAATTAAACCCCAAAACTTGAAAATGTAAAAGCTATAATTTATAAAATTATAATGGAAGCTTACATCAATAGATACAAACAATTCACCAAAGTTTCATGAACTATTGTCCAAAAACTGGAAACTCCCCCCTTTTTTATGAATAAAACCCTGTACCCTCGGAAACATAAAATCTAAAATTTCTAAAAATCAAAAGGGAGCTCATGTCATTAGATATAAACAATTAACCGAAATTTCTTGCAAGTTGGTGAAAGCAATGTGTTTGTCCGAAAACTGGAAAATCACCCTTTTATTAATGGATAAAACCCCATAACTCAGAAATGTTATTTTCAAACCTTTCAGCAGCAACAACAACAAATAGTACATGTACCATAATGGGCCATTGACAACATTATTACTTTTGCCATACTTTTTAATTTTGACAATTTAGACACATGTATTGATCATTTACATTATTTAAAGACAGTTCTCAATATATTGAATTTTAATATAAAATTCTTTGAATCTATTGAGAATAACTATAATGTAATTAAACATTACCTCCTTTACAAAATTGTACATTTGAAATAACAATATAAAACAAAGAATATGAAATTAATGAGTTTAATATTTGGTTAAATATTAGAGACAACAATAACAATTCAGGGTGTAGGGTAATCAAAACCAGTTATACAAGGTTATCAAATGGTGTTCAGTAAGGTAGCAGAAAATTCTGATTTTACATGATCTGACAAGTGTTACAAATATTTGATATACTGGAAATAGGGTGTACTGTGATTTGAAACGATGATAGTCCGTCGGAAGGGGACGATAAATAACTGTGTTAAGAGAGAGCAATATCTCTTGCACGTAAAAGACACCCTTGTAGATTTCGAAAAAAAAGCAGGCTTATGCCGCTACAAGGCAGCACTCACACACACAAAGTGGAAAGAGATTATATAAGTTGCAATAACTTTTTTTCCCAATCCACTATAAATAAATATGTTTTAACTAAAACTTTCTTTGGATTAGATAGTCAGAAAAATATTCTGCAATTTAAACAAACTCATTTACAGTGAAATCAAATAAAACACTGCTTTAATTGGTATATAAACATTAAATGTATAAGCAGGCACAAAATAAATCTAATAATTTGATTTTTTTGGGACTTTTATGTTGAAGTATTTGGCAACAGAATGAACAGATATGTTAATCTTCACAAATTCTGAGGATGAGATACACACACATAACTACATGTATCTGAATGACGATGAAATACATATACCATTAACAATAAAACATAAACGGTTCCCTCATATTACATTACTTAACCCAACTCAAGATTTCATTATATCTTAAAAGCAACTACAACCCTAAAAGAACAATGGCAATGCATATCTAAAATAATCTTGTTAACATTGAATTAATATTAAAATAAATTATTTAGTACAAAAAGTAAAACTTGATTAGTCATTTTATGATGGTTTTGCAAAGTATACAGTGTACTTGTGCATTTCCCTTTTTATAAGGATAAATACCCACATATCAGGGGCGGATGCAGGAATTTTCGAAAGGGGGGGTGCAAAACATATGTCCCGATACAAATGCATTGATTGGCAAAAATAAAGGGGGGGGTGCGCACCCCCGGAACCCCCCCCCCCCCCCTGGATCCGCCACTGCATATTATAATTACCTCTTTTATATATAAAGAACTATACATTACCAGAGGTTCTAAATTAATAAATAAATACACAATAAATAATCACTGATGTTGACATTATTGACTTTGTCATTATTTCAAAGAAAACATAAGTAGAATATGAAGTAAATTATCTAATGACTCAATAACAAACAAGAGATAACGCCCTTATTTAGTCTAAACTATGGAATTCAGATGAGTTAATCCAAATTCACTCCCTATTTTCTTCAGGTCAAATCTTGATAGTCAAAAACATCCTTAAGGGCAAACTATACAGTTACAGGGGAGATAATGACGTTGCTAACATAAAACGTTATTTTCATGACGTCAAACTGTGACATATCGGGAAAAGATGCATTATTTGATTGATTTTTATCATTCAAACTGATTTAATTCGAAAACGAGTGCATGGACCCCTATTTTTTAAAACAACATTTTGTGTCATTTTGCAGGGAGATTATGTGGACCAAACTTTATAAAACTGTAAATAATGCAATTTTTTTAATCTTGATATATATACAGCAAAAAATAAGTTTATTTCTCAATTCATGACCATCTGATAAATATGAGTAATTTCTAAATAAAAAATGCATAAATTTTTAGGAGACTTAGAAAATACAGACATTACAAATTATTTAACAAAAAACAATTTGTGTTTATCTTTTAAAACAAAAAAGTTAAAGCTTTCATCGAAAGCAAATATACGGCCACAAATCCGAATTTTGAGCAAATATACCAAATTTTGACCTCATTTAACTCAAAAAGTAGCACATGAAGGTATATTTTTTATTACATATTTGATTTAATCAGGCAAAAAATAGCCTATATGGAAATTTTCATCAAACTGTAAATGCCGGATCAAAACTGTATTGTATGCCCTTAATAAACTATTTTTTCTTTGATAGTGAACAAAATTTCATTGAAAGTTTATTATACAATAAAAATAACAGTGGCAAGTAACAACATTGGCAAGTTATTAACTTACTGATTATCTAGCATAAATATCAAAATATACACATGAAAGGACTTGTGTGAAACTTGTCAAATTGTAGTACAAACTCTAATTTGGTATAATTTTAAAGCATGTAACAGTTCACATCAAAATGAAATGTGTACCAATTCAAAAATAGATGGGATAATAGCTTCATGGTTTACTACCTTGTTTAAAATTTTCAACTTACGGTAATACAGGATGCCGAAATTGACAAATCAGAAAAGAAAGGAAATTAAAATTCCCCCTATTATTCAATGATATTAAAATTATGATATAATACAGTAAGGTGTGATAATAAGAAAACAATTCACAATTATGGGACCTAATAATTATCTTTTACGTTTTATTTGTTTACCATGATAAAATAGATGACATCATCATATGATGAATTGTAGTTCTGATTTTCTGCATTGACAGATGAATTAGCAGCTGTACATAATCTACATATAACTGAGTATATCATTTTGTCAGATAAAAATGTAGGCACTGGTAACAACAAACAATGAATGACGACTAAAGCACTTATCATTTAAAATCTATATATAGCTATATAATCTGTTGCACCATACATATAAATACACTTAACATTACTGAACAGCGCTGCACTTAATTAAACAATGTATGTAATACACATGTATTTTGAAACTGGTATGTACATTTTTGTAATTATTTATACTATATCAATCTAACCTGTTTCAGCACGATTTTTTCAAACTCCGGAAACTGATATCAACTTTTTTAATATATGAATAACATCTTTTCATGAAATTAAAAAGCAGAAACATTCATTATCAATAATTACAATTGAAATAAATAATAATTTGGTGAATCCCTGTGCAAAGTATACACGAGTATACAAAATATAAATATAAGATAATTAATTCAAACTACAGAATATGTTAAATGTTTATGATTTTTGCCTGATTACTTCTTCATACAATATATCCATTTACAGTCACATATTTTCAAAGATCACATCCTCACTATTTCACTATAGCTATCAATCTTTTAACAATATACAATAAAATTCAAACATACATTAATAATATCATTAACAATAACAATCTTAATATTGACCAATGGACGGACAACACCGTGATAAGTAAGACAACATGGCAGATTTGATCCTTAATTGGAATGACATATATATATTTATATATATTATATATAGTACATGAACACATAATTATCACTACAACAGCTATAAATATATTTATATTATCCGTTTCCCTGTACCGAATAGTAAGTAAACGATACAGCCAAAAATACAAACTCCAGCTGTCTGGTTAAATACTGCTGCCCAACTCTTGGTGGCCTCTAAAATGTGACCTGCCATATATACTCCAACAAAACCTGAAAATAAAATCAGCATTTCAATAATTTTATCCTAACTGAAGGTGAACAATGAGATTGCATGATTGCTTTTAAACCACTCCATTAATATATCATCTATTTATTTTTTCTTTCTTTTCTTTCTATAAATAGGGAAACACATATTTTTTTATAACTTTATATGGTCATTTTGAAACATGCAAGAACCGCACAACTTTCGCTCTGTGTGTTTGTTAGATGTTCATCTGATGAGTTAAGCCTTTTTTAAATGATGTTTATAGTCCCTTTTTATGTTGAACTGTAACACCACTGTCCCAAGTTAGGAGGAGGATTGGGGTCACCCTATAAACATGTTTAACCTTGCCACATTCTGTATGTATGTGCCTGTTCCAAGTAAGGAGTCTTTTAATTCAGTGGTTCTCATTTGTTGATCTCTAAGATATTTGTTTTTCATTAATTTTTTGTACATAAAGTAGGCTGTTAGTTTTCTCATTTGAATTGTTTTACATTTGTCATTTTGGGACCGTTTATAGCTGACTATACATTATGGGCTTTGCTAATTGTTGAAGGCTGTACAGTGACCTATAGTTGTTAATTTCTTTGTCATTTGGTCTCTTGTGGAGAGGTGTCTCATTGGCAATCATACCACATCTTCTTTTCTTATATGGCTACATCAATGGTTTCATTAGAAATATATAACCATGGGATAAATTGTTACAAAACATTATTCATATTGAATTCAATGTCAAGGTTTTTTCAAATGAGCAAACACACCCTCTTTTTATAATACTTGACAGAAAATTTTACCCAATATCAGATTATTTTTTATCTCAGGTTTTCTTTACAGTTTGTACCTTAGATGGGGCAGTTAAATCTTCACTGTGCTCATTATAACGTTTCATGTCCTTGTACAATGCATATAAATGAACAATGAAATGCTCCAATATGGTATGTTTCCTTGTCACATGTTTCCAATAAAAACAGCAAAATAGACACACATGAACATTTTGTGATATACAATACATATGAATATGATGTGATACAGTTAAACAAATTCTGAACTGAAATAAACATACCTGGTATTGCACCTGCCATGTTCATTATACCTGTAAAAATAATCAAAAATTTACACAAGCATTCTGTTCCTTTTTGAATGACATAAATGTGGAGTATGTATCAAATAATATAAAATACCTATTTTAAGGTTCAAAAGATGAAATAAACATATGTCTTTACAAACAAGAATAACTTAATTCCTTTAATTGTCTGTTTTCCAAAAAAATTAAACAAGTATATTTATAACAAAATGGCCTGCTTGACAAAATAAATTAAAACAACACCAAATTGGTAAGTCTTTCTTTTCTGTTTCACTCTACAACAAATGTAAGTTTTTAACGACCTTGACTGGCTATACAGTATACAGCCTTTGCACGGTCGTCTGTCACTCTAGATCAACCAGTTAGAAGCATTATTGCACCATATTCTGTACTTACCAAACACTGATCCAGCATGTTTGGGTGCTATATCTTGTGGGTTTACAAGTATACCACTATTATGAAAGCCACAACAGGCCACTGCAATGGCCATACAAAATAACGCACCACCAAAAGTTGTCATGTATGATAATAATATCAATCCTAAAGCTGTGCCACCCAAGGAAATAGTCTGAAAAAAATCAAGAAATAAGATATACAGATTTAAGAGTGTAGTTATGCATGATTTCATATCAACAGGTTAGGTACTTAAAGTTTGTTTTCAGTAACTGCAAAGTTCTATAATTTATTGTCATTATCTATTTTACAGTTATGATTATGAAAGTGGTGTTGACTTGTGTCATGTGCACTTTTTATATACTGGTACCTTTTGTAAGTCAAACACAGAAAATATATAACAGCTAATAAAGAACCATTTAGATCACATGCACAGTCAGGGCTAAGTTGAATTTATATACATGTTAAACAATGAACAAGTAGTAAGTAATTGCAACAACTTACAGAGTTCTTTGAGCCAAAAATAACTGAAAGAAAACTTATTGAAATATAAAGGAAATAAATATAAAAGAGATTTCAATGGTTAATATAAATACCTCAATAAATTTTCTTACAAATGTAACTGAATAACCTGAAATAAAAAAATATGTAGATATTATTGTCAATGTTCACAGAAAAGACACTGAGATATTTTTCTGTTCTATTTATATTTTCTTAAAAATTTTAAACAGCAATTGGGTGTAAAAGAGCATAGTCCAATTATAAGCAAATATTGAACAAAAACATTTTCTCTGTAGCAATTCTAATATTTTGTAAGGAACTTTAAATTGCAGTTTGGAATTATTTCTTTAATCCATAAAAATATTTATTTATTAAGATCAAAATTCCTTCCGTTTCTGTAGTTACAACTAAAGAAACTTTCAAAATCAGATTAATCTTATTTGCAGGTAATATGTCCTGGTAAAACAAACCTTTTTCTAGTAAATGATCAGCCAACCAGCCACTAAACACTGAACTAAACATGGACACAATCCATGGTACTACATTAAATACCCATCCCTAAAATGTTAATCAACACAGAATTAAACATGGACAAAATTCATGGTACTACATCAAATACCCATCCCTATACAATAATTAACACTGAACTAAACATGGACACAATCCATGATAATACATTAAGTACCCATCTCTAAAATGATAATCAACACAGAATAAAACATGGACAAAAGTCATAGTACTACATCAAATACCCATCCCTACAATGATAATTAACACTGAACTAGACGTGGACACAAGTCAATGTAAAACATTAAATACCCATCCCTACATGATTAACACTGTAAGTACTACCAGTACATTAAACACCCATTCCTACAATGATAATTACGTTTTTTCTTATAAATTCATAATAGTGAAAATATGTCTGTTTAAACAATTTCCTGGTATTTATGAACACTTTAAACCATGGCATCTCTACACAGTGTATCAGTGCTTTTTTTTTCTGAATGACTTAAAAATGTATACTGTTTCAAAAGTATAAAAAATTGTAAATTCAGAAATTATAACAAGCTTTTTATCAATGAAAATAATGTGAATAGTGGAGTATCTAATTTAATTATATGATACAAATGAACTTTTTCCCCCTGAAATCGCAATAATTAAGCCTTGTATTTTTTTCCATTCTTAAAAAATTGCAATAATAAATGCATGCAAGCATTTAGGTGTTGTTCTGACATAACGTCCTACATTTTGAGCTGACCTTGTACTGGGTGTGAACTTTTGCCAGATGTGACAAACTTTTGTGACATAGTAGTATCCTTTGGATTGGGATTGGCTGTTACCTTGACCTTTAAGTTATGAACGAGACTGAAGGTTCAGTACATCGTATCACACACATCCTGGAGTGTTGGACATCTCTGTGATGAAGAACTCAGATCAAAGCAGTAACTACTGGCTATAGCCAAAATAGTTTACTGTGGATTCATTTATTTTCGTGGGTACCAATTTTCGTGGATTAAAGAAAACTTACATGTTCGTGAATATTTAATTTCTTGGTTTTGCTGAAGTTTGAATAATAGCCTATAGAAAATTTGTTATTCGTTGAACATTTAATTTCGTGGTTCACCTGTACCCACGAAATCCCAGAAAATTGGTATCCAACGAAAAATAGTGAATCCACAGTATTACAAATATTGATAAGCCTCACTTTGGCCTTCCAGATTTTGCCTATGGAATATGGAACCTTGAAATTTGTGTATGAATATGTAACAGGATGTGACTTGAAGTATTCCTACGCCAATTGCAAAATTGTTAAACACAGCATTTTTCTGGGTTTTCTTTAAAAAAGTTTATAAACAATCCTTTCTGATAGACACATAATTCCAATCTGTATGTCAGTCAAAATTTGTCAATAACAAACCATAAATCTACTCTATTCTAAAGACAAAACAAAAAATCGTGAAAAGTACAAGAACCTAAGTGGTTGAATATCAATAAAATACTTTACTACATGATTTTGAGAAAAAGATTTAAACACAACTCTTAACAAAGCAATAATATAAGAACAGAAGTATGGACTAACCAAGCAATAATATAAGAACAGAAGTATGGACTAACCAAGCAATAATATAAGAACAGAAGTATGGACTAACCAAGCAATAATATAAGAACAGAAGTATGGACTAACCAAGCAATAATATAAGAACAGAAGTATGGACTAACCCAGCAATAATATAAGAACCGATATTTGGACTAACCAAGCAGTAACATTTATAACAGAAGTATGGACTAACATGTACAGAATGACAAGACTAACCTAGTAGCAAGTAAAGTTAAAAGATGAAAACATATTTTACATACTTAGAGAATCTGAAAACATCTTTTAAAAGAGCTTTTGTAAAACAATAAAAATAATGAGGTCATATGTCTTGTGAAAGGAAATATAAGGCTGCTGAAAAATGGAGTGCTTTGTTCAGTTTAAATATTTATATAACATTTATTTCATCTTCTATCTCCCATCTCAATACACAATATTTAAATGCTACATCTATCATGTCTATAACAACACAAAAATATATAAAAAAAAACAAAAAAAATATTCATGCTGATATAAAGTTGCATCTAATAGAATTATATAAATATGTATTTCTATTGTAATAATTTGTTTCCTCTTCCTAATATGGTGCTTTTCTTTAGCATAATGATTACTTCATTCTTTCAAATACAGTGCTTTTCTGCAACAGGGCCAAGTGGGGTACTTCTATATTCATTTATAATACAGCACACAAAGTATTTTCATATGTTATTCATATATGGTTGTAAAAAAGGAGGTAAAAACATTTAAACCAAACCAGTTTCTTATTATTTTGCAAATAGAAAGCAGAGGTAAAGTGAAAACGAAACACTACAGATTTGAGACTTACAAGGTCTGAAGTCTAATTCACAAAGCTAATATTCAGTATTATTTCATATTTTTTTTCAACAATTACTGCAATGCAATGGAAAGTGTAGAAAGAACAAAGGATTTGATTTATCTAATATGTTGATAGGCAGGCAAAGGACTACTAACACCAGAATCATGCATAACTATACTATCCAACTTTATAAATGACAATTCCAACAGAAACATTCACCAAATATAAAATAATAGATGGTAACTTGTTATTTAATTGTATTTTCATTCCGCATAGCAATAGTTAAGCATGCCTTTCACAGTGCTATAGGAGAAATACCTTGGCGTCTGGGAAATTTTCATGAAAATAAGTTGGTAACCATGACAACAGAATATAAAATGCATTATTTTCACAGAAATGTCCGACCATAAGAGACCTGTAAAAATAAATATTATTAAGAATTTTACTTTTGTGCAAATGTAATATGTTACATGTTTTCTATTATACAACATGAGCATGTGCAAAAATAAACTTATGTTTGTGCAAAATTTACCAGTTTTCTTTTTTAATTACAAGTGCTCTATTTACCTTTGCATTAGGGTAATTCTCATGAAAATAGGTTGGTGCCCATGATAACAGGATGAAGAAGGAATTAGCATGACTAAAATGTCCTACTAATAAACCCCTGTAACACACAAACAAAATCATAACAATTCATTCAGATTAGAAACAAGAGTGCACACGCTGAAATGTCTCACCTTCTTTTTAAAAATGCTAATCATTGATATTATGTTGATAGTCCTAAATATAAAGCTTTATTACAACTGTCACATAAACTTAACCAAGAAAACTAAACATTGACCAATGAACCATAAAAATGAGGTAAGATCAGATGAACCATGCCAGGCAGGCATGTACAGCTAACAATTCTTCCATAAAACACATATAGTTGACCTATTGCTTATAGTTTAAGAAAAACAGACCAAAAAACAAAAACTTAACACTGAGCAATGAACAGTGAACATGAGGTCAAAGTCAAATAAAACCTTTGCAACTGACAAATAGATCATAAAATATTTCCATACACCAAATATAGTTGACCTATTGCAATTAGAATTAGTAAAAAAGACCACCACTCAAAAACTTAACTTTGACCACTGAACCATGAAAATGAGGTCAATGTCAGATGACACCTGCCAGCTAGACATGTACACCTTTCAATCATTCCATACACCAAATATAGTAGACCTATTGATTATAGTATCTGAGATATGGACTTGACCACCAAAACTTAACCTTGTTCACTGATCCATGAAAAGATGTCGAGGTCAGGTGAAAACTGTCTGACGGGCATGAGGACCTTGCAAGGTACACACATACCAAATATAGTTATCCTATTACTTATAATAAGAGATAATTTAACATTACAAAAAATATTAACTTTTTTTTAAAAGTAGTCACTGAACCATGCAAATGAGGTCAAGGACATTGGACATGTAACATGAGGCATCCATATACAAAGTATGAAGCATCCAGGTCTTCCACCTTCTAAAATATAAAGCTTTTAAGAAGTTAGCTAACGCTGCAACCGCCAGATCACTATCCCTATGTCGAGCTTCTGCAACAAAAGTTGCAGGCTTGACATAAAACTGTTCTACAAATTTACACCTGTTAGGACAAATAACTTTACTACAATCATTGTTTTCTAGCTGAAATTAAGGAAACTGTTGAAATGAAGGAACCTTAAAAAGAGATAAAATATAAAATGTTCATGCACATGGAAAAATAATGTTTGAAGTTACTCTATTTTGACATTTGTACCTACAAAAAAAGCTTTCTGATACTTGTGTCGTAGTAAAATACCAGTGTTGCTGGAATGCAATACTCGGAAATGTTTAATGTTGATTTGTTGTTTATGTTAAACTGGTCTTTTGTCTCAAACAAAAACATGAATATATCTAATATCATTATATCTCTGACTGAATAATCAACACAACTAGAAGAGGTTCACTCCTCCTGGTTAGTTTGTAATTTAATGTTTATGATTGTATTGTTCACCTGTGCTTTAATATTTAATGTAATTGTGTATGCATATATATTCTCTGTACCTGAGAAATAAAATTCATTCATTCATCCAATGTCCTATATTAGTATGGGTAACATTACCAGAACCTTGATTTTGTTGACCTTAAAAGCTGCAATACTAACTGTTAATACACATTCATGTGATGGCTAACATTCATATAAAGTATATTTACTACTGGTGATTAACATACAGAATACTAATTGTTCATAATCAGGTTGTATAGGGCTTACCAAAATGCAGGTTTAACAAATAATGTCAACCATGGCACTTTCTCCTGGTCCTTTTTGATGGGTTTATCTGCTAAATTCTCTGCCATGATGAAAGGCAAGTACTTTTTTCTATGCTTTGCTATCAATATATATCTCATTCCTAACATCCATAAAATGCTACAAACACCTGAAACATTTTCATGTTAAACTTGAAAACAACAAACACAATTTTTTTTCAAAATACTTTTGTCCAGCAAATTATTTTATGAACAGACAATTCTACATTTACGTAAATTAATTTTGATATTTTGATAGAACAAATTCAATAATGGAGTCAATTAGAACTCTCATAAGAAAGATATGACTATCCCACATTTATTTTCAATATACACTTATTACAAGTTTACAACAGCCTTCTGTTTGTGCTGTTGTCAGCATATATTTGATCCATCTAGCACACAGGGGGTGTAACTTCGATATTTTTTTGGTAGGGGTGTGCCATTTTTGCCTCAAAAAACGTACCCATTTTAATATAACATTCACTGAAATTCAGTACCTATAGTTTTATAAATATTTAAGAAAGAATGACCTATACTTATATACAATATTTAAAATATGACCCATGCTTGTCATGCTTATATAAGCACTAACTCATCTTCACTCATAATTCATAAATATACCAGCTACCCTTAAGTTTTTATATATGAATTGACATCGTTTGGTGCACATATCAATAGCATATTTAAATATGATATGTAGATCATACCCCAAATCAATATACAGTTATCAAACGTAAATGCATTTTAATATAGAATGTCATTAAAAAGGAGGGTCATTTTAATATAATTCTTATATGATTTGCAGATCTATAAATACTTGAATTGGATTGGTCAATGAGAATTTTTTTCTAAGTTTATACATCGATAAACCATGTTTCTGAATCTACTTTTGTAATCTATTCATGCGCGATACACAAGCTTGCAGCGATCTCGGGATTTTCAGCAAATTGAGATTTAAAAACAATTGCATAACAGTTGTGACTATTCTAGTGCATATATCCAGATATATAACCAAAAAAAAAGAAATAAATTTAAAGGGAAACTTCGCAAAAAAATCAAAAATTGATATTATGTTCATTCGGTATAAAAATGCTCAAATTCATAGATATTAAAGTTTTATTCCGCTAGATAAGCGATCACCATCGATTTTAAATTTAGAGTATCATTTCTCTACGATCAGCCATTTTGTCTTCTTTCCCGGTAAATAAAATCGATATGTCTATAAACCCAAAAGGAACAAAACTACAGTAACTGATGTAGTCGCAATTGCGTGTCGATATCTTGTCAATCGTACGTTTTTTTTATCCGACTTACTAACTTGATACGGAAAATATTCTTATTTTTTTTAAATTACCATGGTCTGTTGTTTTTAAACTGTTGATATTGGAATTAGGTAAAAAGTCAAAGTTGAAATCATAAATAAGTGTTCCGTGAAAATTGTTTTGGAAAATCTAATTTGTTCATAATTCTTTAAAGTAATAAACTTTTTTCAAATAACTTATAATCTTCCCTCATCTGATCACCAGCATGGCTAAAGGTATTACTTTCAAAGGTATTGTGAGAGGTGTGAGGTGACACGTCCAGGTATTCAAGCGATTTCCTGTCGGGCTTGCAAGTTCATGCATCGTTTCACTTCTGCATGTATTGATCAGTGTACACGGCTGATAACTTATAACTTTCCATTTTGAACTATCAGATGTATAATATACAACTCTGTCTTACTTGTCATTACTAAACTCATACGCTTGTTTATGAATAACATTTCTGGTGTAAAGAATATTATTCATAAAAATATAAATAATACCCAAAAAATAAGATTTGATGAAATTAAAATCTATTTAAATATTTTTTCCAAGGGTGAATTTGGGAAAATGTAATATATACTCATTGCCAATGGTGAAGGACAGATTGGAACATACCAGAAATATTGATTTAAAAAAATGTACGCACTTGCCGACGATTCGTTTATACGACTGGGTAGAAAGTTATGGAACTAAAGGGCAATTTAAAATATATACATGTATACATTAAACATAAGAAAAAAATCATATATTTTGAATAAATTGGGGTAAAAGTTTTGTAAATAGACTAGTCCACGTATGCCAACAGTATGTAATCATTGAATGTCGATAGACTATTGTATACCAGAAGAAGAAGAGAACCAATTTGATTTAAATACAGGTCGATGTATAACTTTTGCTTTGGTTCATTGAAGTTGTCACGGGAAATAGTAAAATCACAGATTTATATTTCAATAAGATTGTTCTCGAACAAAGGAAGGAATTCGTCATCACAATTGTTATATATGCCACTGGACGAACACTAATTATCCCCTTGAGGGATGTGAATATTTTGCTGGGAAACTTTTGAGTATCAAAGTTTCAAATTAATTTCGGGAGTTATTTTCGTTCTTGGTATTTAATTACAGAAAAAAAGAATAAATTACTTGTCCGCTAAATAGGGGTATTCTTGTCAGTTAAAAGACTTTTAGTTATATTTAAAAAAAAATATGGAAATATGACATTAAATTGTTTCTGTCGTTTTTTTTAAACATCATTAAAAAGATGTGTGTCTAAGGTGAACGCCACAAGAACCCTGTAATACTAGTACGAGAGTATAGCATGTAAACCTTGCTTCTCAATAACATGGTTGTATTGGAAATCTTTTCATACAGATTGACAACTCATGGTCCGATATGCATGTAATATTTGCCACATAACGCCCATAGTTCTTTCTACCATCATCATCTTATTCTTTGATATTGCTGTAAACATCGATGGTTCACACCCAAACAAAATGGGAGTAATGGACCCTCAGAGCTTCCCCGTGTTATACACTTGTGGAACTTAATATATAGACGAAATTTCTGTATTGAAATGAATCTACATCTCACAAACAGGATTTCCAAATTACGATTTTGAGTAATCACCTTACAAACCAATATAAAAGTATGGCAAGATATAACCATGAAGGAATTTAGTTTTTGTCAGTCGCAAGAACTCATCACTATCATAAACGTATACGTATATATGCATGCAGTTTCAAATATCAAGAACAAGCGGTCGATGTCGATAGTCCGTTTTCTAACTGTTCAGAGTTCGACATGTCACTTGTTCATTCTTGGAAGCCTTCATATTCCCTGTCCAACGATGGGAACTCTTTCTGATTGTATTGACTATAAATGCTTATATGGTAATTCTGCGTTTATCTGTACAAGTGGTTGCATTTCCTCTCCTTTCCCAACAAACGAACGAACGAAACGCTACTAGTCTGCTTTCTCTGGAGCTCATCCTCAAAGGCGCTTATACGTCAGGAAACTTACATGTATGTATACTAATAATGATTGTTTCAAGAACAACGATGTATGGACGAACTATTCTAAATTCGTCAATATCAGTAATGCATGACTAAGATATAAGTTTTATTACAACTACTGTATTATTTGGATTAATGACGGCTATCATGTTCAACATTTCACAAATATTATCATAGAATTTTTAAAAAAAATCCTCAAAAAAAATAATGCCTTAGCTTAGATAATTGGTATTCTTTTCATAAAAAGTTCGTGTAAATGATTGTCAAATGAATTTAATTATGTAAGAATAAAATGTTAAAAAGAAACTAAAAAACATCATGCATTTTGTATGTTGTATTTTTTTTTCAATTAAAAACTTTAAAATTGCTATAGTTTTATTAGTATTTGAACACAGCCAGATTTGAATACGAGTTAAAAAAATTCCGGTAAAGTCAATGATATCAAACAGATTTGCAATGGTATATCAAATTGGGTAATATTGCATTTAGTTTTTATTAAAGATTAAAACTACTATTTTTTACTTCATTTACGCCAATTGCCGCTAAGAAAGTAATCAAAAATTATTTCCTTGTATTTTTATGCACTTTCGGAATTACGAATCTGAATTTTATTTTCAAATAATTTACACAATTTAATTATTGTATCTTTATTCTCATCGTGTATTAAATCTTAGTGTATTAAAATCGTGACAGCATACTCTTTCTACTAATCCTTTCTGTTTATCCTTTCCAAATAACAACATGTATACCTGTGTTCGCTTGAACTCACACCTGCGGCTAAATAGCTACAAGGTAAACAAATTGACCTCAAGCCGAGAAATATACAGTGACCTTTACAAAATAATATACACACTCTGCTCACACTTTAGTTGCATTGAAATGATTATCAAGACAATAACGGTAAATAGAACTGAAATATTTTCAGTTCAATATCAGTAAAAATGTTCAATAAATATTTTATGAAAAACATCTCAACAATAATTAATGAAATTTATTCGAAAACATTTACTAGAGATAATTTAATAGGAATTTAATTCATCATTACAAAACGGTATATGCATATTCATTTTCGTTCATGCTTATATTGTGGTTAATGACTACGACCATTCGTCAGCTGTGCACTTTTAATTACGTATATTGTCGATAAGATATAAGAGTTAAACAGATTTTATTTTTTCCCAGAATTCAATAAATCGGGCTAATACGTCACGACCGACTCGAGAATTCAACCAAAAAAGTTACAAATACTTGATTTTCTCCGTTATTAGAAGGAATATAAATTTAAAACTTTGCAAATGTGTTTTTTATGTTAAGATGAAGATAATTAGATGATAAGTAAAAAATCGCGGAATTTCCCTTTAATGCACTAAAGCTTCGAAAATGTATAAAAATAAAATTTAATAAAATTCCGCGAAATTTCATGAAGGTTTTGGCGAATTTACGTCATGGCAAAACAGGGCGTCATACAAATAGAAATTTTCAAGGGAAAGATTATTTCGTTACGTGTACGCTTCAAATTCGGATAACATTTAATTAAAATGAACCTTTTGAGGTAGGTGCTATTTCATTTAAGATTCCGTTGTATTTATCGGACATTTATGGTTTTTAGGAAGTCGAGATGGCGGCGTACTCCTTAGTTACGACTTGCCATTATGCTTTTGATGGTAAATGTATATAGTAGCAATCTACAAAAAAAGGTTTATTAAATATCACAAATGTTTGGCTGAAGAATTATAAGGACTAAACACATTTTTTCTAGAGGTTATTGATGTGTAAACCGGGGCTCTTACTCACAAACTCAACATAAAAGTCCGAACTTTTATTCAGTTTGTGAGTTAATCGCCCCGGTTTACACATCAATAACCTCTAGAAAAAATGTGTTTAATCTTATAATAAAATCTCGCAAAATTATGACCCATATTTTTTGGCACATCCCTGTATACCCAATAATAGGAAGTTACCCCCCCCCCCTGTGGTCTAGCATAAGTTCCCCAAAAACTTTGTAATAAACAATGCTATAATATCTGTTTTTTATTCTATACCCTTAATTCTGTTACAAATACTATAATATTTGTTCCAGTGGAAATAATATACCAGAATATTTCTTCCATTTGGAACTTACATGTACTTCTATTTCATGACCATATAGTGTAAACAAAACAAGTTTATATGAAATTCTAAAATAAATATATAAGCCCTAATCTTATGCTGAAAATCAGGTATGGAAACATTTCTGAAATAACCAATACTGAAATTGAAAATTTTGCAAATGTTCCTGTCTGAAAAAATCTTTAAACATGTTCAATGAGTTTTACTATTTGAACTTCCAATCAATGTAGCAAAAACAATCCAGCATATTTTCAAGTGAAAAGACACAGATGTCAGACAAGCAGGACAAAAAAAATACATCTCCCCACATATTTAGAAGAGACAAAAAGTCACACAAAATTTAAAAAAAATTTAATTTCAACTACATTTAAGTCCATCTTTCAGTGCAAATAAAAACTTCATTTGTCAAACATTTCAAGCATAAATAAACTGTTGTTCAATTATGTGTATGCATCAAAATAAAATATATGCTAAAATTGTTTACAATGATACATACCAACAAAGTAAAATACACTCTGCCATCCATATCTCTCTAGTAATATGGATCCTATACTACCACTAATCAGGGTCCTATAATAACAAAATACAATAAAATTAATGCACACAATTATGATCTTTTTAAAGCAAGTGGTTTAAAAATAATGTGAAAACACAAAAAAACCTAAGAAAACATGTATGTGATATGTATTATCAATTTCCTATAAAATGTTATTTTTAACACAGGAACTGATAAGAATTTATTTTTCCCACTTCAGGCAAAAATTATGCAGAAAAAAATGAATGTTGTATCAACTATTACAAAATTTTAATGAACAAGAGAGTTGAAGAACTCATATAAACTGATAATTTATATAATGATAGCCTAAGACTTTATAAAATACCATATACGTCTTTATAACCTGTGGTGTTTATATAATTTCAACCAAGCCCCAAGCCTCTAATGTATGGCCATATGAGTATTTGTTCTCTGGATTTACATGCCTTAATTTGTTTAATTCAAGTTTTGAATATATAAATGCATCAAATGATAAAAAAGAATCCATATTATTTTTCTCTAAAGAATCCACATTAGGGAGCTACCATTTGATTTTTATGGGAGGGCTAGGATGAAAAATTTTGTCCTGCATTTTTTTTTAGCTGTAATCTCTGTCCTGCCTTTTTATTTTTCACTCTGTTTGGTCCTGCTTTTTTTTTTTTTAGTTTATCCTGACTTCTTTTTACCTAAATTGTCGTCCTGACCTTTTTTTTTTGGCAATTGTCTCATCCTGCCTTTTTTTTTTACTCAAAACTCCTGTCCTGCCTGCCTATTTTTTTCAAATTTCATCCTAGCCCCCCCATAAAAATCAAATGGTAGCTCCCTTATTTATGTTTAATAGAATCCGTACTTTCTTTAACTCCAAAGAATTGAAAAAATAATTGCCACTCAGAGCAAATAATAAATAGTTTTTCCCTTTCTGACAGAAATAAAATTATTAAAATTCCGCAATCTATGCATACTTGTTTACATATGATATGGGTACAATATAACTGTTCATGACAAAAAAACTAAGTTTAATAATTGTATAATCACACCTCTTAATAAATAAACTTGAATTTCATTCTAAAATGTTTTTTATTTCTATTTTTGATTGAGGTATACCATCCTTAGAACAATTACTCATATGGTCTTCAGACATGTTATCCCACATACAGAGAAACCTATCAAGTATATCAAGCAAATGCAGATTCTACGAAGGCATCTAGTGTGATACAATATTTCTACTCTCTGAGAAGGTGAAATTTTCAAATTTAAAGTTAAAATGTAAAGAGTGGCAAAAAAAGGAATAAACATAAGATTGGGTGGTAAAAATGTGTTTTTTCTTATAATTTGAAGTCAATATGTATGCAAACTTTATCTTTTTTCGGTAGATTTTTACACAGACAGATTTCAATGTATTCAAAGGAAAGGATTATAGCTGATTGAACCAAAGATGTTAGAATATACTTTTATTAACATATTAGTCATGTTTAATAGTTACATGTTTAAATGATCATTGAATAAAACAGTAAGATTACCCAAGGTGTGATCCTGAACAGATAAAGCTGTAGGTTAAAGAACGCTCGTGCTCCGAAACTTTTCTTGATATGATGGAACTTACACTAGGATAATGGAAACCTGTAGAGGGAGATAACTCTGTAATGCTACATCAACACCAGTTGTACTACGATATTCACAAAGTTTCTGTTTTCACTTTAATATATACAATGCACTTAACTTTTTAAGATTTTATCTACATATACATACTGAAGTTAACATTGCTCATAGTTATAATCAAAGAATTCAAATGCCTAAATATATTTAATGAGTGACCATTTTTTTTTATTTTTTTTTATTAGTTATTCTTTTTACAATGTAGAACATTGAATTTTAATGCAAAGAAATTAGAAAATGTAAGGAACTTTGATCTTTTTCTAAAAAAAAATCTTCACAACTACCATAAAGATATTTTTTCAGAAAAATGTGTTGGTGTGCTGAAAATCATGATCAATCAGTTAAGGCACCAGGAAGAATCTACTTAGATATATGAGGGTTGTTTGTACATGTATATAATAAAGTAATGAATTATTGCCACCTTTTAGAAGCTTACGAAGCTCTAATTCAGAAACTCTATGAATATTAAACATGAGTAGGTAAAAGTCTCACTTAAAAATTCTAAAAAAGAATTATCCAACATGCATGACATGTTAACTACATTTTTTTTCTACAATATTTCAAATTAAAAATGTAAAATTACATCAGTGTTCTTTACACAAGTGAACAAAAATCATTGAACTGTAAACGCTAGACAAAACTATAGAATGTTGAAACTACATGTATAAGATAGTTTTTTTGCCTGTCAGATTTTTTTCTTCAAATTATATAGAAGTTTTTTTCTGTTTGCATCATTACCATAAGCAAATTTCAAAATAATATATTTCACATTCATGATGTACATGTACTTCCTTTTTACTAAAAATTTCTTCTTTATAATACTGAGTGTCCATAAATTGTGAATGTACAAAAACATGAGACTTTTAATTCATTTTAAGAATAGGTACAAATAAATGCAGCTGTACAAAAACTACATGGATATATATGCAAAGTCCCACACATAAAGGAGAATAAAATGGTATCACCTTTAGTTTAATCTTAAATGTAAGTCATTCTATTCATCAAAAATTGACCCCTTAATTTTAAGTTAGCTGAGACAATTCATGAACATCTTTTAGTCTAAAAAGTCTAATTTTAAATGATCCAAACAATTAAGAATAGGAAAATCCTTCAATGATACATTTTCAGAATCTGATTCAGAATCATACTTATTGACCTCCCATGCCATCTATTGATAAAGATTTAGCTTACAAGAAAGTAATGATATACCAAAAAATTCTGAAAGTGGTTTGAAACATACAATCAATCAATCAGAGAAGATGCAAAAGTGAAAAACAAATCATTAAAATTGAAAAATGTACTTTTCAAATAGCATAACTATGTACATTTGCAGCTTTATAATTTTCTTCAATTTAGAGGCTTTTTAAATACACACATTATAATAAGCTAAATATATTTTGAAGAGAAGATCTTTCAAAATCATATTCTACTGGTGACACGATTTATTTGATTACCACAAAGAGAACTGTGGGGAAAATAATAAAAATCAATACTATGCAAAATAAAAAATTCTACAGAAAAATATACAGTGCTCAAAGAAAGGACTTTAAAATGGAAATGTGAGATAACAATTTAATGTGTGTAAGCAGGGTAAGAGTTTTATTAAAATGTTGTTTATCACCCCCCTGTTATGGTGATACCATTTAAGCATTTCCTTTAGCTGTTTATTCAGGTAATATATACCCAAAGTATTGTCCAGCTGCTATTATAGGTGTGTAGAAAGATTTGTGTGGTCCTTCTATAAAATGACCTATCAGACTCGTAACTGAAGGCATATAGAATCCTGTTAAATAAAATAACACCAATTTTTCAAACTTATTCATTTTATTGTGTAAAAAGTAGTTTTCTCCTCAGGGGTTCCTTAAAATGACAGTTTCAATATCATTTTATCAAAATTCTCCAAAAACAGTTTTTTTTTAATTTAACTGTAAGTATATCATGTTTATATTAGTCTATTTATTATCATCATCATTCATGATCATATGCACTCAAAGTTGTATATTGAAAGCAAGATTATATATAATATAAATGGAGTTAAAAATGCCAAACTTATCCAGTTGATTTATTGTTTAGTTTGATTTTTGTTCAAGTCTTTTGTGTACCAACACATGCCACTGAACATTAAGCAAACAAGGAACATGTATTATTTTAGTATTCCTTTGAAACAGACTTATTTTAAGTGATGTATAGTGGTAAACAATGACTTTAATTTATAACATCCATACCTTGAAACATTCCCAGTAAAACCCTTGATAGCACTAATATATGAAGTGTGACATATTTATCTGTAGATAAATAAGCAAATTGAGGTGTCCAGAAAGTCAGAATTGACCAGAAACATGCTGCTATAGGAACAACAACATCTCCTCCCACTTTGTCACTCAGGTAACCTCCTAAAAACTGGGTCATTGTGTAACCCCAGAAAAAACAACCAAGAATTGAACCCTGTAAAATAAAATTATGGTAATCCTTTATTTTAAAATCCAGTTAACCAATTACCAATTCAGATTTTAATATCCACCATGTTGTACTCTATAACATAATTTCATCAGTAAAAAGAGTTTCTTAAATTATAAACGGGTATTTCTTAATTAGAAAATTAATCTTAAAGTACTTAATATTCTCGATAATCTATCATTGTTTAGCCTTGGAACGGAATATAACCTATTCCACATAAGCATATCTTTCAGTAAAACAAAAATTGGAAAAAAATCAATACAATATATAAACAATAGCATTCGTTTAAAGTTTAAATGAATGCTATTGTTCATAAAAGGTAATGGCTTTATGCTATATCAACATGATGATTCTTTTGTTTATGTATATGTATCTTGCCTATTCTGTAAAGTTTATAGAGGAAAGAAATTCTTTACCGACTGTGTTTTGTCCCAGTCAAATTCCTTTGCCATAACTGCCACACATAATGGAGTAACTGTTCGACATGAATATAGTACAGTGCATCCCAAAAATAATCCAAAGGCCCATTGTTTACGTTCAGATCTGGAAAAAAAAATACATTCATATTTCATTATATTGCTATCTTTTTCCATGGAACACCTGTGTTTTTAAATGTTACATTAGGGCTTTGGGTCGACTACATGTACTACGTTCTTCAACTAAAATCCCTAACAGAACCAAAATCGGAAACGTTACTGTATTTTCATTTCTTTTTTTAGCGTTTTTGAATTAAAAAATAAATAATAGACAACTTTTTGCATTTCCGTCAAAAACTTCGGTTTTAGTGAACATCATTCATGCGTTTAGGGGCGTCGTCACCTTCCGTTTTAATGTTTAGCGAGTGGTTGGAAAACTACAAAGCTTTATTGCACAATAATTTAGCAAGTTGAATTCTCATAATTGTCTTTCAGCACTTTTGTCATTAGGGAAATGTGATTAAGTACCTACAGAACAAATAATATTTCTAGTTTATCCTGCACAATGAAGATCACTAAGATGCTTGATGAACATTAATCAAGCAGGGATAAAGGCGATTCCCTCTATCTGGTAAATGACGTCATAAAGGCGCGCATAATTGACAAGTTTTTTCCGATGACGGATGAACTCAAAATGGTCTATTTATACAGACTTCGTTCCCTTTCACAGGTATTGCCTGCCTCATATTATCTTATCTATATCAATTTCCTATATTGTAATTTTTCATAACTCAAAATTATACACGTGTATGTAAACAAGTTCTTTGGTTGCTTCAGTCTTATTTCAATGATGACAGTGATATGCATTTTTTCTTTGTAATGTTCTTTTTTTAAGTTCTAAAATGATAAAACTATACGGCATTTTATAGTCAAAGTTGGGACCGAGTCGGAAAAATTACGAAGATGTAGAGCTGTTGTTGGTTTTTTTCTGTCACCTGTTGCTTTGTATAGTTTTGCCTTATTTTAACATACCTTGTCCACAATTTGCCTTCAACAGGTTTTCCGTCATTTTTCTTGTCAATGATTGTCATCATCTTGCTGCTGTTTGTGTTTTTCTTGTCGTCACGTCATCATTTTCAACAAAATCAGAATTTTAATAAATTGTTATCTTTTAGATGCTTTATCCATCATTCCACTTTCTTCAAAGAGTTTACCAGACTTATTTGTAATAGCAAATTTGGGACGGACTGGAGCTGTATTTTTTCCGAAATCTATGCTGTAAGCCTCAGTGATACAAATATTTCGGGGTAGGGATAACTCAGTTTTCGCATCAAATTCTAAATGGTATAACCAATTCGTTGATCATGGTCATTAAAGTCTGTACTATTTTATTTACCCGGAACCGAAAAATAGTGTCTGATATAAATTTAAACGTTGGAAAAAAATGATAATACTGAGAAAATAAAGTTTTTCGTCATAGTCTTTAGCTTATTTACTAGTAGTGCAGTCATGATTCAATCAGGGACATAGTTACATAAACTTTTCCAGGCTTAATATAAAGTTGAAAAGAAAAGACATATATATATACTTAAACAATTTCTAAGGAGACACGAAAAACGGGAGGTGGGGGATTGAATACATACGATTTTATTTTCATTTTTATGTGACTATTAGGAAAACTTGTGTTTAAAACATTATGTCAGGCTAACTCAAACTTTTTTTAGTGCCTCAATGGTCAATATCATATCCATTGTTATAGTCAGTCATATCAACAATCATTTAAATCTAATAACTGATCACAGGCACTTATATATACCTTGTATTTCTGAGAAAGTGCCTGTTTAACTGAGGGAAAATGTCCTTGATACATAATTATATGGTTTTATAGAAAATAAAATAGTTCAAAAGGACGAAACATACAAAAAGAGACATCAACACTCCTTGATAAAAAACGAAAGAAAAAACACAACATATACATAACACAACAAAAAGAAAACTAAAGATTGAGCAACACGAACCCCACCAAAATGGGGTGATCTAGCTCAGAATACTGATGCTCCGACAGGACTGGGAACAATATATCTATATCATGTTCCTGTGGAGGGTAATATACACAGGCCCTTGTTTCTGTCAATATGGGGTTTACTATCCATACCGGTACGATTTTTCGTACGGGTATGGATAGTAAACCCCATGATATTGACAGAAACAAGTGCCTGTGGTAATATAAACTGTTTCACATGTGACACCCGTCGTGGTACTCCTATAAAGTATAAGTTATGTCAAAGCATCACTCGAAAGCTAGTAACAATTTGGTGATTGACTTAAGTTATCTATTAATCCCAAGACATCGCAAATTTTTAAATCTGATACTTGACCGAATATGAATTTTAAAGTTTGAACAAGATTTCCATGAAAAAAAAGATTGACAAGACTGTAACCGCAGTATAAACATAATCATTACAGACATTCAACAAACAAAAAACATCAAGAACAACACTAGGAGTAATATAAAGTGTTCCTGAAGGGTAATCAGATCCTGGTTCACATGTGGCACCCGTCCTACTTATTTATAATCAAAGAGAACAAAATTAACAACATCGATGTTACCTACAATTAGTAGAAAAAATGCTTAAAAATAAATGTGCTGCCAAAGCTACCAAAGCAATTATTAGAGAGTTCTATGCCCCCATAAATGGCGAATAGTAAAGTCCCTTTAAACTATATGTTCAATGATCTTCAGCAATTCAGAAATACCATTGAAGATGAATCAATAGATACAGCTGGGAAAAGAGTCCAATTTACTTGTATTCACTTCAGCTTTTCTAAAGGAAGTAATAAGGTGTAAATATGAAAGTGACCCACCCATTTCCATCCTTTTTCAATACCCGATTGATTGACCGTTGCTTAACGTTCAGTGGCAAATAATACATACGTATTCATGATAACATGCTGTACATCCAGTGGTAAATATTACATGCATATTCAGGATACCATGCTTTACGTCGACTGGTAAATTTTACATTCATATTCAGGATAACATGATGTACATCTAGTGGTAAATATATATGCATATCCAAGATAACTTCATATACGTCCAGTAGTAAATATTATATGCATATTCAGGAAAACATCCTTTACGTCCAGTAGTAAATATTACATGCATATTTAAGATAACATCCTTTACATCCAGTGTTAAATATTACATGCATATTCAGGATAACATGCTTTACGTCCAGTGATAAATATTACATGCATCTTCAGGATAACATGCTTTACGTCCACTGGTTAATATTACATGCATATTCAGGATAAAATGATGAACATCTAGTGGTAAATATTACATGCATATTCAGGATAAAATGATGAACATCTAGTGGTAAATATTACATGCATATTCAGGATAACATCCTTTATGTCTAATAGTAAATGTTACATGACATTCAAGATAACATGCTTTACTTCCAGTTATAAATAGTAGACATAGTACATACATATTCAGGATAACATGATATACATCTAGTGGTAAATATTACATGCATATTCAGGATAACATCCTTTACATCCAGTGGTAAATATTACATGCACATTTAGGATAACATGATTTACGTCCAGTGATAAATCTTACATGCATATTCAGGATACCATGCTTTACGTCGACTGGTAAATTTTACATTCATATTCAGGATAACATGATGTACATCTAGTGGTAAATATATATGCATATCCAAGATAACTTCATATACGTCCAGTAGTAAATATTATATGCATATTCAGGAAAACATCCTTTACGTCCAGTAGTAAATATTACATGCATATTTAAGATAACATCCTTTACATCCAGTGTTAAATATTACATGCATATTCAGGATAACATGCTTTACGTCCAGTGATAAATATTACATGCATCTTCAGGATAACATGCTTTACGTCCACTGGTTAATATTACATGCATATTCAGGATAAAATGATGAACATCTAGTGGTAAATATTACATGCATATTCAGGATAAAATGATGAACATCTAGTGGTAAATATTACATGCATATTCAGGATAACATCCTTTATGTCTAATAGTAAATGTTACATGACATTCAAGATAACATGCTTTACTTCCAGTTATAAATAGTAGACATAGTACATACATATTCAGGATAACATGATTTACATCTAGTGGTAAATATTACATGCATATTCAGGATAACATCCTTTACATCCAGTGGTAAATATTACATGCACATTTAGGATAACATGATTTACGTCCAGTGATAAATCTTACATGCATATTCAGGATAACATGATATACATCTAGTGGTAAGTATTACATGCATATTTAGGATAACATGCTTTACATCCAGTGGTTAATATTACATGCATATTCAGGATAACATGCTTTACGTCCAGTGATTAATATTACATGCATATTCAGGATAACATGATGAACATCTAGTGTTAAATATTACATGCATATTCAGGATAAAATGATGAACATCTAGTGGTAAATATTACATGCATATTCAGGATAACATGATGAACATCTAGTGGTAAATATTACATGCATATTCAGGATAACATCCTTTACATCCAGTGGTAAATATTACATGCATATTCAGGATAACATGATTTACGTCCAGTGATAAATCTTACATGCATATTCAGGATAACATGATATACATCTAGTGGTAAGTATTACATGCATATTTAGGATAACATGCTTTACATCCAGTGGTTAATATTACATGCATATTCAGGATAACATGCTTTACGTCCAGTGATAAATATTACATGCATATTCAGGATATCATGCTTTACGTCCACTTGTAAATATAACATGCATATTCAGGATAACATGATGTACATCTAGTGTTAAATATTACATGCATATTCAGGATAACATCCTTTATGTCCAGTGGTAAATATTACATGCATATTCAAGATAACATGCTTTACTTCCAGTAGTAAATATTACATACATATTCAGGATAAAATGCTTCACTTCCAGTAGTAAATATTACATACATATTCAGGATAACATCCTTTACGTCCAGTGGTAACTATTACATGCATATTCAGGATAACATGCTTTACTTCCAGTAGTAAATAGTACATACTTATACAGGATAACATGCTTAACTCACTCACTCACTCACTCACTCATCCTCTTCGTGCTTGTCAGCACATAAGGCCTCAACCAGTACTCGCCACATTTGCCTTCTTCTCAATCTCCTTCCAGGTTTTCCTAAGGTCTTTCATCTCAGATTCTACCATTCTGCGCCAGGTCTCTTTTGGCCTCCCTCTCTTTCTTCTGCCATCAGGTGTCCATCGTAAAGCAATCTTGGTGATATCCTCATTTTCTTTCCTCAATACATGGCCAATCCAACGCCATCTCTTCCTTTTAATATCTGTCTCAGTACAATACTGATTGGTTTTGTGATACAGGTCTTTGTTGGTTATAGTGTTGGGCCAGAATATCTTACAGATTTTGCTCAAGTAAGTGTTATGGAATGAGGAAAGCTTATTCATGTCTGATTGGATAATTCTCCAGCATTCTGCCCCATATAGAATGTCTGACTTCACATTGCTGGTGTATATTCTGAAATTTGATCATCTTTGTTTTCAGACTGATCGACCTTCTCTTCCATATGGACTGTAATAGGCAGAATGCATATCTGACTTTGCTAATTCTGGCTCTTATATCTTTGTATAAAAGTGAACCTAACATCCACGTATTTCAACATCAATCCGAATTCCGATAGCAAACAAATGTTAATCTTATTCGGAAGACTCTGTATACATACTATAAGAACTTTATTGTAATTACAAAAATGTATATTACAAAATATTGATCACTTGATGCTAGTATTACTAGACTTGTAATTGCTTTACATCAATCCTTAACGTCTAGTGGTAAATATATCATGAACATTTAAATTATAAACATATATTTGGGAGTAGTATCAAAGGCTGGTCAGCACTGCCACAGTCAAATGTGTCTGGGTATGTTGCCATTTATTCCTGTGCACGGCTACCTTTTGAATTGTTTGTCCCAAGACAAGACTATCTTGTCAGTCTAGCACAAAGCAGGGTTCATGTTCATATCACATTAACATGTTCTCATCTTGAATATTCATTTAATTTGTAATGCATTCCATTAGAGTCCACAATGTTATAGAAGGTCCAGTGGCAGATCCAGAACTTTTCATAAAGGGGGGGGGGGGGGGGGGGGGGGGCTAAAGGATGGGGCACTCCAGTCATGCTTCAGTGATTCCCTATATAATCAACCAAATTTTTCCAACAAAAAGGGGGGGGCAAGCCCCCTAGGGCCCACCTGGATCCACGTATGAAGTCAATTATGAAGATGCAAACTGAGAGGTGAGCGACACAAGCTCATTAGAGACTGATGTTGTACCTCCTGCCACTTTTTATACATGTAAAATGGTACATAAGGAAACAATATTGGACTACAGCTTGTTTCTATACTATATTATAGATTATGCCATAAAGCATAAGATTGATCTTTACGATTATTTTTAAGACAGGACTTAAACACTAGTGATTTACTACATGAACATGTAGTATCAAGGGCAGATCATGCCATTTTTAAAAGGGGTTCCATCCATATGTCTCCATTCAAAAACATTGATCGTAAAAAAACAAAGGAAGGTTCCAACCCTCATTACCCCACCCTGGATACCTCACTGAACTTATAAATACTACAGTAGCAAGTACCATGATGTTACAAAGGATTTATACAGCAAGAAAACCTGGGTTGTAGTATTAAAAGTATTTAAAGTAGTGCCAATACCACAATGAGTTTCTCTTTTCAGTGCGAACCTCAGAAAAAGCATTAATGGCACTAGTTTTACAAACCAAATTGTCCACTACCACCTGAAATCTTTACCTGTGGAGGTGAACAGATGACTGAGATGTAGAATTTGATTTATGAGACGTTTTTGATATAGGAATATTGTATATTTTGTGCCTGTCCCTAGTTCGGAACCTTAAGCCTTTATTAGTCTTGTGTTTTTTAAATTTTTGTTCATTTGTATGTTTCACATTTTAGTGTGGCATATCCATTTCCCTCAAATAGACTAGTATGCATTATTATGCTGAAACCCATCTTCCTTTGCAGGTGCAGGATTTTCTGGCTGTGTTGTAGACCAGTTGATAGCCTTGTGGTGTTTTCTTCTCTTTGGATGGGTTGTTGTCTATTAATGTATATCTGATTAGTAAAAATTAGCTCTCTACACTCCCTTTTCAACTGGTGTACAATGGTTTAATTAAACTGAGAAAAAAACCCATTAACCCCAATGGTTTCATTTGTGTCAGAAATATAGTTTATGTGTAGATGTCTTATTTTAATCTTTTGTTTTGTTTCAAAGAGCACCTTGAAAACAACCCTACTGAACTGTTTTTCTTTCAATTTACTGATAAATAAGTTCCATTTTTATAATACTGACAAAGTTTCTGTCCATGCCCCTTTCTTGCAATGTTTCAGTTGTGGAAATCAATGAATTTCAAATCACAGCCTATTACATGTAGCTGCATTACTTTAACTAAAAAATACTACCGGTATATAGTTTATATATTATAGACTTCTGTTAACTTTATGAATGATAGCCTTATAAGAAGAACAACAAACCATTGTAGGTAATAATATATCAACTGTATATCAATTTAATATTGAAAGACTCATTTGATTTTCTATAAATATCACATGTTTATAAAACATAACAACAACCTTTATAGAAAATACATGGAACTTTTCAAACTACAAATGAATTAAAATGGATCTAAAAAAAATACTGAAGTAAAAATGATTCTACGTCAATTTATCCCTATCTGCACCCATTGTATAAAAAAATTTAATCAATGTGTGGTTTGTTTGATCTCAGTTCTTTATAGGTTAAAATCCGATTATGACGTCAAAGGAGTAAGGCCTGGTTTTGGCCCAAGAAAATAAAATGTTTGATATCTATTTCAAATTGGCACATAATGTTTAGAAATGCATAGGGTCAAGAAATATAAAATAAAAACATAAACATTTTTATCTGATGACATCACAATTACATCATAATATGTACTACATGTATTTTAACAAAAAGATGAAAAATACAGAATTTATGCAGTTTTCTGTCTTTATTTCTGTTTTGGAAACATTGTGCGCAGTCAAGAAACATCAAAATATTTCAACAGAAGCTTAATTATTACTATTGACATAATCTCACCAAATATAAAATTGTTTTTTGGGTGCGCACATACTTTTTCAATCTAAAATCTACTTAAAATTTGATGAAAAACAAGGAAAATCACGAGATTTTAAAAAATATGAAAAATAAATCATCTTCTGTTGCCATGGAAACTTGTTCAATGTCAAATTTGTTTTGTTTTTCTGAGTACCTTGTACTGTAGTACGGTTTTCAGTAATTTAAGAATATGTACGATGACTTTTAAATTTGTTGTAATTTTTGGGCCAAATAAGGGCCTTATTGCCCCTACTCCTTTTCTTGCTTTCCTCTGAATTTCCTATTGTGATGGCATGAAAAAGGCGACCATGCCTGATGACGTCATGTAGAAAGAACCCATCTTTTTGCAGATCACTAGAAAAGAAGAAAAAACTTTTCCTGCTTATTATTTGAAAATTATTAGAGAAACAGATTCCACCACCAAATCTCGTGTAATACGATATTTATCCACTCTCGACAGTTAAATTTTAAATATTTAAAACGATCTGCAAGCCTTGCGTTTTAAGTTTGAAATTTAACTGTCTTGAGTGGATAAATATGGCATAACACTCGATGCAGTGGTAGAATCTATATATATACGGTATAGATATGCATTTTTAGGAGCAAAATACAGGTTTTGAAATTGATTAAATTTTGTTATATGAGGTAATCATCAAACATACCTGTGAACAGATGACATGTATTTTGTTAAAATAAATTTAAGACATCTAAAAAAACATATTTCTTAATGTGATTTTATATTTCCCTAAAGTAAGCTCTGCAATATTTTTCCTGATATCTTATTTTACTATAATAATAAATCAAACAAAACCTTAGCTGCTCCAAATATTCAAACTTAACAAACTTAATAATCTTCAGCTCTAGCTAGTGACAAAAGTGATTGTTAAAAGTGAACTTTAAAAAAAAGTTGAATATGTTTTACATATTGAAAATGCTAAATTTACTATGAAACCTGTAAATTTTCTTGTAAAAAGATAATCCTCAATGATATCAAAATCTTCATAAATTTACTGCTTTTGAATTACTATCCCATAATCTATTCACCAATATTTTCCTCTATCCAGTGACAATAAAATTAAATTAATAATTATATCATTTCTCAAAGTTAATAATTAAATTAATGATTGCATTGGTAAGTTATCATGATTACTTCTGATTTCATTGAATTTCAAAATGACCCATTGAATGATGTTAATGAAAAAGGTTATATATGTAACTATAGTACTTTTTAAAAAAGGATTTTATTTGATGTGCTTTTAAATAATAACTTAATTCAAACTTAATCAATTTGATAAACCACCGAGATTCACAACATGTATACATGAACTTTTTGTCACTGGTTATTGCAATTTAATCATCTCTGAAATATTTTCCCTTTTGGAATCAGAGAAACTAAATTTTTTTACCAGTGAGTTTTAATACTAAATACACAAATAATTTCTACCTTTTATCATGTAATGACATCATCAAAAATTTACAACAAGAGTGCACACGCTGAAATGTCTCGCCTTCTATACTAATCATTGATATTATGTTGATAGTCCTAAGTATAAAGCTAAGCTTTAATACAACTGTCACATAACTTAACATTGACCAAGATAACTAAACAAAGACCAATGAACCTTGAAAATGAGGTCAAGGTCAGATGAACCATGCCAGGCCGATATGTACAGCTAACAATGCTTCTATACAACATATATAGTTGACCTATGACTTATAGTTTAAGAAAAATAGACCAAAATACAAAAACTTAACACTGTGTAAAGAACCGTGAAAATGAGGTCACGGTCAAATAAAACCTGCGCGACTGACATAAAGATCATAAAATATTTCCATACACCAAATATCGATGACCTATGGCATATAGTATTAGACAAAAAGACCAAAACTCAAAAACTTAACTTTGACCACTGAACCATGAAAATGAGGTCAAGGTCACATGACATCTGCCCGCTAGATAGGTACACCTTACAATCATTCCATACAACAAATATAGTAGACCTATTGCATATAGTATGAGAAAAACAGACCAAAACACAAAAATTTAACTATAACCACTGAACCATGAAAATGAGGTCAAGGTCAGATGACACCTGCCAGTTGGACATGTACACCTCACAGTCCTTCCATACACCGAATATACTAGCCCTATTGCTTGTAGTATCTGAGATATGGATTTGACCACCAAAACTTAACCTTGTTCACTGATCCATGAAATGAGGTCGAGGTCAAGTGAAAACTGTCTGACAGACATGAGGACCTTTCAAGGTACGCACATATCAAATATAGTTATCCTATTACTTATAATAAGAGAGAATTCAACATTACAAAAAATCTGAACTTTTTTTCAAGTGGTCACTGAACCATGAAAATGAGGTCAAGGACATTGGACATGTGACTGACGGAAACTTCATAACATGAGGCATCTATATACAAAGTATGAAGCATCCAGGTCTTCCACCTTCTAAAATATAAAGCTTTTAAGAAGTAAGCTAACACCGCCGCCGCCGCCGGATCACTATCCCTATGTCGAGCTTTCTGCAACAAAAGTTGCAGGCTCGACAAAAATCATTACAATAACATTTTGTTGGTATCAAATAATGACAAATTATATGTATATATTCATAATTTAAAATATCTAAACATGCTAATAAGTAATCAAAACTATTTTAACACTTGTTTATACTCATTGAATATTGATAATAAAAAAGTTTATATGAGACATGATAAATTGAAAATAAACATAACTTAATCAAAAAGTAATTAGTACATGTATTACAAGGTATTTTGGCCTGTTCAACAAACCACTACGGTGTTGGTGCCCTTTAAACTAAATTATTTAACATAAATTATTCATCTATTTCCATATGTATCAATTTTTGTGGATTAAGAACCTGACTGACCTAATGGGGGCCTGCTCCAGTCATGCTTCAGTGATTCCCTATATAATCAACTAAATTTTTACCACGAAAGGGGGACACGGCCCTAAGCCCCACCTCACCCTGGATATGCCTATGTGAATGAAAATTTGTATCAAACAAATTCTAATGAATTCACAGTTATACATGGCTGACATAGCAGCTGTGAATCATCTGCAAGAAACAGCATGCCTTACTTAGTATCCCCTTTGTGAATTTGTCATAGCAAGATAAAAATTCAGAATGAAAGCATGTATAGGACTAAATATACAGTGCTAGAACTACAAGCTTGCATTGTCTAATATGGTGGGCTTAACATAATAAAAGTAATAAATACTAGCAAAGATTTATATAGTTTACCAGAAATGTATGAAGAAATGTTTCTTAATTTATTAATAACTATCAACTGCCTTTGATTTCCAGTTTTACAGTATGAAAGTAATAAATTACAACAGATCTTTAAATAGCTCCTTTGAAAAATAGCTGATATGTAATAAGTTTTTTCACCTGATCTGTTAATGGAATGTTAATAAAACTAAAATACTTGTCGAAGTATTAGGGTTATGCATAAGCACTTAAAAATGTATAAAATTATTTCAAATTTCAACAAGTGAAACTGCGAGCTACTGCTCACTGATGATACCCCCGCCGCAAGTGGATAATATTAATAGTGTAAAAATATGCAAGTGTTCGGTAAACAGGAAGTTGTCGAGTGATGAATCTGAAAACGCATCACACGGTATAGCTGACTTATAAAAATCCTGAAACCAAATTTCAGAAATCCTTGTATTGTAGTTCCTGAGAAAAATGTGACGAAAATTTTTAACTTGGTTATCATGTGTAAAATCATACAAGTGTTCGGTAAACAGGAAGTAGTCGAGTGATGAATCTGAAAACGCATCACACGGTATAGCTGACTTATATAAATCCTGAAACCAAATTTCAGAAATCCTTGTATTGTAGTTCCTGAGAAAAATGTGACGAAAATTTTCAACTTGGCTATCATGTGTAAAATCATACAAGTGTTCGGTAAACAGGAAGTTGTCGAGTGATGAATCTGAAAACGCATCACACGGTGTAGCTGACTTATATAAATCCTGAAACCAAATTTCAGAAATCCTTGTATTATAGTTCCTGAGAAAAATGTGACGAAAATTTTCAACTTGGCTATCATGTGTAAAATCATACAAGTGTTCGGTAAACAGGAAGTTGTCAAGTGATGAATCTGAAAACGCATCACACGGTGTGGCTGACATATATAAATGTTGATACCAAATTACAGAAAGGGTGGATGTGTAGTTCCTGAGAAAAATGTGATGAAAGTTTCATGGGACGGACTGACTGACTGACGGACGGACTGACGGACGGACTGATGGACGGACGGACGGACGGACGGACTGACAGACAGAGGTAAAACAGTATACCCCCCCTTTTTTAAAGCGGGGGTATAATAATGATCCTAGCACATTAACATCATGTCAAAACATGACGTCATACAAATGAAAACTCTTATGCCGAAGGTCATTTCGCCCGGTAAATATGCTCTAAATTTAGATAGTATCTCATTGAATTTAAGTGTTGAGGTAGGTTTGTTTCATTGTCTATTATTGTAATTGTATATTATGTTATTTTGCTATAGCATTTTGTTTGCTTCTGCAATAAAATATATTCATTCATACATTATTCTATTGGATTATTAACACATTTATGGTTTTCAGCCATTTGTCAACCTGGCAGCACTCTCCTTAGTTCAGACATGTCAAAAGAGGATTTGACAATAAATTTTTGACAGCAACGGGGAAAAAATGTTTGGGTTAAGAATTACAAGGATTGAAAACATTTATAGGTTATATAAGAAATAAGTTATTCCAGCCCTGAGATTTATGGGAAAAATCTTTTATCTCACAGGGGGGAAAAATAGTACAGCCATACACGTGGCAATTTTACTTTCAATTCAGTTTTTTTATTGCCATATTTGTCCTATAATTATAATCTAAAGAATTCATGCAAATCATAGATTGTTATCATTTTCAAATTGCCATGGCCATTATATTCATTAATCTTATTGATAGAATTCAGATATAATGGTCTTCTAGGCCATGCACAAATTTTTAACATATTTATGACTTGCATGAATTATTTCTTAAATCTCATCTGGGATTTCAAAGTATGCTTAAATATATTATTGATTTGATGAACACGTTTGATTATTAATTGCAGTAAATAAATTTCAAAATCCTTACAAATATAAATATACATGTATTGTTTTTAACAAACTTTAACTTTACTGATATAAAACATATTACAAAGATAATAACAAATAAATATTACCCTATATTAACTTTTACATCAGTTCACATGAAAGCAAGATTCTATAATTCTATACATCTTAGTACATATCCAATGTTAATGTAACATGAGCTTAAAATTGAGGTTAAAGTATTCAGCATGAAACTTCACTTCACTTTTTATAAAGATCCTGACATTTTGAATGTTACTACAAGAATGATCATTCTACAACTTAATCAACTAATTCATGAGGGTCGTCATGGGGTTACTTACCTTCATGACTAATAATGGTTATAAATCTTGCCAATTGAAGTTAACAGTAATTTTTGATAAAATGTACATGTTCTTTATGACAATAATAAAATTGACTCATTTTGACAAATCACATTAAATTCTTTATAAAAATAACAGTAACAGATAATTATTTGAGACCTCTGAAGAACCCCGTTTATAGTATTTGAGATATGAAATGTTGTTTGAGATAAACCAATCATTAAAACTGTTGGGATATTACTCTCAGGTATCTTAACATTATGTAAAGTTTTTAAAAAATCTGGTTAAAAACATGTTCATATACAATTTAATTCTATCATATTTAAAAAAAAACCCAACAACACAACTTTTCAAAAACAAGAGTTAAAATAATCAAATTTGAAAAGTTTACAACCATTTTTTACAGTTACTCATGTTATATAGGACATACAGTCATGATGAGCACATCAAGCCGTTGAAGTTTTGTTTTATATAATGGAATCCATATGAAATATATATGTAATGTAATAATAGCTGTATAAAAAATATGAAATAGATACATACTGGAAAACTGAAATTTAACCAAAGGGTCTGCTTACACATTTTTGTGTGATGCACAATTTTTTTAGCAATTTTCTTTTTGTAAAGTTATAGAAGACATTTAAGAAGGCCTTAATTCAACCATCATCATTTTGTGTCATTGGGAATCAATCAATTTCAAATAGCATAACAAAAATTATATCTTTATATTTGTTGAAATCCTAGCACAAAATGTTTTAAAAAAAATGAACTGAAGTCGGCGAGGTGAGGCCCCTTATGGGGTTGTCCAAGTTATAATATAATCATAATTTGATTGTCAATATGATCACATACCGTAATTATTAATTATTTTTTTAAACAAGATAATTAAATAATGAAAAAATACAGTCCTAGATGATAAAAAAATAATATAATCATGAACTATTTGGTCTGATATTCAAATAATCACTATACAAATGGCCAAGTAATCGGACACAGGACGATTGCGCTTTTTTACTTGTAAAATAATAGGACATTTGCGCTTCAAATATTATGGACATTTGCGCTTTAAAGTTTGATTCACCTGTATTAATTTGACCGGACATTTGCGCTTTTTACCTATAGTCGTCTACCTGTAATTCTATTGAGAAGTTATCATAACGTCAATAAATTTAATTTACATTAGTACGACAAATCGTCCAGAATCCTTCCATGCCCATTATAATGAACAGTTGCTATTTTTTGTTATATCTTTTTGAAGAGTATCACTGAACAACAGTCGGTGAATTACATTAAGATTCGTTATATTGATGAACAGGCACCCTGGTCTGGAATTGAGAAAAAATAACTTGAACTTAAGTTATTTATTTGAAATGTGAGCGAAATACCAGTCAGAACAAATAACAAGAGCTAAATTTGATCATTCCTTGGGCTTCAGTTATCAAGCTAAACTGACCTGTGATGACTAAACATATATCAATGTGCTACGAAATGATTTTAAACTATTTACAATAAAGAAAAATATAATTTTAACTCTTTAAGGTCAAATATTGCAAAAGCGCAAATGTCCTATGTAAAAAGCGCAAATGTCCTTTATTAAAAAGTGCAAATGTCCTATAATTTAAAGCGCAAGTGTCCAAAATAAAAAGCGCAAACGTCCCTCGCCTAAGTAATCACATCATCAAAAACCCCTCGAGGAGACTCAAAGTTGATTTATATATATCTCTATGACTTGTACAAAAATTGTGCAGAGCTAACATAGAATATCAAATTAACAACAATCTAAGAATTAAGAATAAAATAATTAACCAATAATAAAACCTGATACAGGACAATCAAAAGAACGAATTAATGCATGCACAGGCAAGAAAACACAATAATCACTATACACCCAGCTTCACCATGAAGGGGTATAAATATGGCCTTTTATAAAAAATGTGCACCTATGATTAGCAATATAAATAACATGTTAATTTAACAACCTCACAGAATAAATTAAAAAATCACAATAAAATACAATAAAAAAAATCTATAAATAAGTAAATGAATACTCCCTTCAATATAAGTGTAAAAAATTTGATTTAATAAATTTCGACAAACTAATTATACATTCATATAATCCTTTTGCCGGTCCCAAATAGTAAGTAAACAATACAACCAAAAATACAAACACCAGCTGTCTGGTTAAATACTGCTGCCCAACTCTTGGTGGCCTCTAAAATGTGACCTGCCATATATACTCCTACAAAACCTAAAAATAAAATAAAGATGATACACAACACTCAGATTTTTTAAAGTTTGTTTCTCATAAAAATAGCAACAATGATAACAACAGCAACATTTAAATCAATTTCTTGAATATAATCTGAAAGTCCGTACAATATTTTTCAAATTTTGTTCATTTAAAAAATGTTTTCTCATTTCTTTTTTATTAAGAAGATAGGATAAAGGATTATACTTTGGTAAAAACATAATTAGTTGATATATACTACATTTAGCATACCTATATACTTTTAAATTTGCATAAGCACAATATATTTTTTTTAAAACACAAAAAAATTAAAGTAAAGATTTAATCTTACCTGGAATAGCCCCTGCCATGTTCATAATTCCTACAATGTAAGTTACAGTTTGAAACAAAAATATCTACATAAAATAAAGCAATCATTATCTTAATTTATAAGTAAATGTATAACCATGATTAATCCTGATGTGAACGTGTCACTGTCATTTATGTCTTTTAACTACATTAGTAAAAAGTAAAATAAAAAAAGCAAAACTCTGACGAAAATTCAAAACAGAAGGTTCATTAGCAAAAGGCAAAATCAAAAGCTCAACACATCAAACGAATTGGACAACTGTCATATTACTGACTTGATGCAGTAAGATTCTGCTGTTTTGCAAATCATACCCCCACTTCAAAAATAAACATGAAGTCATACTTTTTTGTAGTTTTGGATAACTGTATGATGAAAGTATTAGTAGGAAGATTCGAAGGAATATCCACAGACAGACAAGTTGATTACTATGTATCCCAAAAATTTTCAACTTTCAGTCTATCTATTATATTTTTCAATATAATAGTATAGAGGGGGAGGACAGGGGGGTACCCTTCTCCCTTCTCCCACCCCTCTTCTCCTTTCTCCTACCACCGTTCTCCTTTCTCCCATTAGAATAAAACATCTCCTTTTGAGATATTTTTTCTTGAAATATTAGAAATTTTTTTAAAAGGAGAGATATTTTATTTTTTCTCCTTTCTCCAACTTTTTCTCCTTTCTCCCAGCCTTCCTCTCCTTTCTCCTACCCCCTTTCTCCTTTCTCCCACCCCCTTTCTCCTTTCTCCTACCCCCTTTCTCCCTGTCTCCCTTACCCCTGTCCTCCCCCTCAGTATAAGTTAAAAATGAAAAAAATTGTAAAATTTGTCATTATAAGGCAATAACTCCTATAAGTTGTCTGACTGTTGTCTGTGGCAATGGGCAGTAGGTAGAACTCAACATACTGAAAATATTTCTCTATTTAAACCCATTTTTAAGATTTTTGACCAATCTTGCATTTTCTCATTTGTTTTACTTTAGCCATGTTGGTTTGCTGGCAGGGATATATTTGTTGGTAAAACTCTGATAATCCAATGACGATGGAAGACTGAAGAAGAACCACGGATGTCAATTGTCCCGTTAACCAACTTAAAGAAGAAGAACCACTGATGTCAATTGTCCCGTTAAACAACTTAAAGAAGAAGAACCACTGATGTCAATTGTCCCTTTAAACAACTTAAAGAGGAAGAACCACTGATGTCAATTGTCCCGTTAAACAACTTAAAGAAGAAAAACCACTGATGTCAATTGTCCCGTTAAACAACTTAAAGAAGAAGAACCACTGATGTCAATTGTCCCGTTAAACAACTTAAAGAAGAACCACTGATGTCAATTGTCCCGTTAAACAACTTAAAGAAGAAGAACCACTGATGTCATTTGTCCCTTTAAACAACTTAAAGAAGAAGAACCACTGATGTCAATTGTCCCGTTAAACAACTTAAAGAAGAAAAACCACTGATGTCAATTGTCCCTTTAAACAACTTAAAGAAGAAGAACCACTGATGTCAATTGTCCCGTTAAACAACTTAAAGAAGAAAAACCACTGATGTCAATTGTCCCGTTAAACAACTTAAAGAAGAAGAACCACTGATGTCATTTGTCCCGTTAAACAACTTAAAGAAGAAAAACCACTGATGTCAATTGTCCCGTTAAACAACTTAAAGAAGAAGAACCACTGATGTCAATTGTCCCGTTAAACAACTTAAAGAAGAAGAACCACTGATGTCAATTGTCCCTTTAAACAACTTAAAGAAGAAGAACCACTGATGTCAATTGTCCCGTTAAACGACTTAAAGAAGAAAAACCACTGATGTCAATTGTCCCGTTAAACAACTTAAAGAAGAAGAACCACTGATGTCAATTGTCCCTTTAAACAACTTAAAGAAGAAGAACCACTGATGTCAATTGTCCCGTTAAACAACTTAAAGAAGAAAAACCACTGATGTCAATTGTCCCGTTAAACGACTTAAAGAGGAAGAACCACTGATGTCAATTGTCCCTTTAAACAACTTAAAGAAGAAGAACCACTGATGTCAATTGTCCCTTTAAACAACTTAAAGAGGAAGAACCACTGATGTCAATTGTCCCGTTAAACAACTTAAAGAAGAAGAACCACTGATGTCAATTGTCCCGTTAAACAACTTAAAGAAGAAAAACCACTGATGTCAATTGTCCCGTTAAACAACTTAAAGAAGAAAAACCACTGATGTCATTTGTCCCGTTAAACAACTTAAAGAAGAAAAACCACTGATGTCAATTGTCCCGTTAAACAACTTAAAGAAGAAGAACCACTGATGTCAATTGTCCCTTTAAACAACTTAAAGAAGAAAAACCACTGATGTCAATTGTCCCTTTAAACAACTTAAAGAAGAAAAACCACTGATGTCAATTGTCCCGTTAAACAACTTAAAGAAGAAGAACCACTGATGTCAATTGTCCCGTTAAACAACTTAAAGAAGAAAAACCACTGATGTCAATTGTCCCTTTAAACAACTTAAAGAAGAAAAACCACTGATGTCAATTGTCCCGTTAAACAACTTAAAGAAGAAGAACCACTGATGTCAATTGTCCCGTTAAACAACTTAAAGAAGAAGAACCACTGATGTCAATTGTCCCGTTAAACAACTTAAAGAAGAAGAACCACTGATGTCAATTGTCCCTTTAAACAACTTAAAGAGGAAGAACCACTGATGTCAATTGTCCCGTTAAACAACTTAAAGAAGAAGAACCACTGATGTCAATTGTCCCGTTAAACAACTTAAAGAAGAAAAACCACTGATGTCAATTGTCCCGTTAAACAACTTAAAGAAGAAGAACCACTGATGTCAATTGTCCCGTTAAACAACTTAAAGAAGAAAAACCACTGATGTCAATTGTCCCGTTAAACAACTTAAAGAAGAAGAACCACTGATGTCAATTGTCCCGTTAAACAACTTAAAGAAAAACCACTGATGTCAATTGTCCCGTTAAACAACTTAAAGAAGAAAAACCACTGATGTCAATTGTCCCGTTAAACAACTTAAAGAAGAAAAACCACTGATGTCAATTGTCCCGTTAAACAACTTAAAGAAGAAGAACCACTGATGTCAATTGTCCCGTTAAACAACTTAAAGAAGAAAAACCACTGATGTCAATTGTCCCGTTAAACAACTTAAAGAAGAAGAACCACTGATGTCAATTGTCCCGTTAAACAACTTAAAGAAGAAGAACCACTGATGTCAATTGTCCCGTTAAACAACTTAAAGAAGAAAAACCACTGATGTCAATTGTCCCGTTAAACAACTTAAAGAAGAAGAACCACTGATGTCATTTGTCCCTTTAAACAACTTAAAGAAGAAGAACCACTGATGTCAATTGTCCCGTTAAACAACTTAAAGAAGAAGAACCACTGATGTCAATTGTCCCTTTAAACAACTTAAAGAGGAAGAACCACTGATGTCAATTGTCCCGTTAAACAACTTAAAGAGGAAGAACCACTGATGTCAATTGTCCCGTTAAACAACTTAAAGAAGAAAAACCACTGATGTCAATTGTCCCGTTAAACAACTTAAAGAAGAAGAACCACTGATGTCAATTGTCCCGTTAAACAACTTAAAGAAGAAAAACCACTGATGTCAATTGTCCCGTTAAACAACTTAAAGAAGAAAAACCACTGATGTCAATTGTCCCGTTAAACAACTTAAAGAAGAAAAACCACTGATGTCAATTGTCCCGTTAAACAACTTAAAGAAGAAAAACCACTGATGTCAATTGTCCCGTTAAACAACTTAAAGAAGAAGAACCACTGATGTCAATTGTCCCGTTAAACAACTTAAAGAAGAAGAACCACTGATGTCAATTGTCCCGTTAAACAACTTAAAGAAGAAAAACCACTGATGTCAATTGTCCCGTTAAACGACTTAAAGAGGAAGAACCACTGATGTCATTTGTCCCATTAAACAACTTAAATAAAGAAGAACCACTGATGTCAATTGTCCCGTTAAACAACTTAAAGAAGAACCACTGATGTCAATTGTCCCGTTAAACAACTTAAAGAAGAAGAACCACTGATGTCAATTGTCCCGTTAAACAACTTAAAGAAGAAGAACCACTGATGTCAATTGTCCCGTTAAACAACTTAAAGAAGAAGAACCACTGATGTCAATTGTCCCGTTAAACAACTTAAAGAAGAACCACTGATGTCAATTGTCCCGTTAAACAACTTAAAGAAGAAAAACCACTGATGTCAATTGTCCCGTTAAACAACTTAAAGAAGAAGAACCACTGATGTCAATTGTCCCTTTAAACAACTTAAAGAAGAAGAACCACTGATGTCAATTGTCCCGTTAAACAACTTAAAGAAGAAGAACCACTGATGTCAATTGTCCCTTTAAACAACTTAAAGAAGAAGAACCACTGATGTCAATTGTCCCGTTAAACAACTTAAAGAAGAAGAACCACTGATGTCAATTGTCCCGTTAAACAACTTAAAGAAGAAGAACCACTGATGTCAATTGTCCCGTTAAACAACTTAAAGAAGAAGAACCACTGATGTCAATTGTCCCGTTAAACAACTTAAAGAAGAAGAACCACTGATGTCAATTGTCCCTTTAAACAACTTAAAGAAGAAGAACCACTGATGTCAATTGTCCCGTTAAACAACTTAAAGAAGAAAAACCACTGATGTCAATTGTCCCGTTAAACAACTTAAAGAAGAAAAACCACTGATGTCAATTGTCCCGTTAAACAACTTAAAGAAGAAAAACCACTGATGTCAATTGTCCCGTTAAACAACTTAAAGAAGAAAAACCACTGATGTCAATTGTCCCGTTAAACAACTTAAAGAAGAAAAACCACTGATGTCAATTGTCCCGTTAAACAACTTAAAGAAGAAGAACCACTGATGTCAATTGTCCCGTTAAACAACTTAAAGAAGAAAAACCACTGATGTCAATTGTCCCGTTAAACGACTTAAAGAGGAAGAACCACTGATGTCATTTGTCCCATTAAACAACTTAAATAAAGAAGAACCACTGATGTCAATTGTCCCGTTAAACAACTTAAAGAAGAACCACTGATGTCAATTGTCCCGTTAAACAACTTAAAGAAGAAGAACCACTGATGTCAATTGTCCCGTTAAACAACTTAAAGAAGAAGAACCACTGATGTCAATTGTCCCGTTAAACAACTTAAAGAAGAAGAACCACTGATGTCAATTGTCCCGTTAAACAACTTAAAGAAGAAGAACCACTGATGTCAATTGTCCCTTTAAACAACTTAAAGAAGAAGAACCACTGATGTCAATTGTCCCGTTAAACAACTTAAAGAAGAAGAACCGCTGATGTCAATTGTCCCGTTAAACAACTTAAAGAAGAAGAACCACTGATGTCAATTGTCCCTTTAAACAACTTAAAGAAGAAGAACCACTGATGTCAATTGTCCCGTTAAACAACTTTTTCTTAACTATAAACAAATCTTGATATATCACAGGTGTTAAAAAATGATATGAATTAAAAATCTTACCAAAAACTGATCCAGCATGTTTTGGTGCAATATCTTGTGGATTGATGAGTATACCACTGTTATGAAGACCACATGAAGCCACAGCAAAGACCACACAGAATAATGCCCCTTGAAACGTTGACATGTAGGAAATTAATATCAATGGTACAGCTGTACCAAGTAATGAGATTGTCTGAAATATAAAAAAAACCAATTTGAAGATATTATATATAAGATATATAAGATTATATATGTCGAAAAATTAATATTTTATACTGCTTTGTTGGTCTATATTCAAACTAAAAGAAATATTACCATTGCATTTTTACAACTTGATTTAAACTCTGACTAAAATTAGGTTTACATATAGATTTGAGAAATAATGACACACTTTGAGTAAAATTTTGAGAGTACAAAGTTATTTTCATGCATAATTAAGACACAGGTTTATATTAACAGAAATGTAAACAATACAGAAAATCTGCTAAAAAGCATAAAACAAGTTAAATTTGAAAATAAAAGAGTGGATTAATGTCAACATTAAATTGAATGCTGTCTTTATAAACAATTTATTCAATAAATATATCTTCACCTTACCTCTATAAACTTTCTGACAAAAGTTACTGAATACCCTACAAAATTTAAACATTTGATATTATAAATTATCTCTATACATTTTAATGTGTCATAATGCTGATTTATTTGTATAAAATTGAGAATGGAAATGGGAGATATGTCAAAGAGACAACAGCCAAAGGCTATGGAACTCCACAGCTGTCTTATGTGGAATTCTGATATTACTTTATGTTGTTTCATTATTACTTAATGATATTTTGTCTTTACTTAATATGTTTTTGACATTATGTAATGATGTTTTAGTATAACTCAAAATGGAATAGACATTACTTAATGATATTTCGATATAACATGATATGGTTTCGTATCGACTTGATATAGTTTTGTCATTACTCAATATGGTTTTGTCATTATTCAATGTGGTTTCACCATTAATTAATATGGTTGTGTCATTAGTCAATGCGGTTTTAACATTGCTTGATGTGTATGTAACTTAACGTAATGTAGTTGTTTCATTACATGATGTGGTTTTGTTATTTCGTAATGATGATTTGTCTATTCTTTATATGATTTTAAAATTACGTAATGATGTTTCAAAATTTGACGATTTTACACTACTTGATGTTTTTGTTTCATTCTTTGATGTGGTCTTTTCATTCTGTGATGTGGTCCTGTCATTCTTTGATGTGGTTATCCCATTACTTGATGAGGTAAAACCATGTGACCAATTTGGAAAAACCTGTTCTATTTTTAGATAGATTTTCATGTTGTATGTGCCTTGAATGAGTGTGGCCATCCATTGAATTAGTGTTCAAATTAAAGTTCGGGTTACTGTTTGAGTTAAAACTTTGAGTTAGTTTTCGAATTCAAGTCAGGATTAGAATTAAAGTTCTTGTTAGCATTGAGTTTTAAGTTGGACTTCGAGTTTGAGTCACATTTTAAGGCAGAGTTCTAGTTACAACTTAAAATTTGAGTCACTTCTTGGGGTAGAGTTTGAGAAAGATTCAAATTTAAGTCTCATTTAGATTAATTAAGATTTCGAGTTGAAATTCGAGCTATTTCATATGTCTTTTTGAGTTTGTAATTAAATTTTCTATCGCGGAACAAGGGCTTTTGCTCAGGCTTCCAAAAAGAGGGCTCCAGGGTATGCGTACTAAATAAACATTGTTACAGTATACAAAACGCAACGTAGGAGTTGAAATAAAGTTAGATGTGGTGTGATTGCCAATAAGACAACTATCCACCAGAGTTTAAATGCAGTAGATATAAGAAATCATATATAGGCAACCTTACAGCTTTCAACACTCATATAGTCAGCTACAAAAGGCCACCATGAACTATGTGAAAGAAAAATAAAACGAAAAAAACAAATATGACACATATGTATACAACTACAACAATTGAACTTCATGCTCCTGACTTGGAGCAGGTACATGAAGAAAGTGCACGTGGCGGAGTTTAACATGTATGTGAGCGATAAATCCTAACCTAACATCGGACTGTAACAGTAGTGTAACAGCACAACACGAGAAAAAAAATGTTAACTAGACAAAGTGATGCCCCCACACTCCACTCATTTAACCGCTTATACCCTAAAATGGACAAAGTTCTATTTTACTCCCAAAAGAGGAAAAATAATAAAAAGAAAAAACCCTGACCACTAGCACACCGTCAATACATGTACAAACAGCCAGCAGAGTAATAAATTCCTAGCATTCAAACTGTAGGAGGAGTTATCTGGAAACGCCCTACTTATGCAAGTAAATTTCCCAAAAAATGACAAAGTTCAACTTTCTCCAAAAAGACCAAATACTAATAAAAATTAAACCCTAACCACATGCAGCACACCTTCAATATATGTACAAACAGACAGTAAAGAGAAAACTTCCTAGGATTCAAACTGTTGGAGGAGTTATGCTGAATAACTATATACCCATAATGGGACGGACGGACAGACGGACGGACGGACAGAGGTTAAACACTATGCCCCCAATTTTCAGTTGGGGTGGCTTAAAAACAGTTTCAATGGGCTGACTCAATAGATCGGTATTACTGGATAATTAAAATTCATCGGTGTGATCTCGGGTTCCCTAAAAAGGTAAAGAGATTCTGTTCAAGGTGTGGCATCCGTTGTGTTATTCGCGCAATTACAAACTGAGTGATTTTTGTTTTATTTGGTAGTTCACATTCAAGTAAAAGATGATGGTATTATGGTTACGACAACTGGAACATGTTCGTCGTCACATGTGAAAGATATTCCAAAAAGGTTTTTTTTCAATAAGTGCGAGGTAGATCAGAGAACTCAATTGATTAAAAATAAAAGATTGATATTCGTATATATGTTCAAATGATCATTCACTCTAAAAAAAAATTGGAGAATTCTTATTTTATAGTATTGATGCTTTGTCAATTAGTCCGAGCCCTCTCCTCTGATTTTCCTGTGACTTAAGTGTGAGTTGATTTGAAGTGTTTCATTTGTTAACAATAAAGTAATAGTCTTTTGATTTGTGTTGAGCCTGCGGCATCAATGTAACCACAGTGAGACACAACAACGTCGTCGAAAGTGGCGTCACTTTGAGACCTTTGATGGCTTACAATGGGGTATGGGTTTTGCTCAATGTTGAAAACCATACAGTTTTGTTTTATTTAAATAAAACAGAATTAAACTGTTTTGACATGATAAATTTATTACCTCCATGAAGTGTTTTAAAACTTGTATATTTTTGACCGATGAATGTACAGCCAATCAACATTACGCTTTTACACTGAAAACAGCAATACGAGGCAAGACACAGCGTTCTGTGGAATATTTTACAAATTTATCATAATACTGCTTCTATTTGAGAACTTCGGATAAAATAACAGGACCAAGTGGTTTGGGGATATCCCAATTATGTCCGAAATACTGTAAAATTTTTAGATTTTTTTTATTATTATTGACTGCCATTCCCCTTTTTCATACAACTCAAACTTTAATTTGAACTTTAATTTTGACAATACCCATCCAAAGCACATTAAACAAACGACATATTGAAATCTGTTAAAAAAAAGAAAATATTTTTTCTGAATTGGTCACGTGGTTTTACCTCATCAAGTAATGGGATAACCACATCAAAGAATGACAGGACCACATCACAGAATGACAAGACCACATCAAATAATGAAACAAACACATCAAGTAGTGTAAAATCGTCAAATTTTGAAACATCATTACGTAATGTTAAACCATATAAAGAATAGACAAATCATCATTACGAAATAACAAAACCACATCATGTAATGAAACACCTACATTATGTTAAGTTACATACACATCAAGTAATGTTAAAACCACATTGACTAATGACACAACCATATTAAATAATGGTGAAACCACATCGAATAATGACAAAACCATATTGAGTAATGACAAAACTATATCAAGTCAATACGAAACCATATCGTGTAATATGGAAATATCATTAAGTAATGACTATTTCATATTGAGTTATATTAAAACATCATTACGTAATGTCAAACCATATTAAGTAATGACAAAATATAATTAAGTAATAATAAAACAACATAAAGTAATATCAGAATTCCACATAAGACAGCTGTGGTGTTCCATGAAAGGCCACCAATGGATCTTCAAGGCAGAGAGAAAATCCCTTATATATTCATTTGATAATTTTATCCATTATGAAATAAAGGATCTTTTAAAGGAGTTTCCACTAAATACAAATGTTTCTTTTGAGGGAACTTTATAACTAATTTCTCAATTTAAAGAATAAACTACTGTATATAGTAACCACTATATAAAATATGTCAAATAACAGGATACATAGCTTGGCAAGAATTGTTCAATCTAGTCAAGCATGTAAAACTCACATGGGCTCTTCTGTTGAAAAAGTAAAAAACATAAGTTTTGTTCATTCAGTTCTTAAAGTTATTAAAAGAGAATTGTGTGGGGAAAAGAGCTTACCTAACTTGTTGTCTTACTAATCATATTGAATTACTCCAATCAAAACAAGTCAAATTTTGTTACTTTGAAACCTAAAGGAGTAGGTTCAGTAAGACCCATTTTTGGCCCCAAAATATAGCAGTTTTAGAAAATTGTGAAAATGTAATCTTTAAGCTATATTTTGGAAAGTAAAATGCTTCTGCTACATAAATATGAGCTGTTTTTGCCACATACAATGCACAAATATCGCGTTCTAGCATCATTAAGTTATGCTAAATTACTGAAATCTTCAAAATTTTAGCATTTTGGTTAATTTTTAGATGGTTTCCGTCTAAAATGAAAGTGGCCGCATTCGTGTTCATTCATAATATTGAAATATAAGTTGTATTTGATGATAATGCAAAACATATATAAAGGTTGAGGATGAACACGGATGCGGCCACTTTCATTTTTGACAAAAACCATCTGAAAAGTGACGTTTTTTGGCATATTTGATAGATTTTTCATATTTAAGCTTGAATCAGAGCGTTTTTAATGACTAAATCAGTTAAAATCTTTCACATTAACTAATCGAATCAATTGAAATAGACACTTAAGTGTTTAAAAAGTGTCCAAAAACTTTCGTTAGATGAACCTGAAATTTGAGGCCAAAATCGGCCCTTACCGGACCTACTCCTTTATGTTGTCATTCCCGATAATCTTGAAGGGTATAACCCTAATATGAACTTTTATATAATGCTCAAATTTACAGTGACTTGACTGTAAGTGTTGCTATCCACCAATTGCAATTCATTCAAAATTTTGACCAAATTGCAATTTGTTTTATTAAACCAAATTGTTCAACTGGTCAGAAATTTGAACCAACTGCTGTAGAAAACCACAGTCAAGTGGTGAAAGTGCAAGGTGATAAAATAAAACATACTTACAATCCTATAAGACTTTAACTCCACTTTATTGATGGTATTCCTAAATCACACTATTCCTAAATCACACTATCAATCTGTATAGTTATATTTTAGCCATTACCATACTAAAGGTGAACTGTTTTATTTTTAATTGCTATAAAAATGTCCAAACTAAGCTTTTATATAGTTTTTCTTTCAAAAAGTATTCTATATTCATAAGAATCACACATTATGTGAATAAAAACATTTCATATTCAGTAAAATATTTGTGAAATTGCAATATGTTTGTAGGAAGGGGAGATAATCTTTTTTGGTTTCAAAAAATCTTTATTCAAAAGAATAGTATTTTAGGTTATCTCCCCAAGGAAACTTATCAATAGCATATTGTTATTTCACACATATTTTACTGAATATATGATGTATTATTTTAAATGATATATGATTCTTATAAATATAAAATCCTTTTCGAAAGAAAACCTATATAAAAGCTTAGTTTGGACATTTTTATAGCAATTCAAAATAAAACATTTTACCTTCAGTATGGTAATGGCTAAAATATAACTATACAGATTGATAGACAAATTTAGTAATAACATCATTAAAGTGGAGTTAAAGTCTTATAGGATTGTAAGTATGTTTTATTTTATCACCTTGCGCTTTCACATTTTGACTGAACAATTTGTTCAATATTCTGACCAGTTGAACAATTTGATTTTATAAAACAAATTGCAATTTCGTCAAAATTTTGAATGAGTTGCAATTGGTGGATAGCAACACTAACAGTCAAGTCACTGTAAGTGATTAAATAAATGCAAGTTCTTATTTCAACTTAAAATTAAAGAGTATTAGCAAGTAAGCTTAAAGTATAAAATGCTATAACCATATTTCTTATCTATAAATTCTCCTCCCCTCATATGTTACAATATACTAAGTTTGGTTCCAATGCCCTATAAGGTCCTGTATTATCATCTTTAAACCTACTTATTTTGGATTATTCAAAGTATCTACTATAACTATGACCTTAATGTATGCATTCATGTGTTGAGATTCAAAAGATTATACTAAATATAATAAAATAGCCTTTCAAGACTTCATCCAATTCTGCAGAACTACCTCCAATGCAAGGAACAAAATAATTGGCCTCAAATTTAATTTATTTGATTATATGAATAGTAGTATGACGTGTTTGGTAAACATCAATGAGGAGTCGACATACAAATAATCCAGCTATGAAGTCACGGTTTTTTACGCAGATTTCATACAGTAGCTCGTACATTTGTATAATGCCCACCACAAACCGGAAAACACGACCTTTCCAAAATAAGGAACACATTACATCAGTACAAAAGTCAGGGTAGTAACGTCCGTCCGTCTGTCCATCACGCTTTTAAGGGTACCTAAAATGTTTAATCTGTAACTCCAAGTGTATTGAACCACTATTATCCAAATTAATTTATTTGCAATTTTGCACCTGTTCCAAGTTGGCAGCCTCTAGTCAATATTAGCCTTGCTTGTTTTTTTCTGGATTTTTGTTGTTGTGTTTGCATCCTTTTTTGCTGAACTGCCACACATTGTTGTTTGGGGGTTAGATGCTTCTGCATCCAGGTGCTAGATTTCTCGCTAGTTCCATTTCTCTTTTGTCGGATTTTTGTCTCTGACTTATACCACTGGGTTGAATGCACATCAGCCACCTTGATTTTGAGGTCAATTTAGACAAGGCTATGGACGTGGTTGTTGCAGCTAAAAAATGAAGGTCAGATTTTTGAAAATTATTGACTCTGTTTCTCAATGAAAAATTATCAAATACAGTCTTAATAATTTGCTATTCAAACCAATTTTAGGCCCTCAGAACGCACCATTTTGAGTCTAGTAATAAAAAAATAAAAACCTGGTTGGCGTGCACTTCAAAAGGACCCAGCTACGCCCCTCCTTTTTATAGACAAACCTTTTCTTATCATGGTGTCTGCTAGCCATCCACCAAATATACTGCTGAACATTGAAACTATCCATGGAACAACATTAAATACCCAACCCTGTAACAGTATCAAAATATTAGCATATTGTCATCAAATTCCAAACAACTTAACAGTTACAATGGAAGTACATGTACTAAATAATATAACTAATAAGCTATTCTTTCAATCAACAAAATGTAATGAACAATTTAAAATAATAATTAAAATTCTTTCAGTGTTCAAACATCCTTTATATACATTATTTGACATATAGATAGTTAACTCTGAATTATTGATAATTTTATCCTTTACTGGTTCACATTCATTTAGCTTTCAATAAAAACCTGAGTGACCAGTTGGAGTTTAGCTTAAATTTAATATTAATTAAATATAATTCAACATGATTTTTACCTTTGCAGATGGAAAGTTTTCATGAAAATATGTTGGTGCCCATGATAACAAGATGAAGAATGAGTTGGCATGACAAAAATGACCAATCACAGGAGCCCTGAAATATATCAAAACAAATATTTACCATACTGTTGAATACAGATGGATGGAATTTACCCCTTCATATTACTACCATAGACCTTTCAGTGCAGACCAAATAAGGTGGTAAATTATTGGATTAGAGCTAGTTTCTGCCCATATACTTCTGTATTTTACCTATAATATCCTGAACTTCGTATGTGCAAAAATATCAAATGATTTTTTTTTTAATCTGATGAGTGTTGCTTATAGACATTGGTCTGAATATCTGTTAATTGCTGACATAATTTCGATTTATAAGAGCTGAAAACAATGCATGGTTAATTAACGCTATCACTAGTCGACATAGACTAAGCTTTACTTTAGAATATTTTCCCTTAAGTAAAACTATATTTCTGTTACTCTAGATACTGCACTTCTGGGTTATCCTCCTGAATTACTTTAGTAAATGTTTTTGTTGTTATGTGTTGTTCAATCTTTAGTTTTCTGCTGTGAAGTTGTTTTGTAGAGTTTTGATTATATTTGATCATCTTTTTTTTTATATGGTCTGGCTTATTCATCCTCGACTTGCAATTTTGTTTGTGACCTTGGTACTTATAATTTTGTTTATAACTTTGCTATATAAAAATAAGTTTGTGACCTTGGTACTTATTAGTTTATGACTTTGGTACTTATAATTTTGTTTGTGACCTTGGTATCTATAGTTTTGTTGTAACCTTGGTACTTATAATAAGTTTGTGAGCTTGGTAATTATATTTTTTTTATGACTTAGTACTTGTACTTAGTTTGCGACAATGGTACTTTTAATTTTTTCTTGTGACCTTGATACTTCAATTTCTTTTTAATACAGTGGTACTTATAATTTTGTTTGTGACAATGATACTTATAATTTTGTTTGTGACCTTGATACTTTCTTACTTTTTTGTAAGTTGTCCATAAATAATATTCCCTTTTTTGGACATTTTGTTTTTGAATGTCATTTATCTACTATAACAAGTAAACAGTCTCACCAAAATCCCGCTTTGGTAAGTAACATTAACCATGGCACTGGTTCCCTGGCTTCTTTAATAGGTTTATCTGCTGAATCTATTGAGAGTTGGTACTTTTTTCTATGATTGGCTACCAGTATAAATCTCATGCCTAATGTCCATAAAATACTAAACATACCTAAAATACCAAATATACATATGTATATTAATCCACTCCTGAAAAGAATATTGAATTAATTTTTACATTGTGTTTTTAATCTCTATAACTTATGTTGAGACATGTTTCCGTTTTTCTTAAGATTTCTCCATATTGAAAATTTTATAAAAAAATCCACTGTGAATGACAAGTTGACAGATCTTCAGTGGATGTGCAAGAGAATGAGAAAAACGCTTAATTATTGAGTTAAAACCCTAATGATATCTAGATGAAAAAAACTTCTTAATTGATTTACAATGACTGAATTATTTTCTTTATTAAAATTATAGTGTTTATATATTTTGCAAACCAAGGAGTACATATATGTAATATGTTTCTGGAAATAAAAACCAATTTTAGGCCATTCAGTAAAATTATATATATAACATTCAGTTTACTTGTTCCAACAGATAAAATTCTTTTAAGCAATACAATCCAACAAGGTCATAGTTTCTAAAAGGACATCAATGATAGTGTTTAATGTCTATATACTTTTATCTTTCTTTTTCCAATACATTCAACTTGGAATCAGTCACTGTTACCCCTTTCGAATTGTGCAATGTTGTTTTGTTGTTACAAAAAAAGAATAGCACACCTTTGTTATTATAGTCATACTCTTATCTACTTTTATCATTTTCTTTTTCCTAAATACTAACCATGCTTACTATCGGGTTCACAAAATACCTTGTAAAAAGTAGTTCATATACTAGGTGACAAACCTGTGTATACATTAATTGTTTTCTTGTCATTCAAGTTATTTTTGCAAAGATTAACAATTGGTGTTCCTACCAAGACATTTTGAACACATGGCAAAAAGTATAAGTTGTTTTATTAAAGACATATATCACATCAAAACCAATGGTCACATACCTATAAAGTAGAATACACTGTGCCAGCCATAAGTTTCCAATAGCAGAGAACCAACACTTCCAGTTAATAAAGTCCTAAAAAAAAAATCCAGATGTATTTCTATAATGGATGAAGAAAGATCAAAGACACAGAAACATATTACATTTCATTAAAAGCTGAGACAAGCAATTGATAAACAGTATGATATACATGAAATAAGGATAACATTATTGTTAGTTATATCAGGCCACATAGAGATCATTATTTATATAAAACTGACACCTAACATCCATGCATTCCAACATCAATCTGAATTCCGATAGCAAAAAATATTATTCGGAAGACTCTGTATAGGTACATACTATTAGTATTTTATTGAAATTATATTACAAAATAATGATCACTATTACTAGACTTGCAATTGCTTTACGTCAAATCAACACTAATTTTGTGTTTTGGCGCTTTTTGTATTATATGCTAATGATAAATGTATAACATTTCTGAATGGGTATAAACATTGTAGGCCCGCCATCATCAGGTATCAGTTTATTTTATATTTGTCATTGTCAATAGATCTGCTATAAGCTATTATTGGTTTGTTTGAAAATATTTTTTTGCATACTGCTTCCTGTTTTAGTAGATCCCAATGTTTACTAATGCATTGTTTTAATTTTTGAAGGCATGGATTGAATTTCGTTGCCAATACAGAATTTCATTTGTGTGTTTTTTTGCTATTTTCTAATTAAGTCAGATTCATCACATGATAATGTGGCATTGCCTCATTTATGGACTGTACAATTTAAATCTCCTTATATCATATTATTATTAAGTTCTATCTGAACGGTAACAAAATATGTTGTAAACCATCATCATTATTTGTTGTTTTAATGATAACTTCACCCTTGATAAACTGCAAAACGTGTCGACTGTAGCAGCTTTTAAGATGAAAACATCTTGGATGTTAAAACACCCTTTAACTAACAAATGCTTTCCTTTATCTACTTTGTAAATGCTGTCACAGTCAACACATGTTTGCAGGTTTTATCAAGGGCAGAGTTATCAGATACATAAGAACTTGATAAAAATAATATCAGTACTTTCAATACCCAAGAGGAGATAAAAAATAATATTGGTACTTTCAATACTTTTAATACCCTAGAGGCGATAACAAAAATAATCAGTACTTTCAATACCCTAGAGGAGATCCAGCACACACAAAACTATAAGTTGATGATCGTTCTTCTTCTAAAACTTTTTTGGCAATTAAGGATGTTGTACCAGGCACATGGAAACCTAAAATAAATCATAAATGCAAAATTTCATTTTTCTATACATTTACCTTTCATGAAAAAATATAATATATGCATAGCAAACAAAATATTTTTATTTTTCACTTTTTGTCATTATAATTTCAATTTATGAGTATTTACTTCAAGCATAGAATTTTCTCAATAATATTAATGGTTAATAAAATTGAGAATGGAAATGGGGAATGTGTCAAAGAGACAACAACCCGACCAAATAAAAAACAACAGCAGAGGGTCACCAATAGGTCTTCAATGTAGCGAAAAATTCCCACACCTGGAGGCGTCCTTCAGCTGGCCTTCATTAATTTTTTATATCAACTTTTGTCTTATTTTGTTGGGTTGCTGTCTGGTTCACCCATACCGTAGATCTAACTTTAAATCATATAAAAATGACATATTATTCAATGGACTGATGAAGGAATTGAACATACTTCCTCATAAATTATGTTTAAAATTTGCAACCCAGAAACTTTCAATCATGTCTGTATACTATATATTGAAAATGAGCACCTTAATTTTTTTTTTATAAATTATGAGAATTTTGTTCATTTTTCTGATGTGAAAAATCAATGTTCATTAATATACTTTAGATAAAGGGTACTGATCATGATTTTGTGTTACCATTTCAACACAGTGCTGTTAAACTTTCTTTTGTTCTGTATATCAAAGATTTACACTTATGTAAAGATATATCAATGTATACATATTTGGGGATATTTTGCAGATTTTCTGTATGGTGAAAAATTAAGCAACATTCTCTATGAAGGATACCCATTTTGTTTACAATATGTATCTTTAAGCTTATATCTCCTACCATCATGGCCATACTGATGAATTCTTAATTTGATAAATTTGAAGAAATCTTTCTATAGTAGCATTCAATTACATGTTTCCCTCAGGGTTATCAAGGCATGTTCCCTTTCAGCATTACAAACATATATGTTCTAGTATAATAACCATTGATTTTCAAATTACAAATTCTTACAATTGCAACCAAGTCATGTGAGTCTTTGACTCATATTATATTTTAATAAAATAATAAAATTCTACCTTGTGACAATCCTAATAAAACTCTTGACAATATCACTATGTAGAGAGTGCTATATTTATCTGTTGAAAGATAGGCAAGCTGTGGTGTCATCAATGTGACTAATGCCCAAAAAGTGGCTGCTACTGGCAGTACTACATCTCCTCCAATTTTGTCACTCAGGTAGCCACCCAAAAACTGGGTCATTGTGTAACCCCAGAAAAAACTTCCCAAGACTGTGCCCTGAAAATATTGATCAATTATACTTAAAATACCAAAATAAGACAAAATCATTTTTTTCCGGTTTTAATCTTTCACATAGTATTTTCTATTGGTTTACATTGGCCAGTTAAAGATAATGACAATGTGCCTTTAAAATCAGGACATATGAAGTACAGTGCACACTTTAAACTGGTTTATCCTTTACCCATTTTTGTACCTGAACTAAGTCAGGCTAATTGGACCATGTCAGTATTCTCTCCAATGCTATTTTAGAGCTGCTTTATTCACACAGCAGTATAATTTATTTTTGTCATATTTAAAATTTCCATTATGTGCTTTTTTGTTTTTTATTTGTCTTTGCATGTTCGTCTGTCTAATTGTTGGTTGGTGTGGTCTGTTATCCAATTTATGTATTGTTAAACCTTACCGACTGTGTTTTGTCCCAGCCAAATTCTTCTGCCATAATTGGTAAACATAATGGTGGCACAGTTCTACAAGCATACAAAGCCATGCAACCAAAGAAGAGTCCACCTGCCCATTTTCTACGTTCAGGTCTGCAAAATTAAGATGTTCATTTGAAATGTATGGCCATGTTTACACCACAAAAGTATACTCGAGTACAGAACAACCAGTGCGTCTGGATAATTTAAGTTTCAAAATATTAAATTACTTTTTTTCTAAAAAAATTCTATTCATGAACATTGTTTATCCTCCCACAGAAGGCAATGCAAGACAATTTGGCTATATTGTCAGTTTGGTCATAGTCAATTTGGCCACTGCAAGTTTTGCCAAACTTTCTAAGGACTCTTTTCAGTCATTTTTTTTTATAAACACAGAGGAAATTATTATTGTTTTTAAAAACAAGAGTTAATTAAGTCAAAGTGAAATATCGTTGTTTCAACCAAGAGTAACATAAAGACTATGAAGAAGCTTAAGGCTTGTGTCTTCCTGTTTCACAGCAGATGTATACTTTTGATATATATGACAAAATTCATGCTTAGTTGGATTCTAAAAACAAACTTCTCTCAAAACAATTAATGCATGTATTTATACATGTATGTTAATTAAGAAATTATGAAATACTGTAGTTATCCAGCTTTCAACTTCTATGCTATTGGTCTCTGGTGGAAAGTTGTCTCAATGAGAATTAGATCACATCTGCTGTTGGTCTCTGGTGGAAAGTTGTCTCATTGACAATTAGACCACATCTGCTATTGGTCTCTGGTGGAAAGTTGTCTCATTGATAATTAGACCACATCTGCTATTGGTCTCTGGTGGAAAGTTGTCTCAATGACAATTAGACCACATCTGCTATTGGTCTCTGGTGGAAAGTTGTCTCAATGACAATTAGACCACATCTGCTATTGGTCTCTGGTGGAAAGTTGTCTCAATGACAATTAGACCACATCTGCTATTGGTCTCTGGTGGAAAGTTGTCTCAATGACAATTAGCAATATTAGACTCATCTTCTTATTTTTATATCCAAATCAACTATGGGGATCAGAAACTGTAACCAAAACAACCCATTGTTGAACTGTTTGTGTGGTTGAAACATCACAATAACACAGAAGGTGACAAAGTAAACTAAGCTGGGAATGGTGTGAGAGTGGCTTCCCTCATATAATAAATGAAATGAAAAGTATCAATTGACATGAACAATAGATGTACAATGGTAAATGGATAGCTACAAAAAATAGGTGACTGGAGTAGAACATATCAAGTGAATCTCTGATCAGTGTTTAAAATATCTGCAGACTTAAAACATTAATGCCAAAATCAAGATACATGCACAATTTGGCGTCAGTAGACGAAATAATTACAATTGACATACTTGGGTTGAATTGCTACCGTTGATTCCAACAACAAACATAGACGTGTTATACACCAGTGTGTAGATAAATCAATTTAGATTTCCGACATAACAAGATTTAGTGGCCGGGGTTGACAACCGATAAGTCTGAATATAAGGGAATTTCGCAATCATCTGACATTTTTGAAATTTTCCAGTCAAGTACCTTGTGGTATATTAAGGTACAAAAATGTATATAGGGGGACAAAATTCTGGGATAAGTGCATGTGGTTATTACTGGTTCCTCTGGGATATATTCTTAAACTACTGAAATTAACTAAGGTACGAGGTATTCAGAAAAAACAAAACAATTTTGACATTGAACAAGTTACAATGGCAACAACTCATGACTTTTGCAAAATTTCTTGATTTTCTTTGTACAATGTATTTTATCAAATTTAAAGTATATTTTAGATTGAAAAAGTATGTGCGCACCTAAGAAACAACTTTATATTTAGTGAGATTATGTCAATAGTTATAATAAAGCTGCTGTTAAACTATTTTGTTGTTTCTTGGCTGCGCACAAGTTTCCACAACAAAAATAAAGATAGAAAACTGCATAAATTCTGTATTTTTCATCGTTTTTGTGAATATGTGAACAGAACATATTATGACGTAATTATGATGTCATCAGATAAAAATCTTTATGTTTTTCATTAATATGGGGACGAGGTCCCCTATAACAGTAGAAAAATAAAAAAAATTCCCGAATTTTTCATTCTATTTATGAACTCAAAATTGTTCAAACTTTTTTCATGTTTTTTCAGACTCTTTTAAATCCCTGCATCTGCGCAGAAATCTACTTCCTTTTTCGGTCTTGTTTGCATGGGACAGTCTAGTAAAATATACAGAAAGGATCTCAATACTAATTCATTTTTAATTAGAGAATAACTAATCGAAGAATTCAAATCAGAGAAAAATATTCAAAGAGTGACCGAACAACAAATTAATTCACAAGTTAATTATCAGTGTTGTTCGGTCATGAGTTGAATATTTTCCGATATTTGAATTCTTTAATTAGTTATTCTTTTTATTAAATTGGCAAATGGCTTTTTTTTAAACAAAAATTAATGTAAAACATGTAAGGAACTATAGTTTTTTCTACGCATTCACAATTTCTTTAGATCCGCCGTAATTGACATCTTGACAACGCCTATTGTTGTATGACGTCAGAGAGTGAAATAACCACGTTTTTTTCACATGTGAAATTATCGTTTGTTATTGAACTGGGAAATCAATGTAATTCATTGCAACCAATGTAATAATCAAAGAGCAGAATACTCTGAGGGATACGATTGCCATATAGTTTTCATTGACACATGTATAGCAGTTCTGCCAACCGTTTTCATTAAGCAAATTCTTGAGATTTGGCCAAATTAGAAATTAAAGATCAAAGAGGAAAAAAATAGATCCAAGGATACTGCTGCAAAAAAGCATGAACATGCGTGAGTTTCACGCATTTTTTGGCAGCCCTGGCCTTGATAGTCCAAATAATTATGACGTCTTGAAAGGCTATTATATTTTTTTTCTTTGACGCCTTACTTCGACGTCAAAACTAATTCAACTGCACATGCAAAGGTAATATAAATCTGAATAGTCACTCAACTTTAAAAATAGCCAATTCCGGATACAAGTGTACGAGCAATGTACTTATTGTGTTTTATTTGTGTACTATCAATTCCAAGTTTACTTTCCACAGCAGTCACTGAGAGAGAGAGAGAAGGTATTTCACTTCATAGTCCGAGATTACTCTGATGTCCGACGGCTGATTTGCCAGACACGCTGGGACCGTGGGGGACTTTTATGTTAGTATACTTAAATTACAAACTTAAATAGTCCCAGTCCCATATATTATATCAAATATTATTGGATGCCGAATTGAATTTTAAATAGGTGCCGATTTGACTAGATGCCGATTTGACCAGGTGCCGATTTGACTTGTACCCAGTAATCTCGGACTATTCACTTCGTATCTTATCACCGTTAATTCTAGGAGGAACCCCATTTCTGACTCTTTAATTATTAATTTCCTTTGGGTCAGTGGACATGAATCCTTCCGTACACACTCCTCTGTTTAAATTGAGATCGTTCTTAATATAATACGACGTTTATCGACATCTAACGAGTTAATTTTTTCTTGACTATTTTGACGGGAAATACTTCTGAAAGGGAGACAACTCGAAACGATAATATGGAAGACTCCATTTCGGCTAAAGGGGTGTTATAGGTAAAACTTCATTGATTTCAATTTAAATGATGCATATGATTTTAAATTTTGCAGCAACAATATTAAACCCTCAATATCAGGCAGACATAGAAAGAATCCAATGAGTTTCAAATTAATTAACAAGCAGGGAATCCAGAACAACCACTCAATCTGATACCCCTTGAAATCAAGAAAATAATGCGCATTAATACATAAACAAACCCGCGACTTGCGATTTGGAACAAGAACGTTTATTTAATTTATGATATGATGAATGAGTCTCAATTTCTTTATGAGAGTACAGTATCAGTTTCATAACGGTAAAATATAGAAAACTCCACTTCAGTTCTTATATGACAGAAATAGAATTATCGGAATTCAAAGAACTCTCGCATTTATCAAAACTGGGGAATTCCCTCTGACGTGTTTCTAAATTTATAAAAACACTAAATATAAATACTGCTTAATTCTGATTTTCCGTGTTGTTAAAAACATGCATATAAGTCAAGGGAAAAATCAAACATGAAGATTATGAGAAGAACATTACAGGAAAGTTGTTTATGTTCAATCCTTTTGCTTGTTTTTACCTTTTAAAGCAAGACAATCATAAGAATCTGAGATGTTGCTGAATGTTTAGAATAAAACAGTTGACGTGAGGGAATGAGCCCTGAGTCAACGGTAAAAGTCTACAGATTGCTTGAAAGCAATCGTATCCCAAAAATTGTTTATTATGAAAAAAACGTTTCCTGATTACAGCGTTTCTTTGTTGACATTTAATATGACGTCATAACTTAACAATGTCACAACTAAAATCTCTAACAGAACCAAAACCGGAATGTCACAGTACAGTTGTATTTCTGTTTCGTTTTTTTTAACATGTTTAAGGTTCATCATAAGGAATTGAAAAATATGGCCATGTTTACACCTCCAAAATTACTATGAGTACAGACAAACTGGTACATCCAGGAAAGTTTTAAGGCATGGCAGGAACTAGATATATAAAAGTTATATGAAGTCTACGTTTCAGAAAATTAAAAACTTACCTGGATTTTGATGTTCATTTTTTTCCAATCTGCAGAAGATAGCAAAATAAACAAACACCCGAGTTTCATTTGATACGGTCCACTCAGTTACACAGTTTAAACCTATTAAATCACCTATTGTTTACAGGTGTCTATTGTCCATCTATTGTCCATTTAAATCAATACTACTCACAACATTGATTATATGAGGGGAGCTTCTCAATCGTTTTCACTACTTAGTTAATTTTTGCACCTTCTGCAGGAACGAAAAAAACTGGATAGCAAAATCTAGAAAAGTTTATAATTTTCTGAAACATAAAATGCATTTAAAATTTATATATCTAGTTCCTGCCATCCCTTAAAACTGTTGCAAGTGTATAGGTTAGTCTGTACTCAGAGTAAAATTTGGGGTGTAAATACGGCCATTTTAGCCAAAAGGTTATGATGAACCTTAAATTAAAAAAATAATTGATACAGACTTCATCCTCATTCACAGGTTATGCCCCACAGGCACTTGTTTCTATCCATACGAAGGTCGACTATCCATATAAATAGAAGAAGGTGGCTAACGAATTTTTTTTTAGGTCACGACAGTCTCCGCTTGGGACGCTTTTTCTACCCTTCAACTTAATGCTAAAAATCCCTACCTTATATGAATCGATTCAGTGAATATTTTCCTTTAACACTAAACTAATTTCATAATCCCCACAGTGTTCCTCTTCACGGTAATCTACTCTCAATTCACTAAACCATGTCCAAAAGTTCAACTACCATCTTTCCAATGTATCTACTTCCGGTTGTGGGCAGAATGCTATCTTTTTAAAAACGAAATGATTCTGTAAAATTACCAGTTTATTATTTTCATTATCAATATATTTTTAAAGATGAAATTTCACCGAAATAAGTACATTTATTGTTGTTATTAAAAAAATCAGAAAGTCAGAAACTAATTTGAATGAATTCGATAATACTAGAGAATTCCGAATGTATATGGTAACTCTGAAGAATTTCATCGATCTTTTATTTTGGAGGTAAAAAACGTATCAGAATTAGGGGAAAGAAACTGAGTCAATGAAAACAAAATAAATTTACTGCGATGTCAACCGGAAGTAGATACATTGGAAAGATGGTAGTTGAACTTTTGGACATGGTTTAGTGAATTGAGAGTAGATTACCGTGAAGAGGAACACTGTGGGGATTATGAAATTAGTTTAGTGTTAAAGGAAAATATTCACTGAATCGATTCATATAAGGTAGGGATTTTTAGCATTAAGTTGAAGGGTAGAAAAAGCGTCCCAAGCGGAGACTGTCGTGACCTAAAAAAAAATTCGTTAGCCACCTTCTTCTATTTATATGGATAGTCGACCTTCGTATGGATAGAAACAAGTGCCTGTGTAATGCCCGCCTCATATTATTTCTTGACCCTATGCATTTCTAAACATAATGTGCCAATTTGAAATAGTAATCAAACATTTTATTTTCTTGGGCAAAAACAACAGGCCGTAATGCCCCTACTCCTTTGACAGACACAAGTGCCAGTGATTAAAAGGCAAAAAAAAACATTTAAAATAAAAAAGATATTTGCAATGTTTTTGCTAGTACCTGGTCCAATATTTTCCTTCACTTTCTGTCATTTTCTGCAAATATTCTCATGTTACCATACGTTTTCGCTCGCACCTGTCTTTTCACCTGTGACAATTTCCTACACGATTTTTTTTTTAATTTCAATGTATTTTAAACGCGTTTATTGTTCGGGGTTTCTACGCTCATCAAAACACTTCAATGATGTAGATGATAATTTATAAAGTTAAATTAACATCGGATCATCTATTTTCCGGACAAGGACACTCTTCTATTTTATACTAGTCTATTGATGTCCAGGTCTTTCTTATAAGTCTTATAAGTAAGTTATTACGAAAAAGTGTTTGCAAATATTCCATAACAGATATTGAAACAAATTATAGAAGTCCTGTGTGTACTGTTCTCCAAGTTCCATACACAAATCATTCAGGGTAAAAATTATGACCCTTCAAATGTAAGGGTCATTAGCAGATAATCAATGTATATATATATATATACAGGAAAAATTCAATGAGGTATCAAACAGTTGGTTGACTACATGTCATTTAAAAAAAAATAGCATTCTTACAGCTGGGGTACAGTGCACAGGCACTTGTTTCTATCCATACGAAGGTCGACTATCCATATAAATAGAAGAAGGTGGCTAACGAATTTTTTTTTAGGTCACGACAGTCTCCGCTTGGGACGCTTTTTCTACCCTTCAACTTAATGCTAAAAATCCCTACCTTATATGAATCGATTCAGTGAATATTTTCCTTTAACACTAAACTAATTTCATAATCCCCACAGTGTTCCTCTTCACGGTAATCTACTCTCAATTCACTAAACCATGTCCAAAAGTTCAACTACCATCTTTCCAATGTATCTACTTCCGGTTGTGGGCAGAATGCTATCTTTTTAAAAACGAAATGATTCTGTAAAATTACCAGTTTATTATTTTCATTATCAATATATTTTTAAAGATGAAATTTCACCGAAATAAGTACATTTATTGTTGTTATTAAAAAAATCAGAAAGTCAGAAACTAATTTGAATGAATTCGATAATACTAGAGAATTCCGAATGTATATGGTAACTCTAAAGAATTTCATCGATCTTTTATTTTGGAGGTAAAAAACGTATCAGAATTAGGGGAAAGAAACTGAGTCAATGAAAACAAAATAAATTTACTGCGATGTCAACCGGAAGTAGATACATTGGAAAGATGGTAGTTGAACTTTTGGACATGGTTTAGTGAATTGAGAGTAGATTACCGTGAAGAGGAACACTGTGGGGATTATGAAATTAGTTTAGTGTTAAAGGAAAATATTCACTGAATCGATTCATATAAGGTAGGGATTTTTAGCATTAAGTTGAAGGGTAGAAAAAGCGTCCCAAGCGGAGACTGTCGTGACCTAAAAAAAAATTCGTTAGCCACCTTCTTCTATTTATATGGATAGTCGACCTTCGTATGGATAGAAACAAGTGCCTGTGGTACAGTGCTAGGGCAGTGGCGGATCTAGCCATTTTAAAAAGGGGGGGGGGGGAGGGGGTCCCAACCAAGAGTAAAGGGGGGTTCCAACTATATGCTCCCATTCAAATGCATTGATCATCCAAAAAATAAGGGGGGGGGGGGTCCCGCCAATGTAGGGCTGATATCATTTTCGTAAACCACATATATGATGGGGTCTCATTGGAGGGTTCCGATCCCGGATCCCGCTGACTGTTTTGTCAGATTCCCGTATCCCGCTTACACTATGTATACATGTAAGCAATTTTCACTTTTTTTGTCATTTCCCGGGTTCCGCAAGACCTCATTTCCCGTTTTCACGACACAATTAAAATCGGCAATCCCGCGTCACGCTTAGACCCCAATGAGACCCACTATGATCATATATCAGATATCATGACCTGCCAGAATTCATTCAACATAGCAAAATCTAGTCCAAATAATTATGACATCTTGAAAGTTATTTAATTTGTCACAGAAAAAAATTAGAATAGCCTTTCAAGATGTCACAATTAAGCAAAATCAGACTCTTTGCAGATGTCTGATGACAGTATAATCTACAAGCAAAACGACTGCCTCAAACTTCAAGATGACCTAGAAATTACTATACAACATTTACAATGTCAACAAGATTGGCTTATGTCTTTCCATCCAGAAAAGCGTAATATCATGTGACTATTGAACATAAAATGAATGTTAATCTCATCCACTTTTATTACAATGTTGTATGGACTCATTTTAGAATCAGGAAAACATGCAAAATACTTGGGTATCACCATCTCTGCAGACCTAAAATGGAACACCTACATACAAAAAACTGCCGCTAAAGAAAATAAATTCTTAGGCTCCATCAGAATAAATCTTAAAGTGCAAACTGAAACAATCATTTACAATTGAAGAAAGAGCATACCAAACACATATATGTAAGAGCAAAGTTAGACTACTGATGTACTATACATGTATATATGGGATCCTGGCATCTACAAATGAATTTATAAGATCAATAGAAAAAGTAGGGACAGGGGGCCAGGTATCTTATGTGTACATCTCTCCATCATAGTCACAATTTATATTTAGTAAATGACTATACGTCAAAGTACCATCTTCAACACAAAGCTTTTATATTTGATAAAAAAAATTGATATTGTTTACTAATTGAGAGTCAACATCTTCCTAGGTTTATATCTTTAATTATAAGGATGACTGATACCTGAAATGTATATATATACACAGTACATTAGTAAATGATTAGTTTGTAATAATATATGGTAACATCATCATGATCCAGAAGAATGATCATGGATTGATACATACATTATTTCAAGTAATAAGTTTTCATTTTTAGGTGTTCGAAATAATTAAAAGTTAATTGCATTTTGATTTCTTTTTTTACAGAAAATATCATGCATGAATTACAGATGTGATACAACTATGTTACCACGGTCACAGTTACTTCGTGTTTGTATCTCTTGTTGGAGAAATGTTCCAACTCAATTAAACAGATCCACATATTCAAGAAATCTATTATGCTCTAATAAGTGTGGACTAAGGTGGAAGAAATCCCAACAGGCTGTTACAAGGGACTATTCCAATACAACAGAAGATGATCTTGATATATCACAAAACCCATACTTTAATAAGTACAAGGGAAAAATCAGTAACATACAAAGGTAAGTAAATTATGTATATTGGTGAATATAAAAATAAACCATGTTTATTCATCAGTGACATTCATATTGCCCTCTAACATGCCTAAAGTAAATAAAGCACTGTTATATCTACATGAAAACACTGTCACGTACCACTGTATTTCATAATTATGATAAAAAGATGTGCGTTAAGGTCAGCAAGACATCAATCCAATGACCTAGAAAGACAAAAAACCTTTACAATATTACAGAACAAGCACTGGTAATGTTCCTGACTTGTACAGGTGCCTGAGTCAGGGTAAAGCTACTTTCTCTAGATCTCAACCCGTCCCGTTTAAGGGGGTAGACCTTGGTTCAGGGAGATAACTCTTTAAATCAGTTAAGTGTTTGTAAAAGTCAAGTTCATCAATGTTTTTTAAGCATTTACCTGAAACAGATTAAAAATAATCTATGTAACCTAGAAGCTTAGAATATGTTTTTGAAAATGGTTGACACAAACATACTGATGATTTTAAGAGTTATTTCCCTTAACCTAGGTCTACCTCCTTAAGTGGATTGACAAAGGGTTCATTATAGAACATACAATGAAATTCAAAACAGGAAAAGCAACTAACTCTACAGTAAAGGTATCATAAAACAGCAAACAGAATCAAACATAAACTATATAAAAATGAATAAAAGGTATAAAAGACATGTTATTATAACCCCACAGTTCTTTGTCTTTAAAATAAAAAAAAACTGAATAAAATTAGAATGTCATTTGTCAAATTTCAATTTTCAGTACATCTCCAGAAGAATTTCAGGCTAGACTTGACCAACTGAAGGACAAAAAACTTGAATCGTTAGAGAAGAGAAAGCAGGAGATTAAAGATGCTCAATCAGTTCCCAAACCTAGTGTTGAAAGTCCTCAAGGCACTGGTAACTGGCCACCAAGGGTAACTTAGTTTTTACTACAATACATTTCAGACTTGACTGATATACTTTGACCACATTTTATTGAAAGCTAGATGATTTAAAGACTTTAAATATTTCAGCTTAAATGCTTTTAAATTGTCTTAAAAATCTGATAATAATTATTTATTCACATGGAGTGCTTTTAGTATATGATATTAATTGTTTTTTCTTTAATCATTTAAAGTTGCATGAATGTAGACGCTAAAGTGAACAGTGAATTGATAGAAATTTGAGTATTAAGTTATCAGAAGACTATATTCTTATAATATACAGATATTGCCTTACTTTAAACTAACTTATTTTCGTGACATTCGTGAGAGGAAAAAGTAACGCGAATATAAATAGTCGCCAATGTGTTAAAACTTGGATTTTTCTTATGTTATACTAATGTATTAATCTGTTTCTTAATGTTTTCAGAGTTTAGATGAAGTTATGAAAATTGATCTAATTAAAGATAAGACTGCTGAAGAAATTAAGAAGGTAATCTTTTTTTTAGGCCCCTGACATAGCGGAGGGTGCATTAAGTTTTACCCTTGTCCTCTGTACGTCCGAAAATTGGTGTCTGTTCTCTGACTTTAGTTTGCCTCAACCAAATGCTACGAAACCTCTACATAATGCTTATTACCACAAAATACAGATCAAGGTTGAATTTTGGGGCTGTCACTTTTATTGTTCTTAAGTTATACCTCTTTACAATTGAAAAATTGCTAAGTATTTCATTTCTGTTCTCTAACTTTAGTTTGCATCAACCAAATGCAATGAAACTAATACATAATGATTATTACATAATAAAATACAGATCAATGTTTAAAGTAAAACTCCCATAGTATATAATCATGATAAATGTACTACCCTAATTTTGTAAGATTTTTTTTTTAGCAATATCTTGTTGATACTTCAATTTCTGGTTATTTCGCTTAAATTAAACTATTCATTCTTGATTAAAGATGATTTTCTTTAGTTCCTGTCTTTCTGTGAAACCAGAATTACTTGTTTATGGCATTTTAAAGGCTCCACATATATGTTGGGATATTCAAAATATAAATTCACAACTACCGGTATATAAAAATTATGCATGTATGTTATAAGCAACATGGCAGTATGATATCCCCCCAAAGCTGTATTTTTAATATTTGCTAAGATTGTATAGGTGCATCTAGGAGATTGAAGTTCGTTAAACTGATACAATGTATTGCACAGTGAGTGGAATTCTATTGTTACATTTTAATATTAGAGTTCAAGTCCTGGACAGTGTTAAGTTTCATCGAATAAAACCAGATGCGGGAAAATGTCAATGAGATCATAAACTTAGCAACATAAGTTAACTTAAAAAAAAGATGTGTAGAATGGTCCTCTGAAGAAAAATGCCTCAACAATGGGCTTACTTTTAATGTCAAGTTCTAAACATAGACATGTGCTCAAAAGGTTTCCAAAGGAAACAAATAAATATATGACACCAATAAAATGTTCTTAAAAGAGCAATCATGGAGATGACAACAATCATTGACTTAGCTTTGGCACATACAATGTTACAGGGTTACTGTTATGTTAGTTTTGTTAATCATGAGCCCTCCTTATCTTTCTTGATATAAACACTTAAAACATGCTATATCTGCTTTATAGAGGCATTAGGGAAATTAATGGATCTTTGTAACCATGGGCTACTGTGAATGTACTTTGTAATTTGTGGGTATCAGTTTTTTAAATTTGAGCAAAAACTACTTGTTCATGGGTTCTTAGATTTGTGGATTTTATTTTTCTGGAAAAAAAATCTTGTGAAGAATTTGAAACCATCCGAAATGAAGATTTAAAAACAAAAATCTTTTTTTGTTTTACATTGATTTGTGGGAAATTGTTAAAGAAGAAGTTCGTTTTTACTTATTTGTTTTTCAAAACTGACAACATTTATCAAATTTTTAATTAAAAAAAATTGCTTTCAGAAAAAAAAATCTCTTCCAACCCTTATGGATTCATAGGGGGTCAGTAGCAAACCAGTTAACTTATAATATCTTTCTATAAATAAATCAGTTATAACATGTTTTTTTAACACAATAGTTGATTTATTTCAGATTTGGAGTCAATACTATGCAGAAAAAGATTGTATTTTTGGAGCAGTGGAGGTAGGCTTACCATTGTACATAGACCAGAAAATTTGTCTTTGTTATACATAATATTATATAGATATGAGAAGATGTGGTTAGTCACAATTTGTAAAAAATTAATCCTTATAGGTCAAAGTAAGGCCTTCGACATGGAGCATTGACTCACACCGAACAGCAAGCTATAACATGTATAAAGGGCTCCCAAAAAGTACTAGTGTAAAACCATTCAAACAGGAAAACCAACAGTTTATATATAGAAAAAATGAAAAACACTTATGAACCACATCATCAAACAACAACCAGTGAACAACAGGTTCCTGACTAAGGACAGGTGTATAACATATATGCTTATTATCGGTTTTTAACCGGATTTTTGTGACAAAAATGTCGGTTATTGATTTGGGGATGTACGGCGGGCGGCCGGGCGGCCGGCGGCCGGCCAGCAATCAAATGTTGTCCGTGCATTAACTCATGAACCGTTCAACCAAAGCTTTTAAAATTTTAATATGTTATTACTGACAACTATACGAAGGTCAAGTTCAATAATGGCGATTTTGACTTTTACCGTTCAGGAGTTATGGTTCTTGAAAGATTGAAAAATGGAGTTTCCAGTCGTGTCCGTGCATATACGCATGAACTGTTCTACCAAAGCTTCCCAAATTTTAATATGTTGTTACTGATGACAGAATGGAGGTCAAGTTCAATAATGACGATTTTGACTTTTACCGTTCAGGAGTTATGGTTCTTGAAAGATTTAAAAATGGAGTTTCCAGTTGTGTCCGTGCATTTATGCATGAACTGTTCTACCAAAGCTTCCGAAATTTTAATATGCTGTTACTGATGACAAAATGGAGGTCAAGTTCAATAATGACGATTTTGACTTTTACCGTTCAGGAGTTATGGTTCTTGAAAGATTGAAAAATGGTGTTTCCCGTCGTGTCCGTGCATTTTCTCATGAACCATTCAACCAAAGCTTTTGAAATTTTAATATGTTGTTACTGATGACAAAAAAGAGGTCAAGTTCAATAATGACGATTTTGACTTTTACCGTTCAGGAGTTATGGTTCTTGAAAGATCGTAAAATGGCGTTTCCATTCATGTTGTTGCATTTACTCATGAACCATTCAATCTAAGCTTTTCAAATTTTAATATGTTGATACTGATGACAAAATGGAGGTCAAATTTGATATTGACGATTTTCACTTTCACCATTCATCAGTAATGGTTCTTGTGATATTGCCAGGACACAAATAAATGTTAATAAATCCGGTTTGCTGTCGTTGTGACAGCCTCTTGTTAAAGTTTCAGATAGGATGAATAGTCTTGTCTTTCCTAGAAATCTGCTTATAACTTTACGAATTCATTCAACTGTAGCATACATCATCGCAGTTGATTCTGCATATAGAATGTTTTTAATGTTGTGTAATCTTGTGGTCAGAATGAAAAGCAGACCTATGTATGATTTAACCAATAGTTCTAGCATCTCCTGTTCTATTCTATGTACATATGATTTTGATATATTAGTCATTATAGTTGTGAAATTTTATATAGCAATTGTTAGCAAAATGGACCTATATAAGATACTTTAGAAAGGCAGCCATTTTGATTTCAACTAAGCAAAAATGTTATAAAATAACCAAGTGTTTCACAATTTCATGAATTTAGATTCTATAAACATTTGACTTTTTGAAAAGATTTTATTGAATTTCATGATGAAACAGAATCTGCAAAAATGACCATTGTGTTTTTTTTTCAAAATATAAATGGTTTGCAATTTCAATTGTGATGTAAAAATGTAAGACCAAAGTTTCAATTGGAATTAGAACATTGTTTTTTACAATGCAAAAGAAGAGGGTTATATAAGAATTAATTTTTCATCATGTTGCATTAATTAATTATTTTAAACATCCTACTGATATATTTATATTATGTACATGTTCTCTGACTCTAGTTACTAAGTTATTTTGTATGTAGATTATTATTGGTTTTTTCAGGCTATGAATTATGAAAGTTTAGTTTCTAAAGCAAAGACTTGTCCTCTTGTAAGTAGTCTGATTTGTTTCAGTAAACTATAATTATGATATACACTCTGTACATTTCACTACTTTTAAAAATGCATGGATAAAGGATTTTGAGGTTTCAGGCTTTCAGCAAATTATTTTAAATATGGCAGATGAGAATTATGTTATAAGGTCATCCAGTGAAACTTATGTCATTCTTGCATCAGCATTACTTTTTTAAATATTATAGTTTCCTGAAATGAACTTATAAATTGAATTTAAGGTTAACATAGAAAGAAAGGCATATTTTTTTCATGGGTGATAATGACAATTTTCAGATTGGCTATTCTAGAGTTATGGGGTTTTAATCTTTAAAAAATCAACAATTTAATGAAATTTGAATATTGTTTTTGTTTTTCAGTTCATGTACCCATTACCAAAAGGAGATGGTTATGAATATTATTTCTCACAGATACATGGAAAAGATGTTTATTTCACCCCGCTGGGAATGTACCAGGTAAGTGTCAATCAATATATATGCTACCAGTATACACATGTTAATTTTATCAAACTGAACTTACAGCTAAGAGGAAAGAATCTGGTAGAGATACATTACAAATGTTTATTATACCTCTACTGTTAATATGACCACCTCCATTGTCACATAGTAGCTTAACCTCCCTTGAAAACAGAGGTTGTGAATTTGGTCCCAGTACATTGCACTTAAGAGTAACAGCTTAGATTAGTCGGCATGGAGTCCATGTAGTATGACATGTCTTCCTAAGAGGTACTACTTAGTTAGCTAGTCCAACTCAATGTGTATTTCTATTACAAAGCTGGGTATTTTCAAATGTTATTTACATGTTCTTGTCTTGAATTTGCTTGTAATAGTTGCTGATGGAATAAGAAGAAAATGAAAAATCATCAATTAATCTATTGGACTTATATGACCAGAAATGTGTCAAATTGATGATATGGCAAAAATATCCATACAAACATAAAGTTTTAACTTTTAATAAAAGTATTTATTTTAGATTCATCTATATATAAAGCTTAACTATCTATAATTTCTATACTTATTATTGTATTTTAATTTTACAGTTTATGATCTTATTTCATTTATTTTTAAAGAATAAATCATCTCCATCAACATAGAATTTTTTTCAAACCTAAAATCAAAAGTCATTTAATTGGACAAGATGATAGTACAATTTTGTTATTTTTCAGCTTCTGAAAGAAAATGCTCCTCCATGTTTAACTGTAGCACATTTTCCTGAATTTGCAGATGACAAAGGTAGGAATCAGGATATAAAGAGGTTTTTTAACACAAGTTAATATTACAGCTACATTGACAACAACACTTAAGTAAACTGCATCTTTTATTGTAGACATGTTTCGCCGATTAGATCGGAGTCATCAGGACAATGTATATAAAATAAGAACCCCTGAAGAACAAAAAAGCAGCATCATGTTTGTGACGTCATAATTGTCCATTGTTGACGTTGCTATAGGATACTCTATATCCTTATGTAATGTTGAACAGGAAATGAATTAAACATAGTACAATGCAAATGAAGTTACTAAATTTAGAGTTCTAATAATGTTTTTATTGTTCAATAGGCTGTATAAGGAACAATTGTAATAAAAGTATAGTTTTGTTAAGGTAACATATTGTTTCTAAAGGCAGGATTTCATGATAATTTGGTCATAATGCCATTTGGAATCTGTTTTGCAATCAGATAGAATAAAATCAGCTTTCATGTCAGGAATTGTCTTATTGACAAAATACATGTTATCTTCACTTTAAAAGTGGAAAATATCACATGTTACAGCTTTTAGTTGAAGTGAGCTTCAATTTTTACTTCAATAAAAAAAGTAAACAAAATTTACACATACAACCAATAATTAAATTTTGGAAAACTTGCAATATTAAGTGCTGATTAACAATTTTACATTAACTATGTTTATTAATTTAATTCATGTATATAACCAAGACTATTTTTATATTGAATATATCTGAAGTGTTGTTTGATTATGTTTGGTGTTTCATATTCTTTGCAAACGAGAGTGGGAAAAGTATATGCATTTACAATACATGTAGCTCTACAAGGTCCCTCCTTCATCATAAGTCAACAACTAATGATATAATTAGCTCCTCACAATAATTTCTCTCTTTACAGTATGTCCAATGAGTTCAATACTTTCAAAATATGCATTTTCTTCTGAAAGTAAATATATAAACACAAGTCTTAGATTCAGATTATATTCTTATGTTGACTTGTTTGCTAATATGGCTCTTTGCCAACCTCGCTCTTTGGGTTGAGAGGCTATTAACCTGTATTGTAAAAATTCCATATGCAACTTCAGTTATTACTTTTTGTGAAATAATTAAAATAAACACCTTTGAAATTATATTCTTCAGTATATTTTATTTCCAGGGATAGTTTTGATGGCTGGACAGTATGATGAAAATATTATAGTAAGTACACTTTTGTTAGGTAAATGACTAAATATATACTTAAAAATAACTTTCCATACTACCTTTGTCATGAATTGACCAAAGATTATTGGTAAGATGACAAGATAAAATTATATGGGATCCTGCATTTTCAAATGTTGATTATGCTTATTTATTACATTGGATGCAATGAATTGCACTGATTTCCCAGTAAAATAAAAACTGATAATTTCACATGTGAAATAAACGTGGTTATTTCACTCTCTTACGTCATACAACTATAGGCGTTGTCAAGACATCAATAACGGCGGATCAACACAAATTGTGAATGCGTAGAAAAAAGATATAGTTCCTTACATGTTTTACATTAATTTCTTTTAAAAAAAAAGCCATTTGCCAATGTAATAAAAAGAATAACTAATTAAAGAATTCAAATATCGAAAAATATTCAACTCGTGACAGAACAACACTGATAATTAACTCATGTGCTATGCGCATTTGTGAATTAATGTGTTGTTCAGTCACTCGTTGAATATTTTTCTCTATTTGAATTCTTCGATTAGTAATTAGTAATGTTTCATTATATTACTGTTGGTATATATAAAAAAAAAATCAATTTGAAATAATCAATTTTCTCTATGTTACTTCATCTAGCATTGGAGACCCTCATGGTAATCAAGTTCATGATCAGCTTGTAGTAATATCTTACTTCAGTCAAGGTTAAATTTCAACTTGGGCATAATTGAGCAAAGAAAGCATTTTATTTGTCTTTAAATAGAGTTGAGAGGTTTCCAGCAGTAAGGAGACATAGTTTTATTGAACATCAACTTTAAAAGTGTATTTATAGCAATACAACATAAACTTTTATGAGTAAAGCATCTGGTCATTTGAAACTTATGTACAACTTTGGAGGCCTGTGTTCAGCAATGAAATAAATTTCCTTTTTATTAGATGAAATCATTTGGCTTTCTTCAGGTGTTTACTGAAATATAAACTGAAAAGTTTGAATTCAATACCGGTTACTCTTAAACAAAACTCTAAGAGATGTATATAGAATTGACTACTGTAAATTTAGAAATTATTGCGATGTTTTAATTAATTCGATAAATGCGACAGGGTCATAATCACAAAAATTTAAACTCCCAATTTGAAATTTTGTATATGAATTAAACATTATTTTTCTCAATACATGTATTGCAAAAATTAAAATTGCATTTTAGTCTAAAATGACAAGATCGCAATAATATATGCTTGCAATAATTTCAATAATTTCTAAATTTACAGTATAATATTTGCCGAAATATCTAATTGCAAATGTTTTGAGAAATTGTAAATATATACTGTATATGTTTTTTACAGAGTAAAGAAGAAGCCATAATATTGGTGTGTCAGATGAGTTCATACTACAGTCCTAGTGCTGGTGAAAAATTTAATCTTGTCAGATTGTTTAATCTAACTCCAGACAAATTTAAACATCTTGATGTCTTAAATGAATATGAAAAAATGAAACACACATTACCATCTTAATGGTTCTTGTAATTAGTTCTAAAAATAAACTTCATTCATTATCTGTTTTTTGGTATTTTTCTATGTTTTGTTCAGACCACCAATACAGAAACCAAACCAAAAAACATAAGTTTTTTTGTGCAAATCATTAACAAGAGTGCACACAATGAAATGTCTTATCTTCTTTACTGTCCATTATTAATTTTATATTGAAAGCCCAAAAAATAAAGTTTTAAAAATTCTCAATGAATCATGAAAATGAGGTCATCATCACAATAAAAAAAGCCAGACATGTACACTTTTGAACAATTCCATACACCAAATATAGTTGACCTACAATGTATTGCTTATAGTATACAAGAAACTGACCAAACCATGAAAATTCAATATTGCCCAATGAACAATGAATATGAATTTAATATTGACCAAAAAACAATGAATATGAGGTCAAGGTCAGATGAACCCTACCAGACTTACACCTTACAATCATTCCATGCATCAAATATAGGACCTTTTGCCTAAAGTAAGTTAAAAGAGGACCTAACTACTAAAACATGATATTGACCAATACAAATGAGGTCAAGATCAGATGATACCTACCAGACAGACATGTACACTTTACAATCATTCCATACATCAAGTTTAGTTGACCCACTGCTTATAGTATTAGGAAAACAGACAAAAAAATAATATTGACCAATGAACCATTGAAATGAGTTCAAGGACAAAAGACACTGCCAGACAAATGTACACCTTACAGTTATTCTATACACCAAATAGTGTTAACATAATGCTTATAGTATTAGAACCAGATGCTCCGCAGGGCGCAGCTTTATACGACCGCAGAGGTCGAACCCTGAACAGTTGGGGCAAGTATGGACAAAACATTCAAGCTGGATACAGCTCTAAATTTGGATTGTGATTAAATAGTTGACACAGCATAGGTTTCTGACACAGAATAAATGTGGTCTAATGAACTTAAATTTTTTTTTTTGCTTTTGAGCAATTCACTATGCTGTTGATTATTAATCCTCTCAAAAAAAAAAATATTTGAATAAATTTTCTTTTTTATTTCTGAAATCTGAAATGAGAAAAATTGACCCCCCCCCCCCCCCAATTTTTTTTTCCACCTCTCCCTTTCCCTTATTCAAAAAATTATCTCAATTCAAATTTCTAATGGAGTTTGCAACAATAACTACTCATTTAAATACATCATAAAGTATTAAAATATAAAATGTCATACAGTCATGGTTAAAATTAATATTAATTAATAATTACTTCTAAAAAAATAAATGGGGAATGTGTCCAAAGGGACACAGATGATGCCCCCGCTAGCATATAACGTTATAAAGGGACATAACTCAAGAACTGTAAAAGTGAAGCTGCCAAAAATTGAACTTAAACTGAGTTTAGAGGTAATAAGCATTATATACACATTTCATTAAATTTAGTTGAGACAAACTTAAGTTAAGAGAACAGAAACGAAAAAATTCTTCAATTTTTTCCGTTTGTAAAGGAGCATAACCCTAGAATGGTAATCAAAGTGCTTGTAATCACTGAATGGTAAAGATTGCTTTAATTTATCAGTTGGTAGTAAAAGTGAATATTGCATTGTATATTGTATATAGCATTGATTTAAGTTGATTCAACTACTATTCTGGACAAAGAAAGATAACTCTAATTTTCCAAAAGATTTCATAAAGCATTATGGTTTTAGGTGATTCAACAACCATTCTGGACAAAGAAAGATAACTCCAATTTATTGTCTTGAAACTACAAAAATGCTTGTTTTTGGCCCTTTATTCCTAGACTATTTGTCCCATAACCCCTAAAATATACCCCAACCTTCTACTTCTGGTATTAAACATTGTGGTACAATTTCAGAACAATTGAAATACTTATACACAACTTATTGTCCTGACACTAGATAAATGCTTGTTTTGTGCCCCTTTGGGCCCCTAATTCCTAAACCTTAGGGACCATAACCCCCATAATTAATCCCAAGCTTTCTTGTGGTTATAAACATTGTGTTAAAATTTTATTGATTTCTATTTACTTATACTAAAGTTATTATCCTGAAACCATCCGTCTTCGGACGACACCGTGATACTAATATTTGACCGCAAATTTTTTTTTGGGGTCGTATAAAAACATATCAAAACACAAAAAAAACTAAAATTGACTAATGAACAGTGAAAATGAGGTCAAGGTCAGATGAAACCTGCCAGACTGACATGTACACCTAACATTCATCCCATATACCAAACATACTCTACATACTTCTTACACTATCAGAGAAACATACCTATCATGCAAATTTAATCTTGACCACCGATCCATGAAATGTGATTGATGTAAGGTGAATTCTGTTAGAAATGTTGAACTAGCAAGGAATCCATTTGTCAACGTATATTTTTTTTTCACCTAATAGAAGTTCCACAGGAAACTTAGTTCTAAACAATGTTGTAAAATTTGTTCCTGATAGAACAAATGTTCTATACTATTTATTCCAGAACATTTTTTCCATTTCTATTATGATGGAACTTCTACTTTCGTGACACAGGTGTACCGAAATATAATGCTTACTACAAATAGTTTATGTCACTGCCAGATTGTAATTTCTACAACTCAGGCAAGATGAAAACTACAGGACTACAGTGATCTGATAGTGTATAAATGTGTCTGATAATTCTTTCCAACTAAACATGTATAACACCTAATTTCAAAAACACATTGATGTGAAATAACATAATATATATTTGTTAAAATTACACGTATTGATATAAGCCACTGTGCTATAACCTAGGAGAAATCTGTCCTGCAATGAATAATGGGAAAAGAGATCATAAAAGGTAAAGGAAACTGTAAAACAACCAACCAATCAAGTTTACAAAAGATTTTATGGAAAAATTGCCTTTAAAAAAAAACCAACCACCACACCAATCCTAATTGTAAAATTTTCACTAAAAGCAGGGAGGGGAGTTTTAACAGATTATTCTGTCCACTAAACAAATGTCATACTTTTCACAGTAATGCTTAATTATTCGATTTATTTTCAGATTCATTGCTTATCCACTTCATTTTTTCTGAATACAGATATATTCTTAGGCATGTTTAAAGTGTTGGTTTGAATCAATCTATGGAACTACAAATTAGAGCTTCCAAAAATTTGGTATCAAACTTCATGTAAAAATTTTGTACTATGTAGGAACAGTTTCATGTCAATCACTTGTCCAATTTCTGTTTAACAAATACTTTCATATTCTTGCACACAATGGCAATGTTAGAAATTGTGTTCGCATTTTTTTCAGTAACAACAAGGACAGGCTTTCTGAAAGTTGGAATCAGCCTTCATGTGAGCATGCTATAAACCATGTGATCCATCTTTTATCAACTTCCTGTTTTACCAAATACTTATACGGGTATCATAAATAAGCAATATCTCACAGTTCAACTTGATCCCTAAGTACAGTAAAATTTAGAAACAAACAAGAAGTTCAGGATTATCCTAAACCTGCAGGTTACAAAGGAATGTGGTAGGATTAACTATGATTGTTCTCAATCACTTTGAAATTGAATAGTTTATTTTTATTCTAATAGCACAAATACGGCTATTCTTTTTTGATCAAAGCGCTCAAGATGAAGGCAAATATTTGCCTCTCCTGTGAATACATGCACTATTACATTGACGGAAAATAACAGAGCAAAATGAATTAGTGACATGCTTAAACTATTTACAATAATATTTATATAGATTTGGATGAATTCAAATGATAATTTTACTTATATGTCTCATATGTCAAGAAAAAAATTGGCTTATAACACAGTTTAGGATGGTTTGTTTATGTTTCCTTCTTGTGATGATTTTTAGTTTCACAAGCATGAATTTTCCCGTAAAATTCTTATTTTCTTACGTCATCCTTCTATAACGTCGGGTAGCTCATTCATAAAAAAGGCATATGATATGGGAGTATGATCGGAATAGCCAAAACAATATCTTCATATTTTACCACTGGTGTGTACTCAAAGCGTTTAAAGAAAGTCATGTTAGAATTTTAGGTGAACTTGAACACAAGAACTCTCATATACTTCATATATTTGATGAATTGATCATACGTACTTCTGAATGGACCTTGTCAATTCTTATGTTGTGCTGTAACATAAATCTGGGTGGGCCATTCGTTTTCTCATTTGAATTATATTGCATTTTTTTTTTTTAAGTCTGGGCCTTTTAAACCTTACAAAGTTTAGATTTTGCTTATTGTTGAAAGTTGACATCGTTTTGGTCACTGGTGTCTAGCTTCACATTATTCATTGCATGGCAAACAAAAAACTACCAAGAGTGCACTCACTGAAATGTCTCACCTGCTTTATGGATTGATAGATCTCTAAAATATAGGTATTACTGTACTACAAAGTATCACACAAAATGAACATTGTCAATGATCCATGTAAATGATGTCAAGGTCAGATGAATACTGGGACAAACATGTACACCTTACAATCATTAATACACCAAGTTTTTATTGATCTACTGCTAATAATATCTGAGAAATAGACCAATATGTGAAAAGTTGGCATTAACCAATAAACCATGTTAATGATGTCAGGGAAAGATGAAACCTGCCAGAAAGATATGAACACCTAACAGTCCTACAATGTTAATACAGTTCTCTATAGGCGAGACAAAAAAGTCAGATGATTATTTTTGATGCATCACTGTTTGTAGATACATACTTACCAAATATGACCAAAAACCAAAGTTGTTTCAAGCATGGAATTTCATGGTGACGAACATTTTACAGAATTTTTGTTTAATCAAAACTTGGGGGACAATACATGAATAAGACAGGTGAATCAACAATCATAAGAAGATGTGAACAACAACAAAAACTTTAATCAAAAGCTAAGACAATACAAACTGCCATCAAGACCAGGATATCAAATGAAATATTTCAACTTTGTGTGTGATGCCCAGATTTCAATGGTTATAATAGATGCATTGAAATACATGTATCAATACTATTCATGTACAACTTGATAATGTTCATATTTACTTGTATTGTGATATTAACAAACAAGAATGTGTTTATAGTACATGGATGCCCCACTCGCACTATCATTTTCTATGTTCAGTGGACTGTGGTATTTGGGTCAAAACTCTAATTTGGCATTAAAATTATAAAGATCATATCATAGGGAATATGTGTACTAAGTTTCAAGTTGATTGGACGACAACTTCATCAATCAAAGCGCGAAAGCGCTGTAAAGGCAGTTAATTACAGGTTGTGTGTATTTCTAGTCCAGTTATATCATTATCTTCCATAGAACAGAGGTGGTTTGTAGTATTTAAGATTTAGAGTTCTCTTGTACCTAGTTCACCTATATCTATAGTCTACTGTTTACAGTATATTTTCTGTACCTCGCCATGAAATGCATTTTTAAGACATAAGAACTTTTCCTTTTTAATGTAAATAAAACTATTTTTAATTATTGATTATATACACATATTCAATTACTCCTATCCTATGAAAAATAATTCACAAAGATTGACTAGTCTCCGTTCTGTGTGTATTGCTAGAACATCAAGTAACATAATGGTTAATGTACATAGTAACATGTCAACTCTTTTGAAGACAGAACTTTTTTAAAATTCTCCCTATTTTTCAGTATAAACATGATAAAGTTATCTACCTGTATTAATGACCTAGAGACTCTCAAGAGCCTGTGTCGCTCACCTTGGACGGTCTATGTGCATATTAAACAACGGACACATATAAAATGACAAAATTGTGTTTTTGATGATGGGGATGTGTTTGTAGATCTTTCTTTACTGAACATTCTTGGTGCTACAATTATCTCTATCTATAATAAACATGGCCCAGTATTTACAGTTGAAAATATTTTTTAAAAATTAACAAAAAATACAAAAATTTATGAAAATTGTTAAAAATTGACTATAAAGGGCAATAACCCTTTAAGGGGTCAACTTAAAATTTTGGTCATATTGACTTATTTGTAGATCTTACTTTGCAGAACATTATTGCTGTTTACAGTTTATCTCTATCTATAATAATATTTAAGATAATAACCAAACTCTGCAAAATTTCCTTCAAATTACTAATTTGGGGGCAGCAATCCATCAACGGGTTGTCAGATTTGTCTGAAAATTCCTGGTCAGATAGATCTTCACTGAAGAGACAATTTCACCCTATGTCAGATTTGCTCTAAATGCTTTGGTTTCAGAGTTATAAGCCAAAATCTACATTTTACCTGTATGTTCTATTTTTGGCCATAGTGGCCATCTCGGTTGGTTGACCGGGTCTAACCACACATTTTTTAAATTAGATACCGCAATGATGATTTTGGCTAAGTTTGGTTAAATTTGGCACAGTAGTTTCAGAGAAGATTTTTTGTAAAAGTTTATGGACGACGAAACCAAGTGATGAGTCAGGTCAGGTGAGCTAAAAAGGAGTTTTTAATCAAGGTAACAATGACATCTGGTGGCCATAAAAGCTGTCTCATTAGCATTTTAACCACTTCCCATATTTGCTTTTAAGACAATAGAAGAAAATTATTCAATGCAAAAACAAAACTTACTTGTAAATATGAAATTCTCTTTACAGTATGAGTTTTTCTCATTGTTGGAGATTGTACAGTAGTACAGTCCTGTAACTGCTTATACCCATTTCTTATCCCTTTTAGTTTGATAAACTCACAGAATATCATATATTTACATTGTGCCACATCTCCTTATTTTTATATGCATTACAATAACATGAACAATTGTAATTCAAATCTATATATCAAAGCAAAATGAATTTCACTACTTTCATTCATGCATCCTTTGGAAAAATATAAGTTCTAAAATGACACAATATATGTTTATTTATATAAAAATAATATTTAGTTTTCGACTCTTAACAGGTATAAACAAGAATGTGTCCCCAGTACACGAATGCCCCACTCGCACTATCATTTTCCATGTTCAGTGGACCGTGACATTGGGGTAAAAACTCTAATTTGGCATTAAAATTAAAAAGATCATATCATAGGGAACATGTGTACCAAGTTTGAAGTCGATTGGACTTCAACTTCATCAAAAACTACCTTGACCAAAAACTTTAACCTGAAGAGGGACAGACGGACGGACGAACGGACGAACAGACGAACGGACGCACAGACCAGAAAACATAATGCCCCCCTACTATCGTAGGTGGGGCATAAAAATGCACAGCTGTGTCATGATTTGTGAAATCTGTGCTGAAAACATAGGCATTTATGGTGTTTGAGTAATTCCATCTGTGAAGCTCAACATTAGCTCGTCAGTTGGTGGTGGACAGTTATAAATCTTTCCTGCAGGATGAATGTACATCTGTTCAGGAAAACCAATTTCACAAATCAAAACTTTCCTCTAGATTTCTCCTACAATATTCATCCAGTTTAGTTCTTTTGGTTTAACGGGACACCGTCCTGATTTTTAATTTTGTAAACCATTCAGTCTCTTGCTTACAAATGGTGCATGAAAATAGGATGGGAATGCATGGCAGTAGACAAGTCTCTATAAAGTGGGTATGTGCCCTGAAAAATATTTTATAACATTAGCTTTTTTGAAACTTGTGAAAGACTTGTGCAACACACTTACCTAAATAACTATAACATAGGTGGAGAGCATCATTCATGTCAATGTTTTGTTCCTGTTTACATTGTCATTGATATTTTTCAAGAAAGCCCGAGGCATAGCTCATGAATTCTTGTCATTACAACCGAAATTTACATAATTACTGCTAAAATAATTATCAATATAATATATCTCTTGTAGAAAAACCATACAATTGTAGTATTAACCAAAAAATGTCAAACAGATGATATTGAATCGTAATCCCAAAAGTTATGACGTCTTGAATTCACCCCTTTTTTTTTATTCTAAAACGATAATTGCTGTTGCAAACAGACTTTGGAATACTTGCATGGCGATTATATAAATAACAGTATATATTTCTTCAAGAAAATAAAGTTTTACCATGAATAGTTTCCTGAACGTAGTCGTTTTCAGTAAAATGTGCCTTGCAAACAACAGCTGATTGATATGGGTTCTACGATTGCATCGCACATGACAATCTACGTTTGAGCCATGGCGTTGATCCAACTTTTCCTTCTTATTAAGTCATTTAGAAATGCAAGTCCTCCTCTTAAATGACACTCAGGTACACACCAACAAGGACTAGGCATCGTTTTTGCAGTGCAAAAACGGAGGTTAAGGACGGAACTGACTGGTCTCACTAATAAGAGACAAGAAGAATTTTAGAGACAACAGCGACAAGAAGTTTAATTTAGTGACGAAGCGACAATAACTAACAAGGGACAAGCGAATCGTAATTCTCTCACGAGGCTATTCTCATTTGATGTGATAGGGTGAAGCTACACCTATCAAATATGTCCCTATGAAAAAGAAGAATTTCACTGTTAGAAAGGAAATGATATTGCATGGTTTTGATTCAATAAATTCTTTAAAAGGAAATTGATTTTTTTTTGTTTTGATGGCCAATTTTTAGCGTGTGCATAAAATATATTTTTTTTTATATCTAATAAAAACTAATCCCTTTCTTCTTAATAAAAACATATTTTTATCTATCAATGTACAGTAATATAAAAAATGTTTTAAAACCGCCCCTATAATAAAAAATAATGCATGTTTTTTTTAATATCTATGGGGAATAAGTTGTTGCAATGACATTTTTTTTATTTATGTATAGTCGCTATATAGTCTTCTTGACGCTTCTTCTCGCTAAATTAATTATATTGTCGCTTCTTATCGCTATTTTAATTTTATTGTCGCTTCTTATCACTTTTTGACGCTTCTTGTCTTTAATTAGTGGAACCCTATTCAGGAACGATAATTTCATATTTTACATAACTGAGACCGAAATAACTATAACGTCATACGGCTTCACGTACAGAAATACTTTAAATTGTATATTATGCAATATAATTCACGGTCAGTCGAATTTTAATTATAATATCATGTTATATCAACGAGTGAAATGATTTTAAAATATCTTTAGATCGCAAATAGTACTCGAAATTGAACGGACCTCTCTCCACACGGAATTCGAATAATGATAGTTTGTAATCAGATTGACTGCTTATAATGCAAAAGACACATTAATAAACAGATTTTTAAAACGAACAATACACACTGATCGTTTCTTTATTTCCCAATGTAAATGAAAGGAACAAAAACCAATACATACCACAAAAAGTAGAGGAGAAATTTAAACATTTCCGGATCTATTTCTTGCAAAATGACCCCCAGCAAAGATTTGCGTAAGGAAAGATGAACCTCATGACTTGAAAGTCAGGCCTTAAAGCACTGCCTTTAAAAACTACCTTAAACAAACTAAATTATCCCGAAGCAGGATAGACGAACGTACAGAACGAAAAACATAATGCCCATAAATGGAGCATAAAAACATCCAATTTTGAATGAGTGTTATAATAAATAATAAAAGGTTACATAATATTTTATTACTGATTAAGTTCATGTTTGTTTTAAAGTTATAGCTGTGGTCCGATGCTTTTACTGTTGAATCCATATCAATATCAATATTAATACATGTAGCATGAATTTCATTTTAACAAGATTTAATCTTTCATCATAAAGCTGACTAAATCTTTGTGCAGTTAGACATGGCAGCAAAAGATTAATTTAGTCCTCAAGATCAGTGAAATTTAGTCCTCAAGATCAGTGAAATTTAGTCCTCAAGATCAGTGAAATTTAGTCCTCAAGATCAGTGAAATTTAGTCCTCAAGATCAGTGAAATTAAGTCCTCAAGATCAATGAATTAATAAAACTTGAGGTTTAAATGAACCTGCATGGATCACCTAGAACCATGCCATCACATGTAATACAAATTGAATCTTTTAAGTGGCAACAAGAGGAAATTGAAATTGACCAATCAGAATCAAGAATCTCCTTTGATGACCATGGTGTTTCCTGATTGAAATGAGTGTAAAGATTTTGCTATTTCAAAAGATTCGGCCGTTTTGCTTCAAGGATAAAAACTAACCAACCAGATTCAACAACTGTAGTTTCTGAAGGAATAAGGAAAATATGAACATTTATCAAATTACAACAGACAATAAGCATAGCACCTCAAGTTTACAATATGACAATGTTGATGCTGTTGGGAGTTTGAAAAACAAAACATTAGGATAAAAGGACAATTTATATCTTCAATTTCTTAAATCTGACACTTTATCAAATAGCCAGGAAAGTTATAGTAAGTCTGTAGACAAAATAAATAGATAATGTGTGCAAAAAGGACAAGTATAAAAGTTCCAATCTTAATTTATGGACATCAACGGTCCATATTTTTTAATTACATTGCAGAGTAACAAATATCTGGTATCATTACAGTGTGTGAATCCTTCTAGCTTGCATGTAATTCATCTTAACAGTTATTAAGCATAAACAGCATGTGGATATGGAAAATGATGTATTATAGATGTCTTCCTATTAAATTTGTCTATAATAAAAAAATTCTGTAATATTCAACGCTTAACGAAAATGTTTATATAATGTCACAAATTGGTTTATTAATTTAGTCTATCAGCTCTGTCCTTCGTCATCATCAAAACCTTGCGACAACAAAAAGTTTGCTGCCATTTCTTCATTTTTTTCACATGCAAAATAAGCTTGAATACACATTGCTTCTGAAAATCCTAAAGCTTTTAACTGAAAAAGAAAAAATAGAGTTGATTAATCTCATTATCATAATGAAGTGGAAAATCATTTATTGTATTAAAAAAAATGAACAATATAACTTATTTCTTCTAAATTATAGAAATTTCTTTAAATAATATTGCAGCTTATAATTGTGAATATGAGAGCATGTTTTAGGTTCATCAAAAATATTTAAGGCTTATCAAACTGTGAACATTTGATGTGGTGTCAAGTTTTCTTTCACTTGTCTAGAGGCTGTTTTTCTTCTCATGTTCTACATATTGTGGAAAGGTTGAGTAATAGCAGAACTTTGTAATCCATATTAAACATTCGGTAGTTATATTTCTGATCCAAGTCAGGAGTCTGTCAATTGTTGTCCAAAACAATGTTTGCTTTTTGTACATTTCTAGACTTAAGTGTTAATATTCAATCTTCAAATGTCTCTGTTGCACTGCTCCATATTTAAGAACTTATTCTTTCAATGTAGCACTTTTGTAACAATTAATTACACTTACTCTGTCAATTGCCTCTTTTTCTTGGGGTGTTACTTGTATATATTCACCACCAGGTGGAGAAGGACCCAACCCTCCTGCTCCCTGTGCTGTAGTTTCTGAACCACCTTCTTCATCTACAGGTGCATTTAACATTTGAATAAATCGCTCTTGATTTTGACTAATTAACTGCAAATAAAAAATAACTTGGTTAATAATGGTAATTTTCAGATTACGACAAAAAAATGCTTCTTTTATGCTGCTTTTATGTTGAACTTATTCAGAACAAATCAAAGTTAATCACGATTTAAAACCACTGGAATGGCACACTTGATATTCTCCATTTACAGTTTAAATATTAGTATATTTCAAATTTATTTTAAAAACTATTTCCCTGCTTAAAAGTTTTGAGGGAGCACATAGGAATCACCCTGTCTGCCTGTTTGGATGATGAATGTCCCTTGTCTATGCACCTATATAAAGCCTAGACAGATATTGATGAAATTTTGTAGAGCAATACCTGATTTTTGAATTAAGGAATAAAATTATGGTCCACCATGTTAAAGGGGAGATAATCTTTATTTAATTGACCTACTTAAATATTCTTAAAGAATTTTTGGGCAGGGGTATCCTTTTGCTAGTTCATTCACAGCTGTAAATGTTCATATCATCTTCACACATAAAAGTTTTTAAATTTGAATTCTTGGATTACTTACTTTTTCATATTTAAGCAATGGGTACAGACTTTGAAAAGTCTTGTAGATTTCCTTAAATTATTTCCTTTTACGTCTATATGTAAATCCAGTTTCTTGATCTGGTTTATTTACCTGTAATAATGGTGGATTTGACTGACCAATTTGTTGAAGTAAAGCTGGTAAGATCTGGGGATTCTGTTGTATTAACTGTCTCATTCTTTGAAACTGTGGCTGTGTTCTTAAAAATGCTAAAGGATCTTCCCCTGAAAGATAAAAAGAAGAGATTCACAATTTCATCCATGAAAACTATCAGTTCATATATGATTTAAAGTAAGAAATATGTCCCAAGGAAATTGGTTTATTAAGTCATATGAAGTTTCATCTTATGATACCCAAGTTTAATATGAGACCAACCTTAATTTGTCCTATGCCTCTTATTTATCATAAGGTCTTGTTAAATGTTGCAATTTTGTTAAGTTGTTGAAAACATTGAAAAGTTTAGGATCAAAATGGTCCTTATCATTCCTTGTATTTTACCAGCAATCTATCATGCTGATCAATGTGTATTTCTTTACTTTTGATACAGAAGTATGCATTGATTAATGTGTTTGGATAAAGATACAATGTGTTATTATTTTCTTGTTTGCATGTATAACTGTAAATCTGCATTTGGAAAAAAAGAAGAAAAAAGAACATATGAACATATGAACGAGAATAAAAGTCAATTTAAATAATCATGCAAAAATAAATTTTCCTAAATTCTTACCCTCAAAAGAATCAGAATCTGACTCCTCTGAAATTTATCACAAAAGGCCATTCTACAGATGTTGGATATAACAAGTAAGTTCTGGTTTTATATTGTAATGTTTTTATTTAATTTCAATGATCAAATTAGGAAAAATTAAACCAGTAAAATACTTATGTGATATTTTACAACTTGTAAAATGATACTTTTAAAGGAATAATACACATTTTTTTTTTTTTTAAAACTTGAAAGCATAAAATAGAAAATCTGATTAGAAAGGAAATTACAAATAAACAGCTGTGCCATGAGCGCATGATATGCCTGTGCATGATATGCCTGTTGTTTTAAGTTTTATGCAATAATCATAAAAAGTTTCTGAGATACCATGCAACATGTGATCTCTCCCCTTATTTTTTTAAATCAATAACTATAAAATAAAATTTTGATTCATCACCAAAAAGGTATACAGATCTTAAGATTGATATAAACTAAGAAGTGTGTAAAGTTTTAAGCGATAATCATAAATCTTTTTGAGATACGGCATGACATGTGACCCCCCATTTTTTTTTTAGTATCAACTCAATAACTTTAAAATAAAATTTTGAATCATCCCCAAAAAGTATACAGATCTTTAGATTTATATAGCTAAGACATGTGTAAAGTTTTAAGCATTAATCATAAAACACAAAAAAAAAACACCCCTTGTTTTAATCTTATTTTCACCAAAAAGTATACAGATCGTTTGACTATCATAAGAAACAACTATGTTACTATGTTAAGTTTTATGAAATTTGGATAAGTTATTCTTAAGTTACAGTGCGACATGTTTACGCAAACATTTGTATACCATAGTACGTCCCATCAAAATTTTGAAAGGCGTATAAAAATTGCACCTAAACAATGGTTATGCATTCAATATATGTGAAAACTAGAAAGTTTTGACGCAATAAGTTAAGTCTGTACTAGAACATTGTCAACGTTAGATTTTTAATTGGTCAAATATTCTATATACGTATGTAGTATTGTACAGTTGCAGTTCCTGAAACATTTTCATTTTGTCTAAATCAAACAAATTAAATTAAAACAGAGACTCTACTCCAACATCTGATTAACATAAACCTATACCATAATACACTTACTAAGCCACAATTAATATAGACCCAATAATAATGCTTAAAAATGTCAACATAATACTCTTTTAAAACCTTACCTTCCAACATTTCAAAATCTTCTGAAAATTTACAACAGATTATTTTATATAACTTAAATGTTTCTGGAAACTTGAATTTTTTTTTATTGATTTTATATTCATTCAGATTTTTTTATAATTTGTATTTTTTCATATACCATGTATACCATGGTACAAAGCAAATAAAATTGAGAATGGAAACAGAAAAATCCATCAAAGCCAAACACCTGTCTTAACTTAATAGTATTGGTAACTAGTATTGGACATACAATGAATACTGATTTAATTCAAAAGAAAGGGGGAACATACAAAGGGGCCATAGTCAGTTGAGAAAGACAGGATATCTGGGCAATAGTAATTGACCTGCATATTTTCCAATTTGATATAGACGATCTAAAGCATACTAATATTTTTTCACTTATTTATTGAATGTTAAAAAACTGATAAATTTCTATCAGAAGAAATGGTGTCAATGTTATGGTCATTTTCCCCATGCTATACAGAAATAACATCCTATTTGCATGTAAAAACCAGTTTAAGACTGAAGGATTCCCTAGGTTTTTTCCCTTTTTCAGATGCCTATTACAATGTGCTGGTTTATTAGTATTTATATTTTTTTGTAAAACAAAAATGTCAATACCAGTGCTTGGTGTTCCTCCTGTTAAAGTAGGAGGAGCCCCTGCAGCAGCTGGAGGAGGTGCTCCTAGTGAGGCTGATGGTGCACCAGTTGTTGCAGGCAGAGCTCCTGTTGCAGAAGTAGGTTGTTGTGATAAAGGTGCTACTGGTTGTGCAGGTTCTGGTACATCAGGAATGCCCTAAAAGATAACAAGTTGGTGTATATTACAATAAATACAAAACAACACTCAAACGATTGAGACCATGACCCCCAAAAACAACTCAAATCTTCCTTTTGTGGTATCAAACTTGTTTATTAAATTTCAAAGAGATCCATACACTCAAACTTAAGTTATTGTCTGGAAACCAAATGTCTTAAGACGACTACAACATGAAAGCATTATACTACCTCAATTTTTTTTTAAAGTCATATAAAAACGATTAAATGACAACCAACAGTAAGTAAAATTCAATATAGAAAACATGTGACTTTGTCATATATATACATGGCATTATATATTTACCCCTAACAAATATTCTACAGCTCTGTCTGGATTATTGAAACTAGCTCTCAGTGCTCTTAGTACTTGTTCTCTTTCAAAGCCCATATTCATTAATTCTGTCACCATATTTTCATACTGCTGTCCTGTTACTAGAGCACTTTCTGCCGATGCCAGTGATACAGCTTCAGCTAAACCTGCCGCTGTAGTTGCTGCAGTGGTTGTTGCTGCAGGAGCAGGTGAGGTCTCCATGGCAGTACTGAAAATGAATAGTTAAAATATTGTATTCATGCATTTGCTAGTTTGGAACATATGATTGTGAATTCAGTTTTTGTTTCCATAGAAACATTTTAAAAGTACACTTAAATATTCTGAAGAAATGGCTTACCGTAAATTGGGAAATGTTGGTGTCAGGATATTTTGGAGGTTTTCACTCAAAAGGCATGTGTTTTATTTTGGTGTGTGTAATTTTGGTGCTCCGCTCAATTGATGTGTTTAATTTTGGAACAATAGAAGTGTGCCAGCTCATTCATATTTGCCCGTTTATGTTAATAGACAACATATCAATGACCTACACAAACTAGAAACACAACAAAGTTAACTAAATGAAGGAATCGGATACGAATGCAATTGCAAATAATGCCCTACCTCGGGGTTGAACGCTAAAAATAAAGTGATTTTAAAACATTATTTACGTTTTACAAAAATTCATATGAAATAAATTGTAATCATTATCTCTATTGCAACTACATGATTATCGATCAAGGATTTAAATTTTAATCATTATGCCTCTGGCAGTACATTTTAATTATTAGAAGATAAATGATAACATGGAGTGTTTATATTCTTATAGCAAAACGGTATCTAATCAGCAGTAGCCTGGCATATATATGACCTAAGTGAATACAAATCCATATTGTATTTTTTTTCACAATTTCATAAAATTGACAATTAAATAAAAATTATATAGTGTCGGTATTTATTTTCAGATTTGGCTATGTATATAATAATAGAAAGATACATGTTTAATAACATAAGATATTTCCCCCAACTATCAACATTACGATATCGTCATACCGGTCCTGGAATATGGCGTTCAATATTTAGTGTTTGCATTATTTTCGTGTGTTTAATTTTGGCACTTTCATTCGAGGGACCAAATAAACCAAAATAAAACTACAAACAAAAAAACCCCAATTACGGTATTATATATATAAGATTTGGAGACAGTTTCCTTGAATAAGGATACAATCAAATATCTAACAATCAATTGAAATTTATCTTTACTTTTTTCATCAAAACTGCTTGAAACAAATCTTTAAACATACAAGTTAATGAAATGTGAGAAAAGAGTTGCCTGATAGCATGATCCTGAAATGCATTTGACATGTTTGATTATGCAAAACAAGCTTCCTATCTAGCATGAAACATTGGATAAGTTAACAATAAAATATGACATTAATAGATCTATAGCTCATAAATCTAAATACAAAGCACAAATCAAAGCAATTTCAGGTTAATTTAAACTGCATATCAAACTTTCAAATGATATCTCACAAATGTTTTCTGTTACACTGTGACGTTGGTAAATGGTAACATTCTTTGAAATAAATGTATATAAATTTGATGTGAAATACAAGGGTAATACTCATTTTTTTTTTACATACCGTCTTTTGGTATGTATAACACGCACATTTATACCCTAGGTCATGTTTCTTGTAAGAGGGGTGTGTGTTATACATGACTACAAACAATTTCTTAAGTCTTTTTTTTCAGGTCCAAACTCTGACAAAGAAATTTCCAAGTGAAGTGAAGAGTACGAAATATTTTTGCTAAAACCTCGATTGTTTTTATGTTTTACATGTTATATTTGTAATATGTATCGTATTGTTCTTGATTTGTCATGTTTTATTCAAATAAAATACATTTCATATCTTTGTTGTTACGTTTATCGTGTAAACTTGTTCATCTGTTTTGCAATCCGGAAATTTGTCAAAGCTTAATAAAGACACAATAAAGCTTTTGCTGTTGATTAAATAAGCCTCTGTGTTCCTTGTTGTCATACCTTACTGTTTTTTGTATGTGTTCATCATAGAGAGTTGAAGAAAAGTGTATGAATTGAATAAACCACGCTTGTTTTGAAAAGATAAACCGCAATTTTTTCTAATGTATTGATCAGGTGATCGCAAGTCATGTGACCTAATATTGTAAAGTGATGATGAAAAAAAATTTATTAGGAAAAATACGTTTTTACTTTGTAACTTTTCAACCATTCAAGAAATTATGATTTAAAACATGATAATCACATAATTGTAACCTAAACGAATTTAATTAGGAACAAGGTCAACATGTCACTGATTTGTTTTGACATCGATTAGACCTGTTGATTGAGGTGTGATAATCCAGATTAACAGCTAGAATCATCAAACAAAAAATAAAAACAATGAGATTTTCACAATTTATTACAGCACAAATGACATTAATTATGATTATTAGACTGATTCGTAATTATTTTATTGTTTGAATCAAAACAATAATTTGGACATTTAATCTTGTCCATGATATTCAAACAATTTATTAAATTTGGTTTAAAATATTTATTTCAATCTAATAAAATTCTTCTTCATTTGTTAGAATACTTTCAATTTCATATTAATTATGTATTCCAAACAGAATTCTCCGACATTGGTGTCCATTTAAAAAACTTCCTGTTTACCGATAAACTTCCTGTTTGCCGATTTTGGAGCTGTAACTTTTCCAAAAATGTCTAAGAGTATTATATGACCAATAATTTTCTTCTCTCGTTTCTTGGACCACAAAGGGGCACTATACACAAATGCGCACTATTCACACCAAAACACAGTATTTTCTAATATATGTTAACAACAATTGTGAACCCACCTTGGAGGTGTTTCTTCTTTCTTTTCCTCTGGTTTTGTCTCTGGTTGTGTTGCTGGAGTAGGTGTAGGTGTCACAACAGGTGAACTTGCTTCTACAGGGGGTGGGGCAGCTGGAGTTTCTGCTGGTTTAGCTGGTGCTGCTTTTGGCTGTTTATAAAAAGAGATAGTTGAAAAATTACTTACTATAAACAGTTCTTTATTCAATATAACAATTAACCCTTTCCTCCATTATGGCACCTTTTAATGCCATCCCCATTACTCCATTATGATGCCTGTGTTGTACCTCAGTTGAAACATTTTGAACTAAAAATGTCTGCATCAGACTTAATAAAATTTGTATCCAATATGAAAAGGATATTCATAAGAATATCTGACTTAAATTTATTAGATGATATATTTGTTTTTGGCAATGCATTAATACTTTAAAACCTATTTTCAGCATTTTATTGAAAAATCCTATGCAAATCAAGTATGCATATCCATTGAGGAAAGGGCTAAATAGTATATATTGTTGTAACATCATGTTTATTATAGAATTAGCAATATTTTTAAGCTGGAAATTTATAGAATTAGCAATATTTTTAAACTGGAAATTTATTAAAGATTTATTTGTTTGAACAGTTTGTTGAACAAGAGACTTATTAATACCAAAGGTTCTATTTAGCATTTTTTTCCATCATACTGTTATAGAGTAAAACTTTATACCTTGGTTACCATAACAACCACAAAGTTTTTCTCTTCTATTTTGTATTCTGCTATCTTTTTTTCATCATCAAGGATTTTACCTGTAATAAAGAAACTTGACACATAAACATCGGGAAGTGGCAATAGAAATTTAGACGTGTGTAATCTCTGTTTTGTGTATTTGCATGCTTCCTTCTTTACATGAAAATTAAGTTCTTTCTGATTTGTATACATGATAACATTACTGGACCATATCTTATAACATTCATGAGTGTAATTCAATTGCCAGTTGTAATTAGCTTGATTCATGGATGGATTAGGCAAACATAACATACATATCAGAATAAGAACATGTTAAAATGAAATGTTTATATGACAGTTGTTATCCATTCGTTTGATGTGTTTGAGCATTTGATTTTGACCTTTGCTTCGGAACTTTCTGTTTATAATATTCGTCAGAATTTCGGTATTTTTGTTATTTTACTTTTTTTTGGTACTTAAACTTAAATAAAAACTACATTCTTTTGTAGTCCAAACAGTCCAGTTTAAAGACCAAACCACAAATCAAACATCAATGTAAAATGCTGTCTAATTCAGATTTTTTAGCTTGTGCGTAGTATACAGTCATCTTTAAAAAGTATAAGCATTCTAAAATAGCTGCTTAACTTTCCAAGAAGGATCCAGAGAATAATCTGTCCAAATAAGATCAGCCAGAGTCTTTTGTATGTATGGAATATGATCACATCAGAGTTCAAACAAAAACGGTTTTATACATTTAATTAGTGTTGTCAATGGTTAACCGGTTAACTGTTCGAACGACCGAATACCAAATACCAAAAACGCTAACCGGGCTTTTTTTTCAATTTTAACAGATTTGATATAAATTTGTATTGAAATCATTAAATATTTATGTTGTCTTTAAAAATTGTCGTGGTGGTAAATAATTTGACAGATCAATTGTCCAGTATATTGATTGCTGTTGTTAATCCAAAAATATAAAATTAATTAGAACTTGTCTCTCAGCTTGGGGCAAGATATTAAGGAAACATAATTAGTTACATGTTTTTTTAACAGTAACTTTAAATCAGTAATACGATTAAATTTTACAATTTACTTCATTATTTCATTTTTGATCTAATATTGTGTAAACCGACATCTCAATCATGTGCAATCTCCAACGTGCAAGTCTTTGTCATATTTTAAAGGAAAAGCTAACTCAAAAACTATAAAAAAAAAAAAATTAAAAAAAAACCCAACGTGAATGTAATCAATATATTCTTGATGGATGGATAAATCAATTAAAATTAAAATACTTCAATATAATTCAGATCATTTTCGGAAACAACAAGTGAAAATGAAAGAATCATCGGTTTCAGACATATTCAAATCTACGGGATCAAGAATATTTTTTAATTTTTCAATCTGAAGTTAGTACAAACGCCATAGTTGATACCGTTTATTTGATTAAAAATCAAACTTCGACAGGAATCTTTACAGACAAGCCTTATAATACCAAAGGACAAACTTCAATTTATGGTATTATAAAAACGTAAATGTATGACTTGAATGGAAGGTATTCACATTGACACTCATACCACATCTTCTTATTATCTATGTGTAGGGTACTATTGAAAATACTTTCAAATATCAACTTTAACTACCGGTTAACCGGTCAAACGATTATCCGAGTAACCAGTTAGGCAAAAGTGTACGATTTGACAGCACTACATTTAATAGTATATAATAATGTTGTGGCCATATGTCCAATTGAAAGAACCAAAGTTGAGTAGACTAGTTATTTATTAGAATCAATATGCTATGCAGTGCAAAATAATTTGTGTGCATGTAGTATTGCTGCATAGTAAGTAATTTTTAGGTTGTCATGCTTGCCACAATAGTAACATCTTCATAGTTTCTGCAGAGTAAGTTATCTACAATAATTACAAATTGCAATGCAATTGTTCTTTGATGAAGGACATTGTTTAGTAATTTATATCATATATACCAGCATAAATTAATTTCTGTCCACCAGCAGGAAATGTTTCTTTTCCTTTCTCTGCCTCTACTTTTTCTTTTAATTTCTTAACCTACAAAATGACAAAAATCAACTTTCAAAAAAGTTACTAAATGTAACTTAAATTGTTTGTACAGTGAATCCTGTCCACACTGAACACCTTCTAGACTTTGTGATATATATGTTTTCGATATTTTGATAGAAAAAAATCTTACTGGAACCACAATCAGGAACAAATTAATTTCTGAATATGGTTAAAATACAACTAATGTTCTCCAGCTGAGCCTAGCAATATTCAAGGTAATTGATACACTGCCCAACGGTACCGTTACAATCTGGGTTATTGCAGTAAAGTGCCCTTTCAGACAACTAGCAACTTCTACTCTGAGATTAAAAACGGAAACACTGATAAATATTTACCTATGGTCAGAATATTGATCTCTATACATTTACATTGAACCAATTTTTTTGATGAAAAAATAAATGTGTATTCTTTTTTATTAACCTACTCTATATTCCTTCACATAAATTATGATATGAACATCATTTTGTGAAGTTTTTCTTTCATTTTGGATGTTTTTTTTAGCAGGTAAATCGAGTAAGACGTAAGGTGCTTGTCATTTTGAAATTCTTAAAAATAAGATTTGCTTGGCTTATTTAGTCTGCCACTAAGATTGATGACGCTTAAAGGAATGTACACAAAGCAATGGAGGCTGGAAGTGGGATTTTCTGAAGTTCTGAAAGGTGGATATTTGCCCTTTCAAAAATAGATGCCCTGCTTCGTCGCTTCTAGTGCCAACTGGGTCACTAGTACTGTGAAAACTGTTTAAATATGGAAAAACAAAAGGTGGCAGGTAGGTGAAGCTTACATAAATAAAGATATAAATGAAAAATGAACAAATTGATACCTGATTTATATAATTCCAAGGCTGTTAGTTGGCACAAGAAGCGACGAAGCAACGTATCTATTTTGGACGGGCAAATATCCACTTTTTGATATGGGAGTTCTGACGTCCAACGGCCCCAGCTTGTCTGGCAAAACAGCCGTCGGACTAAAGGTTTGCTCACTTTGCCACTGATCACAGGTAACACCTGCCTCATATTACTTTAATAAAAAGATTTTTCAGGTAAAGTGTACCAGCTCTAAAGTTTAACCTAAAACACTATTTCTTTTTTTTTTTGTTAAAGCAATAAAATCTCAGTGAATACATCGATTAGTCGATTGGAATGCAGTTAACAGCCACAATTTATTTTTGACAGACGAGTCAACCATATTTACGTTATCTTAGTTTGTAATTAAAGCCTTTCTCCTCCAATGCCCATAAAAATACAAATACATGTACAGATTTACGGTGAAAGTGACGCCGGAAAAAGGGAAAACCACTTTGACAAGGCACAAGAACTTACCAACTCATCTTCCCCAATTTCAACCTTAAACGTTTGTTGTTGCAAAGTTTTCAGTGTTATTATCATTTTGATTCAATGTAATGGTGTTATCTACATGGAAAGTTGTGCTTCTTCGTTTTTCAAATCGATTTTGCAAGTAACCGGATATAGTGTCATTACCGATAGGTTCGCACTTAAAAACGAATCTTTATTATGTCTTTCGACTTTAAATTTAAATTGAGAATAACTAATAAAGTATTAAGCATAGTAATTAATCATAAATCTTATTTCTTTTTGTTTAATACAAGAGTGTAAACAAAATTCATTGCAGTTCAGTGATTTGTTATTTACTTCCGGCACGTGGAAATGACAGATGGGCACTGCTCGTTTTTCTTGGAAAAGAAAAGAAGATTTTGCAGATTTAAACCAAATTCAGGACAGAAATATTGTGCAGAACACACGGGTCTTCTTGGTGTTAGTACCAATACGTTTTAATAATGTCTAATTAATTTGAAACAAAAAGCTACAACTATAAGCTTTTTTAAAAAAGCATGTCTGCCATACCGCCTCTCTGATATATCGGCTGTTAACAAACTCACTATATCATAATCGGCCTCACAAAATCGGAATATATCAATTTCGGACTATAACAAACATTCATTTTTCATATCCGTGGAATGATATGGGACAGATGCTTCCTATTGTTGTGATCCCGAGTATATTTTAATACCGATATATACCTTCGATGGTCGTTCCTGCACCAATTGCTGTTCTAGTCAGAATAGTCGTCTGTATTAGCCATTGTATTCAACCGGAAGAGAATGGTTTCTGGGTAGTGCTTCGGACATCTCTAGATGGTCTGTCTGATGACCTAAAACTAACCCTCTGGATACTACACTATATATACACCTTATCGCTATTTGTTCGCCATTACTAATTATATAACAACACACAAATTCACATAAAATTTTGACGTCATAATACAAAATGACTGACACCACAATGGAAAACTGATTGTTGTTTGACGTCAATAGTTCACGCTGCACAGATTCTTGGGTCAGCAGGGAATAGCGATAAGGTGTATAGACAACTTTCGAGTTAGATACATTTCCGTTAAAAACTTTGGTTTTAGTGACCCTGCCCGAAAAGCAAGATGGCTGACATGACTAAAAATAGAACATAGGGTAAAATGCAGTTTTTGGCTCATATCTCTGAAACTAAAGCATTTAAAGCAAATCTGACAACATTAGATTGTTCATTAGGTCAATATCTATCTTCCTTGAAATTTTCAGACCAATCTGGCAACCCCTTGTTGAGTTGCTGCCCCTGATTTGGTAATTTTAAGAAAAATTTTCAGCTTTTGTTTATTATCTTGAATATTATTATAGATAGACTATTAGAGATAAATTGTAAACAGCAATAATGTACAGCAAAGTAAGACTGAAAAATAAGTCAAAGATGACAAAAAATGGTAAATTGACCCCTAAAGGAGTTATTGCCCTTTATAGTCAATTTTTTTAAAACAACTTTCATAAATTTTGTAAATTTTGCCACAGATGATTCCAACAACAAATGTAGGTATGTTATACACCATTATGTAGGGGAAAAAAATTAGATTTACGGCTTAACAAGTTTAAGTGGGGTTGACAGTCGGGAAATCAGCATACATTGGAATTAAGCAACCAGCTCAGTGCTCTAGCTAGAAATCAAAAGGGGCAGGGTGCCAGTGGATGGCAGGGCACTTTTTATGATAAGAAAAGGCACTGCTAATTTTTTTGTCTACGTTTCTGTGTCTATCACGAGTTAACAAATCTCTTTTTTTTTTACTGTATATGTTGGTTTTTTTTAAATAAAGATGCATTTTAACTATAGTCTTTATTTCATTGTTTGTGTAGTTATGAATTATATAGTACATCTTCATCAACATATTATGTTTTTATAGTTTAACTTCACTCTTAGTCTACCCATTGTCAAACAATTTTTTTTTTTATCTATATAAGAATTTCAGCTTAATATACATAATATTTTCAAGATTTTGTGTATTACTAATTTATCAATTTTTAGAACATGGATTGCTAAAAGTATAATTATCAAACAGAAATTGCAATATATTTTTTTTAATATATTCAAAGACAGTTAATATCCTTAAGGTAACATTATTATGTTATTATATATTAAATTGGTTCTTTATTCCTTTTTTTGATACTAGATAATATTTTTAGAGCACAAATTTGTAATAAGCTAAAACAGGGGAAGTAACTCCAAAATTAATTTCCAACATGTTTGCTTAATTAAAAACTGTGCTTGTCGCTAACAAGTTGAGATGGAAGGCATTTCTGTGAAGGCATTTGGATGACTTAAATTCAATTCTAGTCATGAAAGTCTTCATTTATACACTCTTCCATTGTGACTTGGAAATCGAAAATGCCGACCCAAGCTAAACACACTTCATCAAATGTATGACAAAAAGATACATTGTCCTAATTAAATTACCTAGATATTAACACCTTTGAAGTCTTTATCATTGTAATTGATTGTAATGGCAAGATTAACCTGGGGGCAATCACACAGGTGTCATATATGTAATTTACTTGGAGATCAGAAATCGATGAAACAAAAGGCAATTTTACCAAAACGGCACAAGAGAAATTTGGAAAAAGACGTCAGGGCAGAAGGGTGCGGATGAAGGCACCCAGGGCACGGCTGAGGGCACCCAGGGCGCAGCGCCCTTCTATTTTGGGCTAGCGAGACCACTGCAGCTTACATTTTTCAAAAATGTAAGTTAAGTACGTAATGTGTTATATAAAGGTATATAGGGAAACAAAATTCTGAGACAAGTGCCTATGCATAATGGTTTTAGTATCATATATACCATCATTAAATATACATGTATGAGAAACAAGAGTGCACATACTGAAATGTCTTGCCTTCTTTACTAATCATTGATATTATGTTGATAGTCCTAAATATAAAGCTTTATTACAACTGTCATATAAACTTAACATTAACCAAGAAAACTAAAAATTGACCAATGAAACATGACAATGAGATCAAGGTCAGATGAACCATGCCAGGCAGGCATGAACAGCTAACAATTCTTCCATACAACACAGTGTTCCAACTAGGATTTCAAAAGGGCAGGGTGCCAATCCTGAAAAAGGGCATTTAATAACGCGTGACTATGATAATATGAAAAGGGCATATTTTAATAAAGATATTAATCAAACATTGTGTTTATTCGTTAAATCACTGGTTTAATATACAAGAACAACATCATTAGCCCATATAAAACTCTATCTACTTTTTAGGCTGAAAAACTTGTCAAGCAGCTTGTCACACAAGTATTTAGATCATTGCTTGGCACAGTTGAACTTTATATGCAGTATTTTTTGAAAGGTGACCTGCTTCATTCTGTTTCTATGGTCTGACACGTTTTATCAGTTTTACCTTTCTTCCTCTGCTGTGCTTAATGGCAATACAGCACAAAACAGCTGTGCTCAGTAAATAAAGAAGTTAGGATATATAGCAACAGTGAAAATTTGTATTAAAAATAAAGAATACAGAAAAAGATGACCAAGCTAAGGCACCCTGCCAACACTGCTACTAAGACCCTCTTTAACTTTTCCCATAACTCAAAATATAAACATATATATTCTTAAGCAAGTATGTAGACATATTTTAGAATATGTTAAGTGGGTTACTCAATGCTAGGAAAAAATCAGATTGAGTTATCTTTCTTTATTCCGGTGTGCTCCTTCTTTGGAGGAATATAAACAGGACGTAGAAGATCAATGTAAATATGATTAACAATATAGCGGCTGATTTTGTTATTTTCGTATCAAAAATGAGGGCAGTCAATGACAAATACGTCTGGATTTGCAATTTATTTCACGGAAAAGAAGTAAAACGATAACTTTGACCACTAGACCATGAAAATTAGGTCAAGGTCAGATGACACATGCCAGCTAGATATGTACATGTTACAATCATTCCATACACCAAATACATTAGACCTGTTGCATATGGTATAACATGTATAAGGAAGACAGACCAAACACAAAAACTTAATTATAACCACTGAACCATGAAAATGAGGTCAAGGTCAGGTGACACCTGCCAGTTGGACATGTACACCTTACAGTCCTGCCATACACTGAATATACTAGACCTATTGCTTATAGCATGTATAGTATCTGATATATAGACTTGACCACCAAAACTTAACCTTGATCACTGATCCATGAAATGAGGTCGAGGTCAAGTGAAAACTGTCTGACAGGTATGAGGACCTTGCATGGTACGCACATACCATATAGTTATCCTTATCGGATTAGCTTATTACTTATAATAAGAGAGAATTTAACTTTACAAAAAATCTTAATTTTTTTTTCAAGTAGTCACGGCACCATGAAAATGAGGTCAAGGACATTGGACATGTGACTGATGGAAACTTCGTAACATGAGGCATCCGTATACAAAGTATGAAGCATCCAGGTCTTTCACCTTCTAAAATATAAAGTTTTTAAGAAGTAAGCTAACTCCGCCGTAGCCACCACAGCTGCCTGATCACTATCCCTATGTCGAGCTTTCTGTGACAAAAGTGGCACTGAGGCTTGACAAAAATGGTACCTGTATCATGCCAACAACTGGTTTTAGAAAAAGTGTTTTTGAATACATTTGTTGTAACAAGTTTGGACTAATCATTTAAATCAAACATGAGGTACAATGTAGTGAACAGTTCAATTTTATTTCTCATTTCAGATACCAACTGACAGAAAAAGAATCATATGTCCCATAGACACAAAGCAGTGAGAATATTTTTATACTTTGAATTAGTAGAAATTTTCATTTATCATTTTTACAAATGATTTAAACATGTTAAAGGTATTTTTTTTAGTAATAAAGTGATTTTCAAATTATTACTAGTATTACTTATGTATACCAAAATGTATATTGGCTGTGATTAGCATTATAAAATTCAGGCATGTTACATGTATAGTGTATATATCCACATTTTTTTTTACTTCATAAATCTAATTGCAAGGTAGGGAGACAGATAAGACTAAATAAGAGAAAAGTCAGATGTTTGCTTATGTTTCTGTATTTTTTTTTATCTTGACTGATTAAACATATATAAGAAGAAGGAGTCATGATTTTTTGTTCAAATTCATTAATCATTTCAATGTATATATATATTCCAGTACCTGCTATGAAGATCAGCTGACAAAGCATTTAAAGAAATGTCGAAAGCAACAAGGGGTTTTACCTGTAAGTTAATTTGTTTTTACACTGCCTTTAATAGATGTTATGGTGACCTGCTCTCACGGACTGTAAACAGTCATTGGTTCTAAATCTGACGAGAACAAGACCAAAGATTTTAACCTTGAATTTCAGGCTCTCATTCAGCATTAAAGTGCATGAACAAAGACAGTCGATTTAATAGAAGTTAGAATATGTGTCAAACACTTTAAGCAAACTTTACAGGAAAGAAGTATGGGACATTCTTTACTGCTGATCCCTAATAAGATGGAAAAAAATGGCCACCAGAGGAATCTTTTTTTCTAAACTTCAGAGAATTGACTGACCTCATTTAATGTTGTAAACATGAAAGCATTAGTGGCACATTGTTCCCCTTGAAATCCTTTGAAAAAAATCACATTTTCATCAACTCCTAAATTTACTTCTTTTACCAAAATCTATTGGAAAAATTAGATGAATAGTCTACAAACATTATTTAGTTCAAGTTGAAGGATAAACATAAATACCAGCAGAGGCAATCTTTTATATTGATTTGAATAATCATGCAATTGCAATTTATCAAATTCCAGATGTATACCAACCATTATGTAAATTTTTTATTTGTCAGGCTTATCATTGTCCAGGAATAAATTCTGGTGAAGCTGATGAGGATGATCTTGATGCAAAGGTAGGTAAAGACTTAGACATTAAATTTTTTTCAGTTTTCACTGCTTGACATAAGGAGGTCATGAAATAATTAAATAGTCTGTACTCATCCACTAAGTGGTTAGGACATATTGTTGCTACAAGACATGTCTGTCCTTGAGTCTGAAATCAAATAGTTGTTATGAATTTTTTTGCCCCATTTATGGACATTATGTTTTTAGCTCACCTGGCCCGAAGGGCCAAGTGAGCTTTTCTAATCACTTGTCGTCCGTCGTCGTCCGTCGTCCGTCGTCGTTAACTTTTACAAAAATCTTCTCCTCTGAAACTACTGGGCCAAATCAAACCAAACTTGGCCACAATCATCATTTGGGTATCTAGTTTAAAAAATGTGTGGCGTGACCCGGTCAACCAACCAAGATGGCCGCCACGGCTAAAAATAGAACATAGGGGTAAAATGCAGTTTTTGGCTTATAACTCAAAAACCAAAGCATTTAGAGCAAATCTGACAGGGGTAAAAATGTTTATCAGGTCAAGATCTATCTGCCTTGAAATTTTCAGATGAATCGGTCAATCGGTTGTTGGGTTGCTGCCCCTGAATTGGTAATTTTGAGGAAATTTTGCTGTTTTTGGTTATTATCTTGAATATTATTATAGATAGAGATAAACTGTAAACAGCAATAATGTTCAGCAAAGTAAGATCTACAAATAAGTCAACATGACCAAAATGGTCAGTTGACCCCTTTAGGAGTTATTGCCCTTTATAGTCAATCTTTAACCATTTTTCGTTAATTAAAGTAATCTTTTACAAAAATCTTCTCCTCTGAAACTACTGGGCCAAATTTATCCAAACTTGGCCACAATCATCTTTGGGGTATCTAGTTTGAAAAATGTGTGGCGTGACCTGGTCAACCAACCAAGATGGCCGCCACGGCTAAAAATAGAACAAAGGGGTAAAATGCAGTTTTTGGCTTATAACTCAAAAACCAAAGCATTTTGAGGAAAACTGACTGGATAAAAATGTTTATCAGGTCAAGATCTATCTGCCCTGAAATTTTCATATGAATCAGTCAATCGGTTGTTGGGTTGCTGCCCCTGAATTGGTAATTTTGAGGAAATTTTGCTGTTTTTGGTTATTATCTTGAATATTATTATAGATAGAGATAAATTGTAAACAGCAATAATGTTCAGCAAAGTAAGATCTACAAATAAGTCAACATGACCAAAATGGTCAGTTGACCCCTTTAGGAGTTATTGCCCTTTATAGTCAATCTTTAACCATTTTTCATAAATCTAAGTAATCTTTTACAAAATCTCCACTGAAACTACTAGGCCACAATCATCTTTGGGGTATCTAGTTTGAAAAATGTGTCCGATGACCTGGCCATTCAACCAAGATGGCCGCCACGGCTAAAAATAGAACATAGGGGTAAAATGCAGTTTTTGGCTTATAACTATGAATTCAAAGCATCTAGAGCAAATCTGACAAGAAGTTAAATTGTTAATCAAGTCAATATCTATCTGCCCTGAATTTTTCAGATGAATTGGACAACTGGTTGTTGGGTTGCTGCCCTCCAATTGGTAATTTTTAAAGAAATTTTGCCATTTTTGGTTATCTTGAATACTATTATAGATAGCGATAAACTGTAAACAGCAATAATGTTCAGCAAAGTAAGATCTACAAATAAGTCAACATGACCTAAATGGTCAATTGACCCCTTAAGGAGTTATTGCTCTTTATAGTCAATTTTTAACAATTTTCATTAATTTGGTAAATATATGTAAATTTTTACCAAATATAGTTCTCTGTTACTAATGGGCAAAGTTCATTATAGATATAATTGTAAGAAGCAAAATCGTTCAGTAAAGTAAGAACTTCAAACACATCACCATCACCAAAATACAATTTTGTCATGAATCCATTTGTGTCCTTTGTTTAATATGCACATAGACCAAGGTGAGCGACACAGGCTCTTTAGAGCCTCTAGTTTGGTCTGTGCGTCCGTCCGTTGGTTCGTTCCTTCCACTGTCTGTCCCCCTTCAGGTTAAAGTTTTTGGTAGAGGTAGTTTTGGATGAAGTTGAAGTCCAATCAACTTGAAACTTAGTACACATGTTCCCTATGATATGATCTTTCTAATTTTAATGCCAAATCAGAGATTTTCCCCCATTTTCACAGTCCACTGAACATAGAAAATGATAGTGTGGATGGGGCATCCGTGTACTGGGGAAACATTCTTGTTTTGTTTTGCCTACAGATTTTGTTCTGATTTTTGGTACATTTATTAGGAAAATATCAACCAAATATATTTAGATATTTAATCTAAAACTGTGAAAAGTTACAAATATTAGGACTATAAAGCAACTAGTTTTTTTCATTAGGTCAATGGTATAAGGGAGATAATTTAAAATTGACTGAATAAAAAATTATACTGAAATTTATTAGGACAATATTAGCCAATCAAGTTGTGAGATTACTCTAAATCAGGATCCCAATATATAGCATAATAATAAAAGAATTAAATGCACAACGGTTATAGTTTGATGTAACCCAGTTCATTTATATATTCAGCAGCTTGTCATAAATTTTTTTTCAGTTTTCATTGCTTGACATACCAACAGAAGACCTAAAACAATTGATTTTAAAGATCAACAAGCTTTATGATGGTACTGTATAAAACTTACTTGACAAAGATAATCTGTAAATACTACATGTAATAGACAATTCAGTTAACCAATTTCCATTCTTGTAAAAAGAAAATCATATCACATCTTCTTATTTTTTATACCAATTCAGTCTTATTATAAAATAGGTAGAAAATATAAATATAACATATATATTATGTTCAGTGCACATTTGTAAGTACATAAATCTCGATGATTTCAATTATACTTGATTTTACACATAAAAATTTCTTCGTTAGACTTATATGTCAATTTATGTTTAACTAATATTTCAGAACACATTAAGATTCCCACAGAGATTTTGTCTCATTCCTGTCTGGAGGAAGAACTCTGTAACAATTCCTATGGGATTCCTGCTATTAGGCACAGAAAACAGCAGGTATCTGTTCTATTTTCCTGTTCTTATTTTATACATATTCCAGCACAACAAAATTGTAATTTTATATAATTGTGTGACAAAGAAAACAATGATCTAACATTCGATTAAAGCAGGTTTATTTTTAGCTCACCTGGCCCAAAGGGCCAAGTGAGCTTTTCTCATCACTTGGCGTCCTTCGTCCGTCGTCGTCGCTGTCCGTCGTTAGCTTTTACAAAAATCTTCTCCTCTGAAACTACTGGGCCAAATTTAATCAAACTTGACCACAATCATCATTGGGGTACCTAGTTTAAAAATTGTGTCCGGTGACCCGGTCAACCAACCAAGATAGCCGCCACGGCTAAAAATAAAACATAGGGGTAAAATGCAGTTTTTGGCTTATAACTCAAAAACCAAAGCATTTAGAGCAAATCTGACATGGGGTTAAATTGTTTATCAGGTCAAGATCTATCTGCCCTGAAAATTTCAGATGAATTGAACAACCCGTTGTTGGGTTGCTGCCCCTGAATTGTTAATATTAAGTAAATTTTGCTGTTTTTGGTTATTATCTTGAATAATATTATAGATAGAGATAAACTGTAAAAAGCAATAATGTTCAGCAAAGTAAGATTTACAAATAAGTCAACACGACCGAAATGGTCAGTTGACCCCTTTAGGAGTTATTGCCCTTTATAGTAAATTTTTAACCATTTTTCGTAAATCTTAATAATCTTTTACAAAAATCTTCTCCTATGAAACTACTGGGCCAAATTTAACCAAACTTGGCCACAATTATCATTGGGGTAGTTACTTTAAAAATTGTGTCCGGTGACCCACCCGGTCAACCAACCAAGATGGCCGCCACGGCTAAAAATAGAACATAGGGGTAAAATGCAGTTTTTGGCTTATAACTCAAAAACCAAAGCATTTAGAGCAAATCTGATGAAGGGTAAAATTGTTTATTACGGTAGGTCAAGATCTAACTGGCCTTAAATTTTCAGATGAATCGGACAACCCGTTGTTGGGTTGCTGCCCCTAAATTGGTAATTTTAAGGAAATTTTGCTGTTTTTGGTTATTATCTTGAATACTATTATAGATAGAGATAACCTGTAAAAAGCAATAATGTTCAGCAAAGTAAGATTTACAAATAAGTCAATATGACTGAAATGGTCAATTGACCCCCTAAGGAGTTAATGTCCTTGATAGTCAATTTTTAACAATTTTCATTGGGCCAAGTTCATTATAGATAGAGATAATTGTAAGCAGCAAGAATGTTCAGTAAAGAGAGATAATTGTAAGCAGCAAGAATGTTCAGTAAAGTAAGATGTATAAACACATCACCATCACCAAAACACAATTTTGTCATGAATCCATCTGTTTCTTTTGTTTTAATATTCACATATACCAAGGTGAGCGACACAGGCTCTTTAGAGCCTCTAGTTAAGGAATGTTGACAATCTTTAATAAAATACCTAACACGGGTTACTGTAAGTTCTGAAATTTTTATGAGGTTTTTATACGCCCGTCAAAATTTTGACGGGACGTATTATGGTATACAAATGTCTGGTGTCCGTCCGTTTGTCCGTCTGTCCGGCGTAAACATGTCGCACCGTAACTTGAGAACGACTTATCCAAATTTCATGAAACTTAATATAGTTGTTTCTTATGATAGTCAAATGATCTGTATACTTTTTGGTGAAAATAAGATTTAAACTTTTTGAGTTACAGCACTTTATGACTAAAACAGGGGTGTGTTTTTTTCGAATGTCGCACTGTATCTCAAAAACGATTCTTGATTATGACTTAAAACTTTAAACACTTCTTAGTTATATTAATCTCAATATCTGTATACTTTTTGGTGATGATTCAAAATTTCATTTTTGAGTTTTTTTTTACATGTCGCGCCATATCTCAAAAACTATTTATGATTATTGCTTAAAACTTTACACATGTCTTTGTTATATTAATCTCAATATCTGTATACTTTTTGGTGATGATTCAAAATTTCGTTTTTGAGTTATTAGTATTTTTTTAAAAAGGGGGAGGGTTTTTTTTACATGTTGTGTCATATCTCAAAAATGATTTATGATTATTGCTTAAAACTTTACACACTTCTTTGTTCTATTAATGTAAAGATCTGTATACTTTTTGGTGATTATTCAAAATTTTATTTTTGAGTTATTGAGTATTTTGTAAAACAGGGGAGGGTTTATTACATGTCGCGCCGTATCTCAAAAATAAGTTATGATTATTGCTTAAAACTTTACCCACTTCTTTGATATATTCATCTAAAGATCTGTATACTTTTTGGTTTTGATTCAAAATTTTATTTTGGTAATATTTAGTTTTTGTAAAAAAAGACCAGGGTGGGGGGTTTCACATGTCCCGCCGTGTCTCTAAAACAATATATGGTTATTGCTTAAAACTTTCTCATAAACTATTTATGATTATTGCATAAGACTTCCACATAAGACGTCGGGCGTATCATGCGCTTATGGCGCAGCTGTTTATTATTCATGCGATCACAAAATTAATCTCAAATATTGGTCTGTCATATCAAAACTGCCATAATTAAATCCTATAAATGATGCAATTTTTCTCTAATATATTTTAGGCATCTCTGATTGGACATTTGGAAAAAATGGGGTTGATTAAAGAAGCTATGACCTTTGTTGAACTTGGAGCAGGAAAAGGTAGGAATCTAATTTGTCACATACACAAATGATCCTTGCATTAATTTATCTGTCGAGGTAGAGTTGAATACTGTAACCAACATGATGACTTGGTGTACCAAAGCTTTTCAATACTCAATAACTTTTTGTTCCCATATAAAGTAAGATGTAGATTGATTCACACTGTCCTATAATTCTATAAAGATAACCATTCTATAGAAAGACTTCACAGCTAATTCTTTGTCATTTTAATAAAGAAAACTGTGGATCCTAGATAACAAAATAATTATTTTGAAATGGTTACAAGACTAAAATAAAGAAGTGGTCGAAGGTACTATCACTAAGGACTCAATAAAAAAGGTAAAAGAGCTGAACTTATAAAACACAAAAAGAAAAGACAGAAAATGGCCGCCCAATATTTCAACATTAAAGGTCTTAGCCAAATGTTGAACAAAGTATATATTATCCCTAAATCCATATAAGGACAGAATTGTACCTTCAATAATTATATTATTTTTGTCTACATATATTATAAATAACTGCTTTCACTATGATAATGATCACTGATAATATCTTTATTAAGGTATGCTGTCTCACTGGATACAAAAAGCCAGTGAGGAGAATGACAACTGTAACTATATTTTGGTTGACAGGGGTACCTGTAGATACAAGGTAGGTTATTATCCATGACGTAGGTTATCTTATGTCAATATTAAACAAAAAAATGAAATTTTATTGGGGATATTCAGATACTTATTTCACTGATGATTATTAATGATTGATTGTATATGAAGTTTATGTCATGCCTATGGTTTTGGCAAAACAATATGTTTTAAAATTTTTACAATAATATAGCTGACTCACGGTATGGCTTCTCTCATTGTTGAAGGCTGTACTCTGGCTTTTCATTGCTTACTACGAAATAATTTAACTCTGGTGGATAGTTGTCTCATAGGAAATCATACCACATCACCTCCTTTTTATATTATAATTATAACTTTTTTTTATGAAGTATGTTTTAAAGCAATAATTTGTCAATAAATAGATCTTTATATCATCAGGGGCGGATACAGGATTTGACGTTAGGGGGGGCGCATAATAAAACTTTTTTTTTTTGGAGGTTAAAATGATCAAATTATTGAAATATTCTTCTAGAGTGGGTGCAATGTAGATAAATATCTTGCCAAGCAAGGTGTGGCGAGAAACATTTGTGGTAAAATGAGCGAGAAATTAAAGTTTCAATTTCTAAAACCGCATTATTTAAATGACAATCTACATTTACCATGCTCAGCTGTCTTGTTTGTACCAATTGTACAACTTGGATAGTTCCCAACTGTCATAAAACACATATCTGATTCCTCATAGCAGTGTTTAAGTGCTCCTTTGATACAAAAACACAAGGCGTCCAAGTCGTTTACTGCATGAGCTGTTGATTCACCTCTCGACTCTATAACACGAAAGTGTAAACTTCTTCCCGCAATATCAACGGTACTAGGTATTTCATTTATAAGCATATAACCCCTATGTGTGGATATTGAGTGGTAAAGATCTGTACCAAGTTGAAGGATATGATCAACGTCAGATGGAGTAGATGGTTCGTGGGTGACAGATGCCATGAAACACAGCCACAGGGAGATACAACCACCATCTACTAGCATACCTTGATGTTGTGATCCTTTGCAAACCAATCTACAATTATGGCGTCAGCACTTGTTGTAAACTCATCTATATAGTAATATTAGGTCATATCTACACTAAACCTTGCAAGACATGGCTTTTCTCATTGTTGAAGGCTGTATGGTGACCTATACTATAGTTTTTAATTTCTGTGTCATTTGGTCTTTTGTGGAGAGTTGTCTCATTGCAATACAACAAATCAAAGTATTAAACGTTTACAGCCCTTACATGCCCGGTAGTTGCGACATAAAGAGATACAGGATTTCCACAAAAATAATTATCTCTTGTTTTGCACAAAGTCGATGTGTCTAAGCCAACTGTACATTGTTTCAATAATGTGGAATTAAATCGGTTAACTTTAAAATTACTTTAACTCTCCATAACCACTAGCCCTGCCAAACTTGGTTAAAACGAAGGAAATGTGAAGAGTTGACAGATAGACAGGCGGACCGACAGACGCAAAGTGAGACGAAGCAAATGACGATAGCTCATCTGACCAATATAAGATATTGAAAACGAAAATTATTACTGGTACAATTTATTTGTCAATTCATAATACCGGTACATGTTTTTATTTTTGTTCTATTTATGGAGGTCATGCTAGACTTTTTACATACTGTAAAACAAACAAAAAATGGCCGCTAACCACTAAAATCAAAATGAGATCCTTAAAAAATTGTGCTTATTTTCTTGGGATCCATGTAATACGGTAGTACCTACTGGTTTGGGCCTTGACCGTTTATGCATGCTTTGGCAAAACTTACATGTTGCAAGTGCGAATCATATATTGTCACAGAGACATTAAATAATGAGTCAAATTAACAAACTAACCTCTCGCTTGAACCATAATCTTTATCTTTCCTTAAGAAATAATCTAACTTAGACTGCTTTCTTGGTCGTGCCATTATAAGTTATATGGTTTGCTACTGACCCCATACGGATCCATAGAGGGTTAGTAAAATCCATAGGGGGTGAGGCCGGAGGCCGAGTCCCCTATGAATTTTATTCACCCTCTATGGATCCGTAGGGGGTCAGTAGTTAACCGTATAACGAATTTATCTGTTGCTGGTCTTTTTCTGCGGCGTTTTGTTGAAAAATAAACAATGAAACACAACAACATTAATAGATGACGTCGCCATTAATGCGTCATGAACCCCATATGAAACTTACTAACCCTATACGGTCTCATAGGGGGTCACCACGTGAAGGCATTTAACCAATCACAACGTGATAATTCATCTGTGGTCCGATAAGATGAAATAACCAACCGGTTACCAAAATAGCGGGTAGGGCACTTCCACCTTCTTCGTGAGAAAGTGATGTAGGGATGTTTTTGAACTTCGATTATCAAAGAAATTGTTTATTAAGGGCATACGATACAGTTTTGATCCTGTATTTACAGTTTAATGAAAATTTCCATATAGGCTATTTTTTGCCTGCTTAAATCAAATATGTAATAAAAAATATACCTTCATGTGCTATTTTTTTAGTAAAATGAGGTCGAAATTTTGTATATTTGCTCAAAATTCGGATTTGTGGCCGTATTTTCCCTTTCGAAAGAAAGCCATAACTTTTTTGTTTTAAAAGATAAACACAAATTGTTTTTGTTAGATAATTTGTAATTTTTTTATTTTATAAGTATCCCAAAAAATTATGCATTTTTTATTCAGAAATAACTCCTATTCATCAAATGGTCATGAATTAAGAAAAAATTGTATTTTTTTGCTGTATATATATCAAAATTAAAAACATTCCTCTATTTACAGTTGTATAAAATTTGGTCCACATAATCTCCCTGCAAAATGAAACAAAATGTTGTTTTTAAAAATAGGGGTCCATTCACTCGTTTTCATATTAAATCAGTTTGAATGATCAAAAATAGTCGAAAAATGCATCTTTTCCCGATATGTCATAGTTTGACGTCGCGAAAATAACATTTTACGTTAGCAACGTCATTACCTCCCCTGTAACTGTATCGTATGCCCTTAAAACTGCAACTACAATGTCACAATTGTTTTATTGTAACTGCTAAAAGCCTATCGATATTTGTCATCAAACGCAGTACTGCGTTTGACACCTTCCTTTGAAGTGTAACATGTTTATAGAACTTAAATATATGAAACAAAAGGTCAGTTGATTAGTAATCACGTTAAATGATTCTGTTAAATTACTGTTTTATATATAGTAATACTTGTTTTAATGTTAAAACAGATTGAATGCGACGACATAAGTTTTCGTCGGATACAAAGTTTATTACGTCCGGACAACCCATGCTTTGCAAATTTTAGGGGGGGCGCACGCCCGCCACACCTCCGCCTAAATCCGCCCCTGATCATAATAATTGTACATTTGACCTTTATATAATTGCAGGCTGATAATTTTCATAAGTGGGACGATAAAGGACCAAAGTTTGAGAGGATCAGAATTGATATTGAGCATCTTCATCTAGGTATACATTTTATTAACAGTGGCTGTGCTAGACTACAAAAACTTTAAAATGGTCACCAGATATCTACTTTTTTTTAAATTTTAAATCTAAAATTTTCTTTTTGTTTACAGGATTTAAAAAAGAAAATCTCAATAAGGGTTTGTCTGAACACTTAATTTCTAGAGCTCCAAGAATGGTAAAATATTCTTTATGATATATTCTTTTTATTATTTTTTGGTGGATTCTAGCTATATAGTGTATCTACTGCAAGGATAGTAAAAATCTGATTCATTTTGATGGCTTTTTTACTTTTGAAATATTATATTAAAGAATGAAATTGAATTCATAACTTAAAGCAAAACATTTATGAAATATTTATTACTCTTGAAGTTATATTCATGAATCTTTTAATCTATTTTCTGCTGTTATAGAGTTAAGTGCTTTTTCTGTACTAATTTTTGTTGTTAATACTTTCGTGTAACTTTTGTTATACTTGGATTCAACATTTAAATGGAGAGTGTAAATATCAATGAAAAAACTGTTCAACATAACACATGTTAATGCCTTAAATACATAATAAATATAGTTATTTCTCTGACTTTTTTTCTAGGTAAAGTAAACTCTATATCAGAAAGTTGTAATCCTGTTGTTGCTGTTGGTAAACACTTATGTGGCAGTGCTACAGGTAATTTAATCATGATAAACTTCAAACTATTTGAGTCTACACCTGTGGTAAAATACAAAATTACAAATATATTGTATGTCAGCTGATTGGCAATGTCGTGATTTACTTAGGCTTTTCAAATCATACTCCATGTCATAGGCTTTTATGAATGAATTGTGCCAGTTGACCTAAGGTAAAACAGTGTAAATAACTTACTATGATGTGATAACATAAGCATTGTGGTATCTGAAATGTACTGGAAAATGACCAAATATAAAAGTTGTCTTAACATGGAAACATAAACAATGATGCAAATGTTTTGGAAAGTCAAAATATATTTTGATAGTGAAAATCATACAACATTTGATAACTAGTATTGTTTACATTCATTTCCCTGTAATGTTATCAAGTAAACTTTAAAATTAGGCATCTAAACTATTTTAATGTTTGCATTTATATGTCTGTTTATGTAGAAACCAATTTCCCTTCTATATTTTACTTTTGATCAGAATGTTAATCCGAAAGGAGAAGGTATGATCAGGCTATCTTTTTAGGCCTCTTGATTTAAAGAAATAAAAAAGTATTATAAAACTGCAAAAAAAGAATTTGAGTAAACAAGCAAGTGAAAGTTGTTTGCACCGAATTTCTTAATGGGGCTTTTACCAGTTTAATACACACAGTTTTAGAAGGTACAAAAATGTATCATACATACAATAACTTTAAAATGTGGAAAACTAACATTTTAGATAAATATATTAAATGAATTTGAAATTATCCAGATTTGGCAGTTCACTGTGTAACTCATACTTTAACAACTGAAGCAGATGGTGAGGAACCTGTAGAAAAGAAGTCAAAAAATGATAAATGGTAAATAGTTCTATTATTTTACAGAAAGTAATCCTATTTGAATATTACATTTTATTTTGTTGTTAAGGAATTTCCAGAGTGCAACTGATAGAGCATGTTTTTGTTAACAGATATATGAAGATTATTTTCTGGTACTATTTGTTAAGAACCCCACTTTGTATGGCAGGTGGTACAAAGAGATGCATTCGCCTCTTATAATGCCCCCACTGTAGGGGAGGGGGATTAGGTTTTACCATTTTCTGTTTAGTTTGCCGCAACGAAATGTTATGAAACTTGTACATAATGCTTATTACAACAAAACACAGGCAAGTATTAATTTTGGTGGCGTCACTTTTATTTTGTTTTTAACCTATAGTTTCTGAAATTCCTCTTCACTGCTGGTCTTTATTGCTTGCTTTCTTAAAATTTAAATCATATAATGTAACTATTTCACATACATTTATAAGTCATGTAAAATTGTTATGTTTTTACATTAACAGCAAAAAGTTTGGAGGATTATCCATAGCTTTGTGTTGTCATCATCGTTGTCAATGGAAACCATATGTTGGCAAGGCTTTCTTTCAAAAAAATGGTTTGTCGATTAAAGACTTTAAAATTTTATGTAAATTAAGTAGTTGGACAGCAGCAACATGGACTGGCTGGAAATCTGTTGATGAAATGAACAAGTCTCAGGGTACATCAACTGACTATTCAAAATTGTTAGTTGAAAAGACCAAATTGCACCAGGAAGTCGTAACAAGCATTGTTCCTGACAACAGTCAACAAGAGGAAAAGGCACTAGCAGATTCAGACTATTTAAAAAGTAAAGAAAAAGACACTTCACTATTGGATAGAAATGTAAACACAGCTGATACAGAATCTTCAGATTCTGAGACAGAAGAAAGATCAAACGACACAGAACAGATATCCATTAAAAGGTGAGGGGTAGAATTTATCTCATGATAGATAACCACTTTGTTAAATTTTAGCAAAATAATGTATAATATAGAAATATGAAAACATGGTTTGATTGCCAATGAAACAACTCTCCACAAGAGAGCAAATGACATAGAAGTTACCATTGCGAAGACCGATATTCTCCATAAGTCTGTCAATTATGGATGTATGATGATATACAATTGTATCTACAAATATTCTTTAATGAATCATTATTTAACTGAAGAATGGCATTTGTGGTAGAGTAGTGTAAGTAGTGCATGTACTGTATTGCTAGCTTGTCAACACTGAGGTTGCGAGTTTGAACCCTGCATGAGGCAGGTGAAATCGACTGGCACCTTGACTGACTAGGATTGCCATAAGGTTGGTGGTTCTCTCATTGCCCTCCTTGTTCCTCCACCCATAAAAACAGGCAGCGCCATGGTATAGTTAACAGTCAACTAAACAGAAGACTAGATACCATTCAATTTGATGATTTACAGATTTGTTGTTCCAAATTATAGAATTTGATAGTCAAAAATAAAGCATCTTCCATTTATTGTTCCTATCAAGTTTGGTTGAAGTTGGCTAACAAAAATGTAGATTATTTAACAATAGACAACTTTCAATTTTGATGCATTTCCAACAAAAACTTTGGTTTTAGTGAACTTCATTCCTGCGATAAGGGGCATCGTTACTTCTGTTCCAATGTTCAGCGAGTGGTTGAAAAACTAGGATGCTATATTACACAAATTATTCAGCAAATTGAATTCCCATAATAGACAATCAGCATTGCTGTCATTAGGGAATTGTGATTAAGTACCTACAGAACAAATATTATATCTAGTTTATTTTGCACAATGACGATCACTTAGACGCTTGAAGAACATTAATAGTGTGGGTATACAGGCCATCCCCTCTATCAGGTAAATGACGTCATAAAGATGCACTTAATTGACTAGTTTTTTCCAGTGAGAGACAAACTCAAAAGTGGTCTATTGATTGACAACAGACCTTTTATACACATTAACAAATCCATGATAATAGCTCACATGGCCTGCTTTAGCCTGATGACATCCAATCTTATTTTTTTGTACATATATTAATAATAAGTTTTAAAGATTTATAAAGCTCAGTCTATAATTATTTTTTTTCCAGACCAGAATTGAATTTATCCATCAAAGAGAGAGAAGAAATTGGGAGAAAGTGTAAAAGACTTATTGATTATGGAAGAGTAGAGTATTTAAAGGAGAAAGGACTGAATTGTGATATGAAAGTTTATATTGAAGAACAGTTAACTCCAGAAAATGTAGCAATATTTGCTAAACCAAGTTGATCTTATGTACAATTCTGCATATGAAAATAAGATTAAATTCAGCACAACAATCGGGGAAGCCTAGAATTAATTAATAAGTTAAGAAAATGAACAAGATCTTACAGGGTTTTCACTAGGAATTTTTAGAAATGGTGAGTCCAAATAGATTTTGACGAGTCCAGGATGCATGTAATTTTTTGTGTCTTTTAACATAATAAAATATGACGAAATAAAACTAAAATGATGCGTGTTGGATTGGTAGTTTTTATGAAATCAATAAAAATTATGATCTCTTAATAACTATTGTACATTACAAAATATATAACAGACTTCTTTCTGGGTCTATCAATTCTTGGTGATGGGCTACATTTAAAAAAATGTTGGTTTTCAAAAGCGAGTGCCATGAAAAAGATTTGGTCGGTAGGTAGGTTTTTTTATTTATTTATTTTTTAAATATAAATGGACTATTTAATAATAACCTCAGTAGAGTTATCTTTTTTCTTGTTTTTTTTTTAGTTATTGGAATACTGGACCAAAATTGCAAAATAAAATTTAAAAAAATTACTATACAAATTAACCCCTTCCCCTTTACACCCTTTTCCAAATTAAATTGGTGTATATTGCATCATATATGCCAAGTTTGACTATTTTCCTGGCACTCCTATTTCAGCTGTTTTAAATGTCTGTGAATACCCAGACAGGGTTGTCTATTATTTAGGTGTTTCCCCAGTATTTTTCCACCAAAAGTGCACATGTGACATGTTTGTCAACAAAAGAAAACATGTGGTCAAGGATTTCATTTAATTTTCTGGATTATACTGCTTTTAATAATTAAGTTAATGGGTACAACCAGGACACGTCCCAGGGACTCGCAGGTTTCCAAAATGACACATCCAGCATGATTTCCATGCGTATAGGACGCGTATATGGGTCTTAATGAGAATGCGTATAGGACGCGTATATGGGTCTTAATGAGAACCCTGATCTTAACTTGCTTGCAACTAAATATTTTAAACAATGATAAATTAGTAGAACTATGTTTACATAAGCACCAGATGCCTGTTCAAACGTGTGACAACTATCAACCAAAAGACAAGGATGTAAACAATTATAGTGCACAGTACAACCTTTTACAATGAGCAAACACATTGTATATTAAACTATGTGAAACAATATAAACGAGGATAACAGTGGCCTGATTTATGGTTAACTAAAGAATATGGCAGACTGCAATGAACAACAACCACTAATTTACAGGCTTCTAACTTTGGACAGGCTCACAAAGAATGTTACATAGTTAAACATATTTAAGAGTACTCAACTTCTCACTTGACAGCAAAACATAGAACAAACTATTACAAGAGTGCTCACCCTGAAATGTATTGCCTGTTATACTTATTGATTTCTTGTTGAAAGTCTGTAATATGAAGGTTTTACTGTAAGTATCACATAAACTTAACATTATCAATGTTCTATGAACATGAGGTCATTGTCTAATGCAAGACAGACATATACCTTACAATCATTCCATACACCAAACATAGTTGACTTTATATTGCTTATAGTATCTGAGAAATAGACTAAACCAAAACATGAGAGCTCATGCTATAATGTCTTGCCTGCTGTTGACAGTCTTTGAGATAAAGGTGAACCCCAAAAATGACATAAAACATCTTTAAAGATCCATGACAATTTGTTCATTGTCAGATGAATCCTTTCAAATAGACATGTACACCTTACAAATATCCCATACACCAAATATAGTTGACCAATTGCTCATGATAATTGAGAAACGGACCACAACACAATTAGTAAATATCGACTAATGAACTAGGAAAATGAGGTCAAGGTCAGATGATGATACCTGTACACCTTGCAATCATTTCATACACCAAATATAGTTGACATATAGCTTAAAGTACTAGAATAAACAGACAAAAACACAAAAACTTGGCACTTAACTTCATTGATCAATGGCAATGAAGTTAAGGTCAGATGAAAACTGCTGGACTGACAGGTACGCCTTACAATCATTATATACACCACATGTAATTGATCTACTGCTTATATGATGTGAGAAACAGGCACATTTGTGTAACTTTAATCTTGATCATTGAATGATGATATTAGGTTGAGGTCTGATGGACACAAAGTTGCAAGGAAGACATATATAAAGTATACCAAACATTTATCCTATTGCTCCTTCTTAACAAAGTATTTACATACAAGGAATCAAGCATCCATGTTCTTCCTTCTGAAATAGAAGAATATGGAGATGAGGTATGATTGCCCATGAAACAACTATCCACCAGAGTTTAAATGATGTTGATGTAAGCAATTATAGGCAACTGTACTGCCTTCAACCATGAGAAAACCCATACTGTATGGTTGGCTTTACAAGAACCCTACTTGAAAAATATGAACAAATTTAAATGAGAAAAATTAACTTCTTAACTTATAACTATGCAATTTACGGACATGAACCCACAATAACCACTCAACTACATGCTCCTATAAAGCTTTATACGTTTGGTTTAAACGGAAGCCATACAGTCATCACTGTCTTGCATACTGCAACTTTCATCACAGGTGAATGAAATAAACTGTTATCATAGAGACAAATACATGTCAAATAAGCAAAAGTTTCAAAGTCAATAGACCATGACTGACAAGTCTGCACCAAATATTTTCCATGAAAATGAGGTGCACTTATACTTATACATGTACAACTGAATACCAACATTTGCCTAACACTAATGGTTTCATTTGAAATTAACTGACCTAATCACAAACTAATACATGTAAACTAAGAAAAAAAAAATTAAAGTCAAGACCAGGACTAAGAGGGCGGAGCCAAAAGAAATTCCATGGAAATGAGTTATTCCAATGCTTATACAACTGCATACAAAATATTATTGATCTACCACTTGATGTTCTCCCTATACTGACCTTATCACAAACAAGTACATGAAAACTAAGCAATGTTTTTGAAAAGTCAATAGACCATAACTGAGAGGGCAGGGTCAAATAATCTCCATGGAAATTACATGTGCCAATCTAATACTACTACATACCAAATATCAACGACCTAACACTTGTGGTTCACCATAAGCTAGACCTAATCACAAAATAATACATTGTTGCCCCTGTCGTGGGAAACAGCATACCTATGTCTTGCTTTTTGACTCAAGGAGAGATAAACTAAGCATTATCCCATGAACCAGGAAAACAGTCAAGGACAAGGTCAGACAACACCTGCCATTTAGCCTTTACACCTAATAACCATTACATACACCAAATATAGTAGTCCTATAGGTCATAGTATCTCAAGATGAGGACTTGACCACAAAAATCTTGTTCACTGATATATAACATGAGGTTGATCAAAATGCAAATGTATACCCATGGTTGATAACAATTCCAATACAAATGTATACCCATGGTTGATAACAATTCCAATACAAATGGATACCCATGGTTGATAACAATTCCAATACAAATGGATACCCATGGTTGATAACAATTCCAATACAAATGTAAACCCATGGTTGATAACAATTCCAATACAAATGGATACCCATGGTTGATAACAATTCCAATACATGTACAAATGGATACCCATGGTCGATAACAATTCCAATACAAATGGAAACCCATGGTTGATAACAATTCCAATACAAATGGATACCCATGGTTGATAACAATTCCAATACAAATGGATACCCATGGTTGATAACAATTCCAATACAAATGGAAACCCATGGTTGATAACAATTCCAATGCAAATGTAAACCCATGGTTGATAACAATTCCAATACAAATGGATACCCATGGTTGATAACAATTCCAATACAAATGTAAACCCATGGTTGATAACAATTCCAATACAAATGGAAACCCATGGTTGATAACAATTCAAATACAAATGGATACCCATGGTTGATAACAATTCCAATACAAATGGATACCCATGGTTGATAACAATTCCAATACAAATGTAAACCCATGCTTGATAACAATTCCAATACAAATGTATACCCATGGTTGATACAATTCCAATACAAATGTATACCCATGGTAGATAACAATTGCAATACAAATGGATACCCATGGTTGATAACAATTGCAATACAAATGGATACCCATGGTCGATAACAATTCCAATACAAATGTATACCCATGGTCGATAACAATTCCAATACAAATGGATACCCATGGTTGATAACAATTCCAATACAAATGGATACCCATGGTTGATAACAATTCCAATACAAATGTAAACCCATGGTTGATAACAATTCCAATACAAATTTATACCCATGGTTGATACAATTCCAATACAAATGTATACCCATGGTTGATAACAATTCCAATACAAATGGATACCCATGGTAGATAACAATTCCAATACAAATGTATACCCATGGTTGATAACAATTCCAATACAAATGGATACCCATGGTTGATAACAATTCCAATACAAATGTATACCCATGGTTGATAACAATTCCAATACAAATGTAAACCCATGGTTGATAACAATTCCAATACAAATGTATACCCATGGTTGATAACTATTCCAACACAAATGTAAACCCATGGTTGATAACTATTCCAATACAAATGGATACCCATGGTTGATAACAATTCCAATACAAATGGATACCCATGGTTGATAACAATTCCAATACAAATGGATACCCATGGTTGATAACAATTCCAATACAAATGGATACCCATGGTTGATAACAATTCCAATACATGTACAAATGGATACCCATGGTCGATAACAATTCCAATACAAATGGAAACCCATGGTTGATAACAATTCCAATACAAATGGATACCCATGGTTGATAACAATTCCAATACAAATGGATACCCATGGTTGATAACAATTCCAATACAAATGGAAACCCATGGTTGATAACAATTCCAATGCAAATGTAAACCCATGGTTGATAACAATTCCAATACAAATGGATACCCATGGTTGATAACAATTCCAATACAAATGTAAACCCATGGTTGATAACAATTCCAATACAAATGGAAACCCATGGTTGATAACAATTCAAATACAAATGGATACCCATGGTTGATAACAATTCCAATACAAATGGATACCCATGGTTGATAACAATTCCAATACAAATGTAAACCCATGCTTGATAACAATTCCAATACAAATGTATACCCATGGTTGATACAATTCCAATACAAATGTATACCCATGGTAGATAACAATTGCAATACAAATGGATACCCATGGTTGATAACAATTGCAATACAAATGGATACCCATGGTCGATAACAATTCCAATACAAATGTATACCCATGGTCGATAACAATTCCAATACAAATGGATACCCATGGTTGATAACAATTCCAATACAAATGGATACCCATGGTTGATAACAATTCCAATACAAATGTAAACCCATGGTTGATAACAATTCCAATACAAATTTATACCCATGGTTGATACAATTCCAATACAAATGTATACCCATGGTTGATAACAATTCCAATACAAATGGATACCCATGGTAGATAACAATTCCAATACAAATGTATACCCATGGTTGATAACAATTCCAATACAAATGGATACCCATGGTTGATAACAATTCCAATACAAATGTATACCCATGGTTGATAACAATTCCAATACAAATGTAAACCCATGGTTGATAACAATTCCAATACAAATGTATACCCATGGTTGATAACTATTCCAACACAAATGTAAACCCATGGTTGATAACTATTCCAATACAAATGGATACCCATGGTTGATAACAATTCCAATACAAATGGATACCCATGGTTGATAACAATTCCAATACAAATGTATACCCATGGTTGATAACTATTCCAACACAAATGTAAACCCATGGTTGATAACTATTCCAATACAAATGGATACCCATGGTTGATAACAATTCCAATACAAATGTAAACCCATGGTTGATAACAATTCCAATACAAATGTGAACTCATGGTTGATAACTATTCCAACACAAATGGAAACCCATGGTTGATAACAATTGCAATACAAATGTAAACCCATGGTTGATAACAATTCCAATACAAATGTATACCCATGGTTGATAACTATTCCAACACAAATGTAAACCCATGGTTGATAACTATTCCAATACAAATGGATACCCATGGTTGATAACAATTCCAATACAAATGTAAACCCATGGTTGATAACAATTCCAATACAAATGTAAACCCATGGTTGATAACAATTCCAATACAAATGTATACCCATGGTTGATAACAATTCCAATACAAATGAGGTGACTAATGTCACTGCGCTAAAAAATAACAAATTGTACATTTGAAACACATTACCAGTGTTTCTGGGCAGAAATAACAAATATATGTTTTTGCATAACTTTATTGTCAAAATTTTATTTAACCTAGAACATGATATGCGAAAAATGCTGTTTATCTGGCAAATGTGTCTTTTACATAGACATGTATGAAAACAACATGAAATAAATAGAGTCTCCTCTTAAACCATTCAAAAAGCAAACAAACATATCAAATACTGATCCACTGCCTCACCATCAAAGCTTTATATTAACCCACTAACAAGTGAGTGTTACATAGTTATACACTAGTCAATATACACTAACAGGTTGTGCCCCATTACCATGACATATAAGTGAGAAATATATATGGTAACAACAGTAAACAGTCAGTAAAAACATAATTAGTATCAATATAATCAAATTATTATAAAATGTCAGAAAGCTACAAAAATTAAACAATTTTCTAGATCTGCATTCTGAGTTTTTTTACAACAAGATTAAATCCTTCATTTTGATGAGGGCCAAGCAATATGTTCACGTCTTATATCCTATACTGTCAAACTTTTTTATGCTTGAGTGACTACACAATTAGTTTATGTATTTGGCTAATTATATGAAGCAGACAGTTTTTATAAGTTTCATTATTGTGACTGCTAAATACAAACTTGGCAATTCTGTAAAAAAATTCATCAGCTGTGGACAAACATTTTTGGCCCATTTGCAATTTGAAAAGTTAGGGAATCTTGCACAGTTAATGTCCTGTTCTATTTTTAATTTAGATTATTAAACTAACAATGTGTAAAGGATGTACAATAATTAAGTAAGTATTGAATATAAGAGTAGTTTGGAATTTACAATACTACATGTAATGAAACAATAATATTAAACAATAGTTAACAGCAAATAACATAGTGGATTAGGCTAAATACTAGCTAACTAAAATAATATCAATATATTTTTGGTTTTCAATACACTACTGGATTTTTTTTTTTTACAAAATTGTAGTCACTATGATGTGTCCAATTTGTGTTCAGTAAAAAGGGCTAAACAGATTAACTAAAGGTGTATAATACATAAGTGATGAATGTTAATTATGTAAAAACACAAGTCAAACAACTGTCTGATACATTATGGAATCTCATTATCCATATGAGCATGTCTCAGGATAATCTGTTTTACAGATCAGTACAAATTTTATACATTTGGTTCTATGAAGACAAGCTCTTTTACGATTTAGACTATTTTCTAATTTGTCATCCCAGAGTAAAATGAATGATTCAACAATTTAGAACACATTTTTAAAATAACTAAATTTTGCTTTATTAGTTCTATATAAGAATAAAACTATTTTGCATCAGAAAACACAAGCTATTATTTCAAATTAAATGCTGATGCGACCACACCTTGATTGTAAATTACCTGCTTGTATTTTATATCTATGTTCAGTGACATGAAATCATGGTCAAATCCTTATTTAGCATATAATTTGAAACGTTCACATAATAATGAAATGCAAACAATAATGTCATCTACTATCATAGGTGGGGGTATGAAAAAAGAAAATGGTGCATCTTGAGCTTATTGTGCAGCTGTTTATTCAACTACTAATACATGTAATAGTCAATGGACCTGAAATAATCACAATAACAGTTTATGGTCATATAAACCTGTTGTAAACCATGCAAGGTTTAAAGTTTTATATATTACACTGTACCAATACATTATTGCATGGTAATAACAGAAAGTCAACACTATATCAAACAATACTTGAAATAAAACTATTGCCATTTCAGTGGTGTGTATTATCTAAAATTCATTCAAATTTATAATGACAATAACTACCAACAACAAAAAATAATGGAAAAATATTCTGGCATTATGGAATGGAAAAAATTAAACACAGTTTCAATGAGACAAAAACTAAACCAGTTATTGGCAAGATTACATTATTGTTATTGCTATCAAGTATGATTCTGAAAAAATAATTCTGAGGGCATTCCCTGCCTTGCCAATTCAAAATAATTAACAAGAAATAGTAGCAAGTTTTTTTGCAGTTGGACAGTAATGATTGGGCACCATTCTGAGTACAACGTATGACAGTATGTGCATTTTGTTTAAATGATTGTTGAGAAGAGGTCTTAAAAATCATAATTCTAAACAGGAATGAATGGAGTTTCATATAGTCTAGCTTAGGTTTATTTATAAAAAAAAATATTGAAACATTTAGATAAGAAAGCCAGATAACGAGAATAGCAACATAAATGTAGTTTGCTATACAAAAAATTTGCAGCAAAAAAACTAACTGTCATCTACATGTACTTAAGTTAACTACCTAAGGTCTAGAAAATGAAATATGAAAATAAAGCACTTCAATACCTATACATTTTTTATCAAACTGTTCTTTGTCCAAATTCTTTCATATGTTTATTTAATTGTGAATGAACATCTAAACGATTGCTCTAACCTTCCACTATACATATTCTAGATAGGTAATATTTCCTGTTCTTAATTCTTAACAGGACTCAAAGCTGAATGTTGCATACCCCCAAAACAATTTGAGATATGCATTTACCTAAATTATTTAAGAGTAAAAGTCGTTCAAACTTAACAATATTTTCATGAATCAAAATCATATTTTACCATAATTGTATAGTTATAATTCAGTTAGCTGATATCAATACCCTACTGAACTTTAAAAACTCACTAAAAGCATTATTTTTCTCTCTAAATTTTCATTTTTGTATCATATATATGTCTTTGTTCTCATCAGCAAATTTATTGGTTGAGAGAAGATTTGTTTTTAATTCAAAATATGGATTTAAACTTTGTTATTAAAGAGTAAAATAAAGTAGAAACTTAAAGCATTTAGAACTTTCCATTGATGAAATTTGCAGAGAGCAAAAAATTAAAATTGAACAATGCAAAAAGAAGAATTCTAATGTAATGTATACCAGTTGATAACAATGAAAATCTTAACAACAAATCACTTATTACTATATATAAATTTAGTAAACAATAACAAGCCACTATATAAGGTATACATGGCACATTTCTCTACTATATTAATCATGGATGGGGCACACGTTTGATTTCAATGTTTTTTCTTTCTTCGTCTTGTTTTCTTGCCTGGAGCTGAGGAAGGCTGGCTTGGTTGTGAAGGCTGTGGGGGTTGCCATTGTGTATTGCCCTCTGTATGCATTGCTTGTTGGAACAGATTATTGATAAAGTCCTCCAAGTCTGCTTCACTGTAAATACATTACCAAATAATTAGTATAAAAGTTTAGTTTATTGGTATTTCTTACTTGTACATTCTAAAATCAAACCAAAGTATTTAAAAATCTCTCCATCTATAATTTGAAATTCACCACATTACTGAATGCACATGTATATAAATATTTCCTGTTTGAATGGTTTTACAATAGCTTACTTTTGGTGCCCTTTATAGCTTGTTGTTTGGTATGAGCCAAGGCCCTGTGTTGAAGACTGTACTTCGACCGTTATAGATTACTTTGACAAATTGTGACTTGGATTGAGAGTTATCTCATTGGCACTCATCTTTTATATCTATATAATACATACCCAGTCCTGCCTTGCTGTGCACCTCCTCTGTTTCCTTCTGTGGCTATTCTATAGAACACATGGTGGGCACTAGCCTGCATATGTTTAAAGAAATCTTTCTACAAAATAAAATTAAACAAAACAATTAAGCACATTTTTACATTTTTCCAACATAAGAATAAGTGTAGACAAAATTTTAATGATTCTTTCTACATATAATTTTGTACAAAATTAACATATGAATTCTCATAACAAATAACACTTAGTTCTATCATTTACTGGACTTATTTTTTTAAGAAATTTCATAACATAAGAAGTTTATCAAATAATTACCTTACAGGCCACCCATTCAGTTATATCATATATTTTTCCTTCCATACATGCATAGTAATGCCATAGGAAACCAAACATTGTTGTCTCAGCCCAAACATCACCCTGTGAAAATAAAACATGCATCTTCTTTAATATTGACATGATTACTTTGGTATATATATTAAATCACTTGACATGAAATTTAGCTAAGATGATGTTACATTCTAGCCTCTTAAAGAAGATGACGTACAAATATCTTTCTTTATCCTCTGGCTGATAATTTTGTTCACAGGGTCTTAAATTTGGAGAGGCAGAATTTCTGAAGAGCAATTTTATTTGCCTTTTGTGCACATGTTTTATCAGTGTCTACGTAGCTATGTTATAGAAATCAACGTTAGATGAAACCTGTCCCATAGCCTGTATAGAGAGTGACAAGCTATCTGCACATTGAAGAACCATTGCAACTGATTTTTTTAGGAGTCTAGTTCTGTAGCTTATCTGAGGCACTGCAAATTTTTGTCCCCTGCCAAAATGTATTTATTTTTAGTAGCTGCCCGAAGTTTTTTCCATTCTTTATTTCATATATCTTGAATTCTCAGACATTTAAAAACCGTGAAAAACTACTTATATGAAAATAGATGTTACCTCTTTGGCAGAATGTCTAACATTACACCTTTTACAAAATCTGGAGCTATACCATGGTCGATCTATAAACACTCTCTTATGTTTTCCTCCACAATTATCACAACGCATCATATTGGCAGCCTAAAATAAAAACTTTCTACTTTAAAGACTTGAAAATATAATAGCTTAGTAAAATATCCTTCCTTATTTAGATTTTTTTATCCTGATAATTATTAAGGTTAATAAGAACTCGGTCTTTAAATGATCCCTTGAAAATGAACTGTCTTCAACCTTTACTAGCAGTCATATCAAGACAGATGGACAAGGATAAATCTGTATAACAGGAGTTTTTCTGTACAGTACATTTATAATGAAATGTTTTAAGTAACATAGGTAATGAACCATTCTTACCTCTTGCATTTTGTCTTGCAGTTTGGTCAACAGATCATTAAATTCCTTCTGTAAACAATAAATGATTCAGATTATAATTAAATGTTAAAGTCACATGTCAGGACAATATATCATACAAGCCTTTCTGATCATAACTATGTTATAGTCATAAGTTTTTCAAACTATAATCAATTAGTTGTAAGATGTTGAAAATTTTACTAATCATGTATGTGAAAATTTATCCTATTTATTTGTTGCTATGACCCTTACATTAATAATTTTTCAACTACTTTTGTTTAGCCATACGAAACTAAATATTTGATATTTTTAAAAAAGCATCATCCAAAACTGGTTTTTTTTGGAAGTGATTAAATAGTGACATTAACAGCAATAATAATTACTTATCTGTACAAAACACCTTGTTCATTACAATACACCTTATCACTATTTGGAAATATGAAATCTACCCCAGTTGACCAGAGAATCTGTTCCGCTTGAACTATTGACGTCATACAACAATCATTTTTCCATTGCAGTGAAAAGAAATTATGTATTTAGTAGCAAAATTTTATGGGACCTTTGTGATGTCCAGCAATGGCAGACAAATAGAGATAAGGTGTATATATTTCATCACTTTAACTTATTGATGTAGTCACTTACCATAGCAGCTTCAGCTTCATCTGCCTGTCTGAATTCTGTGTCATACTTTATTCTAAGATCCTACAAAAAAATAAAATCATCATATTTTTGTTTTACTGAAATTAAAAATTTCAACATCTTTATGTATACTGTCCTTTTTCATAGGCAAAGTAGATTCCACCAAAATTATAATAAAATATATCTGGCGTTGTGTGCTTGTTTTTCATTATAAAAATGCTTTACTTTATCACTTTGTGATTGCTAGATTTGACTGTCATTGTATTTTTCTACAGCAGATAGTTAAAATTTCAGACCAGTGGAAGTTTGGTTTGAAAAAGCAAACTGCAACTCATTCAGAATTTTAAATGCACTGCAATCAGGGTTCATACACCTTTTTAGTTCCATTTTTCCATGACTTTTCAAGGATGTTTTATGAAATTTCCATACCCCAAAACTATAGACCAAAAAGTCATCCCTAATGCTATAAACATGCTTTTGTGTCCTTTCCATGCAACTAAATAAACAATATTTTTAACATCCAATAATGACACAATTGCACTGAAACACAATGAGAAATACCAACATATTTATGAATGACAATACTGAGTTAAGTTTGCTAACAATGATGTAGAACTACTTGTTATCAAAGATTCTATGAAAGAGTATGACCTACACACTCATTTGAATGTCCCCTTTGGTATATGTTCTGCCTCTTTTTACAGTATAAAAGAATATATACAAATTTTGAAATATTTTAATAAACAAAGTATTAGAAAAGGTTATTTGGCATAATCCTCTTGACTGGTTGGACTCAAACAGATAATACATTGTAGACAAAAAAACTATCACCTTCCTACTTAGAGGCATCATTGCCATTTCAGAAGTGACATTTGTCCACTATTCAGAAACATATTCTTAAATACCGAGACGATATCCTCACAACTTTTGTATGAAAAATTGCTCTTTACTATATGTAGGACTCTTATCATTTCAGCTCCTCTATCCATACATTATCATTAAAAGTGTTTTTCAACGGCTGTTTGGTAGCAATAACTTCGTTTTCGAATATTCCGATAGCTGGTTTCTTATAAGCAAATTGCACTATGAAGGGAACCAGATGCGGTTGCATATTTTTATAAACAATTTTGAAGAAACGAATTTTAAATTCTCATTTTACACTTACCACAACTGGGGCCTTGTTTCTAGCATTCGAAAAAGAAACAGTTTCGACAAAAACTACGGGGATCATTTAATTTTAAATGTTTGAAGACATGCAATAAAGATTACAGTGCAAATAATCATTTTCCATGACTATTCAAGGACTTGTCACTAAAATATAGCTTTCCATGACTTTTAAAGGCCTTTCCCCCCCCCCCCCCCCCTAAATAAAAATCCATGACTTTTCCAGGATTCCATGCCCCGTACGAACCCTGTGCAATAGGTGGAGTGGAACACTTACAGTCAAGTCACAGTAACAAAGATCATCACCAGATTAGCCATAACATTATGGAAGAAAAGAATCATTTACATATTCTACATAATTATAAATGATATTTATCATTGTTAATTAAAGTGACATCTAAGAATTTTTGAAACAATCAAAGGTGATTGTAACAACATCATCAATACAATAACATGTAGCATAGTATCATTAATTTGAATAAATCTTTTTTGTAGGAATACTATAATGTTTAGTAACTTACAGTAGATCCTATTAATTTGAAAGCCCGTCCTAATATCTTAAAAGCTTCTTCTGCACCAGGCTGCTTGTTCTGTAATAAATTTGATTAAAGAATATAAAAGTAGTGACATTTTTTTATTTCAACATTACAGTATTTCATGTATTAAACCACCATCTGTAACCGTATGCAATTTAATATATTTGATAAAATTTTAAAAGACAGATTCTTGCAAGATTAAAATAAACAAGAGGCTCTCAAGAGCCTGAATCGCTCACCTGAATTTTTTTGGTTTAATCTCTCATCAATGATTATTTTGGCTTTTCAATTTATTTAAATGTTCTTTGAATCGTCCTATTTTCTTCAAAAGCAAAAAAAAATCATTTTCTCCTATGTTCTATTTTAGCCATAGGAGCTATGTTTCTTGACATACAAGGAAATGAAATATAAAATTTATACTAGATACTCTGAAACTCTGAAACTCATTTAGCCTAAGTTTGGCTGAAATTGATACAGCAGTTTCATAAGAGAAGATTTTTTAAAGTAAGTCAACATGGTGAACAAATTGTGAAAAAAAGTCTTTAAAGGGCAATAACTCCTAAAGAGGTCAATTGACAATTTTGGTCAAATTGACTTATTTGTAGATCTTACTTTGCTGATCATATTTGCTGTTTACAGTTTATCTTTATCTATAATAATATTCAAGATAATGACCAAAAACTGCAAAATTTCCTTAAAATTACCAATTAAGTGGCAGCAACCCAACAATTGGATGTTTGATTCATCTGAAAATTTCAGGGCTGATAGATATTGACCTAATGAACATTTTTACTCCATGTCAGATTTGCTCTAAATGCTTTCGTTTTTGAGATATAAGCCAAAAACTGCATTTGACCCCTATGTTCTATTTTAAGTAACAGCGGCCATGTTTTTTGACGGATCAAAAATCAAAGCACACACTTTGTGCAGGATAATCTAAGGAACAATCATGCTAAGTTTTAACCAAATCCATTCAGTAGTTTCAGAGGAGAAGATTTTTAAAGTTAGCAAATATGATGAACAAATTGTGAAAAATTGTCATTAAAGGACAATAACCCCTTAAGGGGTCAATTGACAATTTTGGTCATATTAACTTATTTGTAGATCTTACTTTGCTGATCTTTTTTGCTGTTTACAGTTTATCTTTATCTATAATAATATTCAAGATAATGACCAAAAACTGCAAAATTTCCTTAAAATTACCAATTAAGTGGCAGCAACCCAACAATGGTTTGTTTGATTCATCTGAAAATTTCAGGGCTGATAGATCTTGACCTAATGAACATTTTTACCCCATGTCAGATTTGCTCTAAATGCTTTCGTTTTTGAGATATAAGCCAAAAACTGCATTTGACCCCTATGTTCTATTTTAAGTAACGGCGGCCATGTTTTTTGACGGATCAAAAATCGAAGCGCACATTTTGTGCAGGATATACTAAGGAACAATCATGTTAAGTTTCATTCAAATCCATTCAGTAGTTTCAGAGGAGAAGATGTTTAAAAAATTGTTAACGACGACGACGGACGCCAAGTGATGAGAAAAGCTCACATGGCCTTTTAGGCCAGGTGAGCTAAAAACAAGAATAGATCAAGTTACTCAACAGAACTTTATATGTTGTTGATGTTTACATCAAAACTGAAGCTATGCATAAAAAGATGACCATTTGACTAAACATACGGATTACCACTAAAAAATGTAATTATTTCAGTACACAGTACCTGAGGAAAAAACCTCAAATGTTAAAACATTTTGATCAGTAAAAGAGTAAGAAATCAGGCCTTTTACTCACTGTCAAGCCAGAATCTATATAGCCATACAGAGGGTAGGAAGATTGCTCATTGTTGAGGGTCATTCAGTGACAGATGGTTGTCTCATTAGCAATCATACCAAATCTCCCAATTTATATATAATTAAAGATGAAATGCATATATCTAGGCATCAGTGAATACCCATCTTGATTTCCTGACATTATTAAGTTAAACATGGGAGAAGACTAACCCTAATGACATGAAGGTCAATATTTCATTTATCAAGGTCATTATAGTTGAAGATTCAAACAATGTATTCTCTTTCCAACATCAGATAACATCCATGTCTTGTATTGAGAAAAAATGATCCTTAAATAATATACATATTCAGGCACTTAAAGGGTGAAAATATCTGCATCCAGACAAATAATAATTTTTTGAATGCTCTTGTTTGAGTGTTCCAGGATTTTGTTTGGCATAGTTTTATTGTGACTTACTTTATCAGGATGTACCAAAATAGCTTGTTTTCTGTAATATTTCCTGATATCATCATCACAACAATCAAACCGTAAGCCTAAAATACTGAAAACAACAAAATTAATATTGTTAAAACAAACAGATGGTTATGCTAATTATGATGCAAAATATTTCAAAGTTAATATGTTGAAACAGAATTTACATTATGTTTACACAACTGATTCCCTTTTCAAAAATTTCCTTTTTGTCCACTTGTAAATAGATTCTGAACTATCTTCTTATATTTAATTGTTTATAAAGGTGATTGACAAATATTTTCATTCACCAAATTCTATGATCAATATACATGGAATAGAACATGTTATCAAACAATTTGTCAGTCTTTCTAATGACTGGCTGTCTTATATGGAAAATATAGAGTCAATTTGACAAAAAAGGAATTTTTCTAAATCAAACTTATTTTAGATGCATGATTTTAGATTAAACATTTTCATTTGTAGTGGATTGGGGAAACAACTTATATGAATTCCTTTCCACTTTGCGGGTGCGAGTACTGCCTTATAGCAGCATTAGCCTGCTCTTTTTTCAAAATCTTACAAGGATGTCTTTTATTGTCCCCTTCTGACCAACTATCATAGTTTCCTCAAGACCATACTCGTAAATGGTGTCAAAGGTAAATTAATTAACTCACCTGTAAGGGTCTTTTCCTTTACAAGCTAGAAGTCTCTGCATGGCCTCTGAACCTGAATATTAATGTAAAACTTATAATATAGCTTGAGGTCAAATATTCAGATTTTACCTTGAACAAAAACTAACAACAGTAAAGATAGTATATCTTTGAGGGTTGAGATCTAAAAAAAAAACCTGTTTAACCCCACCTCATGTGTGCACCTGTCTCAAGTCAGGAGCCTCTGGCCTTTGATAGTCTTGTATGTTTTTTTTTAATTTTAGGTCATTTATATGTTGTGGAGTTTAGTGTGACATCAATTTTTTCATTGAACTTGTACACATTTTGTTTATGGACCAGCTGAATAACGCCTCCATTTGTGGGATTTTCTCGCTGTGTTGTTGACATTTAACTATTTTCTGCTATTTGATTGGGTTGTCAGAACCATTGTCTTTATGACTCTTTCCTAATTTCAATAATTTTTGTTATTTTTTTTTTTTATCATGCTTATTATTGTGCATTTTAGTACTGTCTAATGTCAAATTTCAATACTCTGTACTTGCAAAGTAAAAAGTCCATCAACAAAAATAGCCATTCAGATTTCTTACTGAACATTCACGGACTAGGCATTCCCATTGAACATTACGCAAACAATCTACCTTTGTCCTACTCCAACAATCATCTAGAGGGAGAAATCTTACCTGTTGAGGGTAAAGCTATATTTTCATCTACTCCAAGTTTTCTCCTTTCCAATTCAGATTGTTTAAAAAACCGTTTGAAATATTTGTTCAGTATTCTTGTCTTAACAAAATGTGATACTTTCCCCCAAGTCCATATCACATAAAGCACTATATTACTGACTCTGCAAATTGAAAAAAAAAATATATAGGTTTTAATTAAACATATTTTCTAATTTAACAAATTGATCTAAATTGTTTTGTGGTATAAAAAATGATAGCAAGCTCATTGCTAGGACAATTTCTGACAGCTTTAGGATAATCTTCATTTATATGACAGGATTCTGTTTAAACCAGAAGTCCATCTAGTACTTTAATATACAATGTAAAGGTATGCAGTTAGCTCAAATAGAAGTACTAACACAGTTATGCTACAAAACCTAACAGTTATCATGGTAACTAAAGGTATGCTTTAAGCCACATATACTTGTAAGTGCCTATCAGTAGGCTACCAGTATATGAGTCTAAATTTACAGGTAGACCCCAAGTAGTTGAACTTTCATGTATGTTTTGGATTTCAATAGAAGTTAAATGTAGATGTAAACTATAGGTTTGCTGAAAGTCCAAATACATGTTACAAAAGTACTTACAGTTATACTAAATCTCTCAATATAAATACTGATTATCATGTGCAGGTATTATATGTATATATATTCATGTCAAACTACAAAAGTACTTACAGGTATGCTATTATTCCAAATAGAAGTAACAACACTGTGATAAAGCCTGACCAAATGAAAGACACAAACGCTTTGGACTTCTCAAACAGAAAATTGATCCATTCATCTGAAAAGAAATAATAACGTTAACAGTGTCACATGTGGAGTTCCACCTGATCTATGATATTTTTTTCTAATCCAGTCCTTTTCAAATTTTGATTGCAGTTGGCTGGTAATTTCAGATGTATGACGGGGTTTAAGCTAGCTTATTGAGGGCTATAGTCACTTCATTTTCAATAGAAGTGAACACAATCAATGGCCCCCATATATAAAAAGTGTTCACATTCAAAATAACAGAATTTAATTATATATATATAAGCAGAACTCTTTAAAAATATTTTTCTTTATAATACAAATGCAAGTATCAAATTGATCAGAAATGCTTTTGTTATTTTGAAAAATTGTTGCCTAAATGGCGAAAATTAAGAGCATTGACAAAAACACTGCTTAGAATGATGTTCTCCTATATCATGTTCACACATGCATGTACATTTTATAGAATATAATTAATGTTTGATTTCATACATTTATTTTTCCAAATATTTACCTATATATTCTTGATCAAATGGAGATTGCAAAGGCAAATGCCCTTTGTTGTCTTTACTGCTTTCGTCTGATTTGGACTTCTTATCAATTTTACCATTCTGTACATAGTTATCATGTTTCCTACTTTCACCATCTCTATTTTGAGCACTGTTTCTTTTGTAAGAATCACTTAGATCATTGTTAATATAAATATTGTCTGTTGATTTTTTGTGAGCTGATGATGACGCTTTGCTTCCTACTTTTCCATTATTAAGAACGGTTGCATTGTCATGAGAAGGCTTGCCTGATGTGGATTTTTTGGATGTCTTTGATTGAAATATTCTTCTTGCATCAAAAAACGGTTTGTTAGGGTGTAGTGTTTCTGCTGGTCTAGTAGGCAGTTTGAAGTCATCAGTTGTGTCTGTTTTTGTTGAATAACTCTGTGGGGCAGGTTTGGTCAAATGTATCTCTTCGATTCCACTTGTTCCACTACTAACACTACTTGTGCTCCCCTTTCTACTCAAAACACGTGGTATACTTTCTGTACTATCACTACGTTGGTCCTGACTAACAGCAAACTCTTCAAACTGGTCAAGACCATACTTAGAATCTGGTGTGACATTGGATGCCATATCATCTGAATGTTTATTATTTATAAGGCCTTTCGACCCTTGTCTCGTATAATATGGCTTTCGGATAGGCTTGAATGGCTTTGCAGATAGAAATGGTGAGGAAGTTTTCTTCTTTGAGGAATCTGTCTCTTCCTTGTCCTTTGGTGCTTGCATAGGTTTTCCTTTTAATGTTTTTGCAACGTCTGAATAAGTCATTTTGTTACTAGACTGTTGGTCTCCGGAACTAAAGGTACTAGACACATCACCATTAGATTTAGAAATGACTGTAGGGGATCCAAAGGGGTCATAACTTTGAGAAAATGAATTCCAATTATTATATGTGTCTGCATAAATGTCTCTTCCATCATTGCTTGCATCAGACATGCTTAAGTTTCTGTGTGGTGATGGATCTGTTGCACGTAAATCATGTTCAAAAGATGCAGTTGTGGGATTGACAGACAGTAAATTTTGAATGTTTGCTAATAGATCTTTGTTTATCTGTGTACTGTCTATTGCTTGATCATATGTTGATGGACTACTTGGAGGGGTGAAGGCATCCCAGTTGAACATTCCAGCTTGCTCATTAACATTTTGATTATGTATAGGCATTCCACTAAACTGTGTCCAAGTACTGTACATTGGAGCTGCTTGACCTCCAAGGTCAAATCCTCCTGATACTGGCGGAAGTTCATCTGTTTTTATCTTCCTGGCCTCTGCCATAATTCAACTACAACCTGTTAGTTAGAAATTAAAGAAAAAATATTATAGGGTATTATTACATATTACATGTATTATAAAACATAATAATCATCTTTTATAAGTTTTGAAAATAATACTTTCTTTTCGTTTCAACTTTAAATTGAACTTTGCCAAGTACTGATCAGATAGTATATATTTTTTCTTGTCCACGGGCAACCCAGACAAAAATAGTCTGGTTGTTCAAATGTACAAGTAAGGCGAGTCAGGCATTTTTATTAAAATTTGATGGGTGTTGGTTCCATTGCTTGAACATCTAAAAGAAATGTCTAATCAAAAATGTATGCATGGTGCCTGGTGGGGTCAGCTACAACAGGAAAACCAAAGGTCTTATATCTATATAACAAACAAGAAACATGAAACACTTATGAAACACATCAACAACAACCACTACTGAACATCAGATTCATGACTTAGGACAATGGGACAGGTGCAAACAATTGCAGCAGGTTTAAACATTTTAATGGTACCAAACCTTCACCCTTATCTGAAACAATAGTGTAACATCACATTGAACATAGAAAGACACACTATAAAATATCAATTGAAATGGCATAACTCAATCACAAGACAATTGAAGACATATGAACACAGGTAAAGTGAATTAGACCGTTGGTTCTCCCGTTTGAATGGTTTTACACTAGTCCTTTATAGCTTGTTAATCGGTGTGAGCCAAGGCTCCGTGTTGAAGGCTGTACACTGACCTATAATGGTTTACTTTTATTAATTGTTATTTGGAAGGAGAGTTGTCTCATTGGCACTCACACCACATCTTATATCTATGTTCTTTTGATCAACCAAGTTTCCTGAAATTCTGTTGTGTGGTTTCAGTGTAGTCAAAGCGACAAGAACAGAACTGATAGGAGGGTGAAAAAACATTATGTGTGGGGTTAGCTACCTAACCGTAGCTCTATAATGAGCAGTATTACATGTACACTATGTAAAAATAGAGATTCTGGGTAATCGCTATAAGATCGCTCAAGTTTTTTTATTAGTTTTTTGGTGAGTTTTCTGGATATTGGTATACTCTGCATATTAAATATAAAAATCAGCTAAAAAGGGCTTAACTCATCAGATGGATACAAAGCAGAAAACGTGTATAACAAACACATACCGGACGTGGCAGGGTATTAAAACATCCTTGGGCTACAACAAAAAGAGACAAAGTACAGTACACAAAGTAATGACAAATCAAAGAGCTGATAGCTCTGAGGTGGAAGAAGGTGAATAAAAGGTAACTTGAATTACCATAAAAGCAGCCCCACTAACCCAGCCTGCTTTGTTCCATTATCGTTATGACATTTTTTTTCTTATAACAAGAATGTGTCATAAGTACATGGATTTCCCATCCGTACAATCATTTTCTATGTTCAGTGGACCGTGAAAATTAGGTCAAATCTTTAATTTGGCAGAAAAATTAGAAAGATCATATCATAAGGAACACATGTGTACAAAGTTTCAAGCTGATTGAATTTCAACTTCATCAAAAACTACCTCGACCATAAACTTTAACCTGAAGCAGGACGGACTGACAGACCAAAAAACATAATGCCCATTAATGGGACATAAAAATAGTAAAACTTCTTAAGTCTGTTTGCATGATTCTAGTTATTAAATCAGTAGAAAAGATGAACATGTAGCTAGCAGACCAGGGTTTATTTTCTTGTGTAAGAATATATGATGCTTGTTGAAATTTCCAATTTTGAATTATGCACAAAGATGGACATTCTACAGGTTGGTCCTAACCTGTTTGTTGGTCTTTGTGAAAAAAAGAGTAGTACATTGTGCTTTTAATGATTTAATTGAATACAAAAATAACGTATTATGTCAATAAATTAGTGAAAAAAACTACTATTCAGTATTATCTTTATGGTAGTAATGCATCATTGAATTTTGTCAATCAGCCATGCTTTTATCCTTAAGCTGTGTAAGAACCCACTTTGTAGATGAAAATTCACCTGGGGCAGTGCCATGTTCACGATTTTACAAGATGAAAACAACAAAGTTCAAAATCTAGCATGTTAGAATAATCATCAGAGAAAACGTTTTAGATTGGCTTATTAATTTGCTCATGAGAAACACAGAATTTGATTGGCTGAACACAATTTTTTTACCTTGGGAACAATATAAGGAACAGATGATTTTCACTAAATCGTGTTTGATAGTTTTTTTAACGCTTTTTAATATTTTTTAATAAATGCAAGGACGTATTATAAACGTCCTTGATAAGAGTGAAGAGAATGAACATTGGGTGAACGTACTATAAGGTCGAAAGAACTCAGGACGAACGGACCAAGTGCGAACATATAAACAGGGCGAGTCGACCTGATCCAAATTCACGCATGCATACTACAAATATCTACATTAAAAACATCCGGTTACAAGTAAACAAACCATGTTCATGTAGATGAGATGAAATCTTATAATTTACATAAATAAAAGAGTACATATTTACGATAGTGATTGTTTTTCAATCCTAATTTACAAATAAAAAGATTCAAATGCTTAATCATGTGTAAAAATCGGTGTCAATAATCAGAAGTTGTTATGAAATTGTAATGCACAGAAACGTATGCGGCATAAGGAGGTTGTAACGGTTGTAAAGTCAACACCATATGTCTTCAGAAGACTTGAAGTCTTCTTCAACCATAACATAAAAATGAAATATATCTATATAAAACATTGAAGGGGTTGCATAAATTTGCAGTTCTCCTTGTCAAAAATTATTCATGAACATAAAATCAAACTCATGTCTATTCTCTGCTTAAGTGTTACAACAAAAATACTTCAATCTTCACTGAAACGAAACTGCTTCCCTAAAATGATGTACAGAGTGTTATTTCATTTTTCCGCGAAATGTCAAAAATTATTCTTTCGTTTTTACAAGAAATACATGTTTTATATTGATTCATGTCAGATTTTTCTATAATTTTGTATGTGTGACATTATGCAACACCAATGGGAGTGGCTGAACAAACTAGTAAATGTGAATAAGGAAATGAAATATGATCGTACGACAAAATAAATTCAGTTGTTTTCCTTCTTTTTCTCTCGGCCATCGGCATGGAGTTAATCTCGCCCTGGTCACGTGATAGGAAACCGATGCGAGATTCAAATATAGTAGCTTTTCAAAACGCTTGTTCTACTTAGCACTGTGACAATACGCACGATATAATATCCGATGTTTATATTGCGTCTGGATTCGATGATCGGTAAACACGAAATTTTATGTTTTACGCCGATAGAAATAGGCATTTTATTTGCAAAGTTTTTGTAGTTAAAGAAATAGACACAATTAAGCATCCATGATCTCGGCTGAATCATTTAATTTCACATTCAAATGTATTGATGCTGTTCTTTCTATTATCAAACTATTGACAATTCTGATTGGGTACCATTAATATACCCTCCAGAAATCAAAGTAAAGAAATAGAAAAGGCTTCTCCCACTTCTTTTTTCGACTTAAGCGAATTTGACATAATTAAGCGGTCACATCTCAGTGCCACAACTTCTATGACAAACGATACAACTATAATTTTGAAAAATTCCAACCTGTATATGGGATATACTTTTCCCCAACTCATTCTGTATTCAAGAGCTTGCAGTTGATCAATATACTCAAACTGATGTAAAAGAACGTTTCTTCCATATTCTAAAAAAAAAAGGTTACAGGAAGCTTATTAAAGATACCAAGCCGACCTTGTTGATAGATATTCAGTATCAACTTCACAATTAATAAATGATATGGTCTTAATATATAAGTTATTGATTCTAGGTACTGACGTTGTCTATCATCTTTATATCAAAGTGCCATTTCGTTTTTCTTTGTTGACATAGTTATATGTTTTTATATAAATATACACAATGTTGTTTGCTGTTTCCCATTTTTTTTAATATCTAGTCAATATGTAGGACTCTAATCTATGGTGGGTTCCAAATCTATGGCAGATTCCTAATCTATGGTAAATATTACATCGTGTTATCCCAAATCCATGGCATATTTTTTAGAATTCTAATCTAGGGCATTTTTTAGTTTCCTAATCAATGGTAGTTTTGTAGTTTCATAATCTACGGTATTTTTTAGTTTCATATATACGGCATGGACATTCATTGAATAGTTTTTGTGAATTTCAGTGCTAATCCATTTCTCATTATTTAAAACAAAATATTAATATTGGACTTTTTTGTCACGTCTTTGTCAGACAGTACAAAAAATCGAGAAGACACGTCAAGTTATTATCGCTGATCTTTAATAAGCCACACATATAAGTATCGTCAATTCAAATTTATAAAAAGCTGTTTAACATAGTTCGAAAATGTATAATCAAGGATTTGTATAGTACTATACAAATCCTTGGTATAATACAATTTGAATGAAACTTCAGTGGCGGATCCAGCCATTTTAAAAGGGGGGGGGGGGGGGGGGGTTCCCAACCCACAGTAAAAGGGGGGGGGTTCCAACTATATGCTCCCATTCAAATGCATTGATCGGCCAAAAAAAAGGGGGTTCCCACCCCGGACCCCCCCCCCCCCCCCCCCCCTGGATCCACCACTGAACTTGAAATCTCTCGATAATTTTTCATTTCACTCTACTGGGTGGGGGGAAGAAATTATTAGTCAGTAAGACCAAGAACATATATATTAGATATACTGTTCCCAGGTAAGATCAAAGAAAAAATTCGTAAAAAAACGATACATTGATGTATCAGTCGAAGCTGTTTTGTATAATAAAAATGGTATATGATGTATATGCGGACCGAGAAACAGTTCCAATTTTGCATTTAAAAAAAATGCTATAAACATAAACATGGTCAAAACAGGCTATCATCAGAAATACGCTATTGAAACTTACAATTTTTGTTTACCATACAGACATGATAAATTATTATTCCTCACTTAAGGTGGCTCACCCCAATAGTGACCCCCGGTAGAATTTTTTTATTTTCACATATTCTGTAGATTTTTTTATGCTGAATCCAAAAATGCAAAGAAAAAAGGGGGTCACCAGGCTTGTTTTCTCCTCAAATTGAAGCGAAATGTGCGATTTTGACCCTATTTCCAAACATGCCCACCCTTCCAACAATAACTGTTACATCAAATTCAAAGACTTTTAAAACCAAGTCAGTATGATTTTTATGTGAAAAAACATTAGAATTTGAAATGTAAACCTTTCCCTTGGTTGTTTTTGACTTAAAAATCCTTTTATTTTCAGATTAATGTCTAAATTTTGCATTTTCTAATTTTAGTTTAAGGCAAAAATATTGGTTTAATCGATTTTTCGTAAAATTTCCCCGGTAGATTTTTTTTTAAAAACAGATATGTCAAAGCTATGAACTTTTCGAACATTTTAAGGTAAAATAAAATGGGGGTCGCCAGGCTTTTAAAAAAGTTACGAGCTTTTGTTTAACCCCTCTACCCCATAAGGTCTGATTTCATTGCACTCCATTAATTACTTAATTGTGAATTCTTTATTGATGGCTTTAATAAAATAATGTTTGTAATTATATCAATAAACGACCCTTTTGTGTCAACCAATCAAAATCTACCATTTGAGGAATTGAATTTATATTTAAAAGACAATAATGACAGAAATAATAGTATAGAAAATTAAATAACACATAGCTGAGAGGGTGATACAGCTGAATGAACCCGAATAAACATAGTCAACCATGGCTTAGCTTGTTTTTTCTCGGGTTAAGAATCTGCTCTATCATCTATATGAAAATTTAAGATATATAACCACGATAACGTATCGCCCGTGAGTTCAGACACAATCATATCGTATTGGTCAACCAAGATCTTATTACAGTAGAAATATTGTGATGAGATTTATCCAACGAGAGTGATGTCAATCAGATGTCTACTTAGTAATCAAAATGATTATTAAAAAAATTCCATTAAAACCTTTACAACTTTGCAGTAATATAAAAATAAAAATGGATTGCCCTCCGTTCTTTACTATTTCCCATGCTCAAATTAAAGATCGACAAAAATTTCTCAAAAAGAAAGCTTTTTATGATTAAATATATGTCATGTAATGCCATTTTGGGGGTATATTTAACATTGCCATAAAGCGCAAGGTTTTGCTAGCAGGTTTTAACCCACAATTGTTTCTTAAAATATCCTGTACCGAGTCAGGAATATGGCAGTTGTTAACTTATATAGTTCGTTTCTACGTATGTTGCATTGTCGTTTGTTTTTGTTGCACTTCGAATTCAAGGTTTCTGTTGTTTCGTTGTTTTCCTTTTGTACTTTGTGTATTTCTCTCAGTTTTATAGTTTGTTACCCGGATTTGTTTTATCTCAATCGATTCATGACTTTTGAATAACGGTAAACTACTGTTGCCTTTATTTATACACAAACTGGAAATCGTAGATCTATACAATAAACTTCCTTCTTTTAAGTGACGTGAAGAACCTAGCTGATTTTAACAACAAATTCGCCGGAGATGTTATCATAGATATTTAGGACGTTATGATTGACAAAACATTCTCGAGATGGGTCAATTGCTTTTTTTCAGCAGACAGTCGGTTTATCGATAGGTATTTATTGTGCAACCTATTCGCTGACTTGCCTTTTGTACTATAAATACGAAGTAGATTTCAGACAAGGCCTTCTCAACGACAAACCAAAACGTTTTGCAAATAAACTCATCATAGATACCAGGATTACATTTTGTATTTACGCCAGACGCGCGTTTGGTCTACAAAAGACTCATCATTGACGCTCGAATCCAAAAAAGTTAAAAAGGCCAAATAAAGTACAAAGTTGAAGTGCATTGAGGACCAAAACTTCTATATTTTGCCAAATACAACTAAGGTTATCTATTCCCGAGGTAGAAAAGCCTTAGTATTTTAGAAATTCAAAAGTTTTGTAAACAGTTAATTTATAAATATGACCATATCAATGATAATTCATGTATGTCAGCACAGAAGTGCAATATTCTTAATTTCAAGTTTACAAGGATGTAATAGAAGCAAGCACTAAGTAATACTAAACTCTTGTTAATGAATGACAGGACATACTCAGTATATCTTCATCAGTATATCTGAAGATATACTGAGCAGGTCCTGTCATTCATTAACTTCTATTACATCCTTGTGAACTTGAAATTAAGAATATTGCAGAATCAAAGGTCTGTTTAACCTCTCTATCTTTTCCTCGATATTTACACAGAGGGACGAATTTTAACTTATACCAAACCAAATCTTGAAATTATAACGCTAAGAAAATGATTGAACCGATTTATTTTTTGCATTTATCACGGATAATTGACAAAACCTATTTTATTAGTGAGAGGTTTGCCTACTAATCAACTTTCGTGCTTTATTGCCAAAGTTTACCGAACGTTATCTTAATTACAATCAACATAGAATTATTTGGAGCAAGTGAAAATTAAGGGTGATGATAGGCATGATGCAATGGAGCGATTTTTTTGATTTTTTTTTCTATATGTATTTTTTTATTTATTTTTCTATGTTAAAACAACTTTTATATAACAGTTGTCAAATGGTTGGGTCAAATATTTGTAACTTTATATACGTCCTTGATTTGGTGTATTAAGATTAGTCTAACTTCTACGTGTGTTTATTTTTTCTTTCACCACGGTTGTTCTCTCGCATTTGTATTGTACGGTTTTACAGCATACCGAAAAGCTGTCGGCGAATACAATGACAGTACATTTCTGAAGATTTTGATAATATAAATGATTATCTATGACACACATGATGATATCAACTTTCCATTTCACAGCATCAACATATCATATGGCGTATACATTTATAACTTCATTATCATTCTTTCGGGCACCATCACAAATTGGTTTATTGATACTATGGGTCTGTGTTTGAACTCACTAGTGACATGTTTTCCTTAGGTTACAGAAAATTGTCTCTTTGTTTCTGTAAATTTATCTTTAGTGTCTTATCTCCGATTGTGACATTCAGTTGACTGAATAAATATCCGCGTTGCTAGCAATGCGCGCAGTGTTGACGCATCCTGTCTCGCTACTTTTATAGTTATTGTGACTTCCTCAGTTTTTTGTTGTTGTTTTTCTCTGAATCTGATTTGTACTGTACCAAGTCAGAAAAATGGCCATTGTTATATTATAGTTCGTTTCTGTGTGTGTTACATTTTAATGATGTGTTTTTGTTGTGTCGTAGTTCTCCTCTTAGATTTGATGTGTTTCCCCCAGTTTTAGTTTGTAACCTGGATTTGTTTTTTCTCAATCGATTCATGAATTTCGAACAGCGGTTTACTAATGTTGCCTTTATTTTTTGTACTAGTATCCTTTTTATGGATTTATGAAACTTGAGCATCTGTAAAAAGTAAAATAACTAAAATACTGAACTCCGAGGAAAAATTCAAAAGGGAAAGTCCATAAACTACTGTTGTTTTTAATTTGTTAGCTTGACACTCACTATATGAGCTTACATCTACTACATATGAACTTTGGTTGATAATTCTATCATTGACAATCACATCACATCTCCTTATTTTCATTCCTTAACTTTCGCACATGCTTTACTCATTACTAAAACAAACAGTCAAGACGTTTATTTTTACTGGTATGTTCATCACCTTTCCTCTGTGTATACTCTGGTAACTTGATAAGAATCATAACTTAAAACCGTCTAACATTAAAAACTCTTTGAAGGGAAAATTAGGAATAAAATGTAAGAACATTACCAGAACTTACTAAATGAGGGACGAAAGATACCTAAGGAACAGTCAAACTCATAAATCTAAAACAAACTGACAACGCCATGGCTAAAAATGAAAAAGACAAACAGACAGACAATAGTACACATGACACAACATAGAAAACCAAAGAATAAACAACACGAACCCCACCAAAAACCAGGGGCGATCTCCAGAAGGGTAAGCAGATCCTGCTCCACAAGTCGTGTTATCATAATGTATGTGATAACAAATCCGGTAAATAGTCTAATTCGGTAGGTATCATTCATGAAAGGAAAGGGAATTGTAGTTACGACGTAAGGAACATATCCGATATCATTTGTGAAACGGTTATTCCATATAACGGCCAACCAACTACCTGCATAATATGGACACTGCGACAATAAATATATCTTCAGTGATTGTCGAAAACCAAAACATTTAAAACTCTAAAGCTTATTGAAAAGATGAAGAGCAAGCATCCAAAAAAGAACCAAAAAAAGTGTAGCCGTAGCCGGACAAGGAATCACCAGAGCTTTTCACGAGGGAGATGTATTCCTTATATACGTAAGACGTTTTTAAAGGAAAAACTATTTCTGGAATCTAGATATTCTCGCTTATATTGTGATATAATTTTAGTGTGTCGGTTAGTCACTACAACTTATTTATTTTAAATATTAGAATTGAGAATAAAACGGAAAATGTGTTAAAGGGACAACAACCCGACCAAAGATAAAAAAACCCAGATCAAAACCACAAAATTTAATGGGTCTTCAACACACAGAGAAAATGCCGCACACGGAAGCGGTCTTCAACTGACCCATAAACAATAATGTATACTAGTTCAGCAAATGAACACCGCACTCAACTCTCAAACTTATAAATGAACCAAAAATATATATATATAACACAAGAGTAAGAAAGGTAATAAGTTCTTTTCTTGGGACAGGCACTTGTTTATTCTGTAAACTTGAAACGTTTATTGTTTACTGAAATTCGTAGCGGTTATCGGTAAAAAATAATCTAAACTATTACTCGCGTTCACTCAAGATATAGTTTTTCACATTCCATTCATAAATCGCAAAAAGAAAAACCAATACTGACCTGTATTTTAAGTGATCGCACTGTAATAATCCTGACCTTCACATTTTCCAGAATGTTTTCCATTGTAATTCCGCCATCTTCGTTTCTATGAGGATCATTTGTTTACATATGACATTCGTCATTTACGCAGTTTCCTGAAATGTTCTTTTCATTAATGTGATAAGGTTTCCCGCGCTTTATGCAAATTTTATGAAATTGAACTCCACGGAAACACTTCCGGTAAAAACAATGGCGGATTCCACCATTCAAAATCGTCTATGAAAATGTGAAGGTCAGGATTATTACAGTGCGATCACTTAAAATGTAGGTCAGTAGTGGTTTTTCTTTTTGCGATTTATGAATGGAATGTTAAAAACTATATCTCGAGTGAACGTGATTGATAGTTTAGATTATTTTTACCGATAACCGCTACGAATTTCAGCTGACGGCGACTATAGTATTGTGATTCTCAATCCGGTGCTCACACGAGAAAAAAATATATAGAAAACATTAATTGTGGATTTTGCAGACAGTTTACAATGAGAAATTGTATCACACATTTTGTTGTTTCAAAGAATTAATAGAAAATATAAATTTGGGAGAATTGTATAAGTGCATGAACAAAATCACACTTTCATGTGATGAATATGCGGGAGATACAATTTTATATAAGTCTGCTAAACAACTATTTGATAAAAGAATGATTTCTTTTCGTCATCTTTCGAATGCGATTTTATTGTGGAATGTCAAAAACTATTTAACATGTACTGTAATCGTATTCTGAACCCTGGACATTGGAACAGTGATTTCTCCAACCATACCTGAAAAAACAGACATCCAAGATGAGAAATTCATGCAGCATTGCAATCAATAGACAAGCATGTAACATAACAAATATATCGATGGAAACGTATTGTATTGGTTATAAAGTTATTGTAGTTCTAAAACACAATTGTATCTCTGCGTGCATTACATCTACATTATGATTGGAAAGCCCTTAATTATTTTTAAATGTATTTTGATAATAGATTAACGTTGAAAATGTTTGATTAAAATAAAATTGAATACTAGTACGTGATAATAAAAAGAAAAGACAAATACAAACAGAATTGTTTTCGTGGCGCATGTAATATAAGACATCGAACAGATCCAATTTGAAATTCGCGATCAGGCCGAGTATATTTCATAAATCAGGATCACTATATGAAAAGTTAAGTACACAGTTTTATTACCACCTCAAAGTAAAGTATATACCCAAACTTACCATTTTCCAAAACCACCACAATTTTTAACCCTAACAGCACAATTTGCATCGTTTGATATGTCCGAGTTAGTGAATGCTGCAACGAGAAACAAAAAACACATACATTCCTGGATCTGTACTGCTGGTGGTGGACTATCAATCCCCAATGGTATCATCAGCTCAGTAGTCAATACTTCAGTACTGACATGATTTACAACTAAGCTTTCTAAAAAAATCTCCAATTATAAATTATCAACTATCATTTAACTGAGGTTTAATCTACCGTAGGTGAAGTTGATCGTTGATGGATTCGAGTAATTGATTCGGCTTTCATTTTTAGGTTCTTTTGGTCATATATATTTTTTACTCATATGTCTTAAATGTTCAATTTTGTATACAGGGTTTAAATGCAAACAGCACTGTATGAATTTTATACGGCAGGTGCGCTTCAACCCTTTCGATTCTTATACATCAACGCCTTCAAAATATTCGGCTTTGATAGTTCCTGGGTAAGGAAAATATAAAAAAAAAGCGCTTCGATTGCTTAAAAATAATATAGTGCTGTTTTCTTTATACCCGTTATATCAAATTGAAAATTTAAGAAATATATGCACATATAGGTATAAAAAGATGTATCCAACTAACAATCTACAAAAGTGCTTTGCATATTATGACGTTAGTTACAACGAATTTGATATAGTTATTCATATATTAAAGTTCCGACCAAAATTCGATATACATTCAACAGATATGTGTTTACACAAGATATGATTAAGGCCGCAAATTATTCTTTTGTCATTTATTTCATATGGGAAAAATAATATAATAATGGGAGAGTTCACTGATGCTTTCCATAGATTATATAGCTAGCAGAAATCAAGGTGAACTTACAGGTGCAAGAGTCGGCACAGCCGTAGGTATTAACTCGCCAACATGTGGAGGAACTAGTGCCGCTTGGCCTTCCGCAAAAGTAGTTACTGTTCATCTGGAAAATACCATAATCTTTCGAACCATTAGAATTTGTACCTACTACGTCATATCTGTAGTTACTTTCGTGTTTAACTAAACACAGCCCTGAAAGGAATTATAAAATATATTTGTCAGTACAGCAGACCGCACCACTTATTAATACCTTAATATCTCCTTCGATAAACAGATATACCAACATCAACATCATCGACAAATACATTAGCCAAATTGTCTGCTGTTTGTTTGGTGTGAGCCAATGCTCCGTGTTAAAGACCGTACTTTGACCTGTAATGGTTTACTTTTATAAATTGGAGTGTTGTCTAATTGGCATTCATACCACATCTTCTTATATCTACTTGGTACATACACACAATGCAATTGGGTTGAGCCATTCCAATAACATACTGCCAGACAAATTGAATGTTTAAATATGTTTTAAAACAACATGTCCTACTAGAAACATGAGTGGTTCAAACTGAAAATATATTTTTTAGATTGCATATATTATTATTAATTTTGATCCACTCTTAGTCATGATTTAACGTTTTTTGTTGTTGTATATGCTGCATTTTGTATTCTCGTTTTCATTGCAAATCTTTCCAAGAGTAAACAGTTTGAAATTCTATGGCGGCATATATATCAAAATCAGAAACTTTAATCAAACCAGTATCAAATTGTGTGCAAAATTGTAGTAAATAAGGAAGTACATCTTTTCATGGTGTGAAAATCGTTTTCAGGAAGAAACTGTACTGGTTCTGCTTTTTATGGAATGATCACAATATTATTCCAAAAGGTAATGCATTGTCATATGATCTGCAATGCATCAAAATATCGATATATATATCATTAACCTATAACCGACTAGGTTTAATCCACCATTATTAACATAAGTAAATAACTATACCAAGTTATGAATATAGCAGTTGTTTCTTAATGCATTTGATGTATTCGAGCTTTTGATTTTGTTATTTGATAAGACTTTCCGTTTTGAATTATCCCTTCAGTTTTGTTTTTTTTCATTTTACTTCGGATTCCAAACAAGCGTGAACTTGCAGTGAATAAGCAAACATATTTTTGATATTGTGAAAATCGTTCTCGACAAGAAACTATTTTGCCTCTGTTTCAAAAAATAAATTATGGATTCAAAATTTTCAAAACCGATACATTGTAATACGATCTGCAAAGACTATTAACAGCTGATCATACTTACAGTCTCTTAGATCACTGTCTGGTACATTCTGATTGCGTAGTGCTTGTACAACTTGGCACTTCGTTTTAGTAGCTCCATAGGAATACCCCACAAGTGCCAAGACAAGTAAGATTGGATACGAAAAATGCATCTTGAATTCACTGACCTCAGGCTACAAAAAAGGGCTATTGTAAAAAAAACCGTAGTAAATGAATCCCAGATTCTTATTCGTTGCTACAAAAAAACTTTAAAAAATAATGTTCCTATTTTCCTTATTTTGCCAAAATGGTACTTAGAAAAAATCTAATTATATATTTTCAAAAAAGTTTGATGATACTCTAAAACGTTTTAATAGTTGTATAAAGGCAGCATCATATAACCGAATCGTTTTTCCTAAGAACATAAAATTGTTAAACGAAATGTATTTGTATGCATTATTATAACATGATGGATGCAGTCAATTTGCAATTTTGTTTTTAATATTAAGCCATGATAGATGTAATCAAATTGTACATTTGTCCTTATAATATTAAGCCATGATAGTTGCACATCTGAAATTAATGACACTCTTTATTTAGAATTTTTTTTATCTAAAACGAGTTTTTATAATAAAAAAAATTATCTAAAAATTAAAACATTTAGCTTACCTTTAAGATTCTATAAGTATAAAAGCAAATAATTCTTCCCGACTATATATAGTAAAATTATATCCGGCAGTAGATTTCCATAAAAAATAAAAATGACAAAAATAACAAAAATACCGAGCGCCAACCACGTACACAGCATCGCAGTTACAACTTTGTTGTTGGAGGTCAAGGGAAAAGGTTTAAATAGATCGACAGATAGAGGTACTAAAAACAAATGTACGCAAAACACTTCATGTTCTATTTATATTAGTTTAAAAAAATAAAAACTGTCATAATTTATTTTCTGTAAATGCCTTTATAATTGCACCCAGTGTGGTGACCATTAATAATAAACCAAAACTTTTCACAGTTTGTTTCGCATTTCTCTCTGAGAGACTCAATGTCGCTTAGTCACCTTTGCTACTTTTTTTATTTTGATAAACATCTACATCCTGTTGATTCATTCAAATAGTAAGTACAATAAATAAGCAAACAAAGTTTAAACGAAAAGAATGATCACGAGAAACTTATAAAGCTTTATTTGTCATTTCAAATCGAGACATGCTTCAAGAACACATAGTTACATTGTGTATGCATATGTAACGGTGTGTTATTACCCAGTTCATTTATAAGATTATTGTTTGGGGCAACTACTCTTACACGATGTATCTGGTTTACAGTTTGATTTAGAAGAAATGCCGACATAGCTAGATAATACAATTAAATATCTAATTATATGCACAATTTTATATTAATAGTATTCTTATTTTCATTATTATCAAATACATCGAGTATCATAATAACTTAACTAATCTTGAATTATATTTTATTTTTTGGATTTTATTTTCGAAATTTACCATTTTCTACATTTGAAAATGCATGCACCAATTTAGGAATATGACGCTTGTTGTCCATTTGTTTGGTGTGTTTTCTTATTTGACTTTGCCGTTTTAACATGTTTAAATTTTCCTCGGAGTTCAGTATTTTTTTTATTTTACTTTTTACCTGTGCCTTTTGTTCGTCTATCTAGTCGGGTGAAATACAATACGTGGTTCGGCTGGGCTGTTTATGGGCTGACCTAGGTTGTTTCAGGGGTTCGTTTTTATTCTGTAGTTAGTAACCACTTCGGTGTTGACATGCATATCAATTATATTTTTATAAATTTACTGTTTGAAATGTTATATTAGCTAAATACGAAGGTTTTTTTTTTTTATCCCAGGCAGATAACCGTAGCCGTACTTGGCACAACTTTTTTGAATTTTGGGTCATCAATGCTCTTCATCTTTGTTTAGCTTTCTTTACTATTTTGAACTGAGCGTCACTGATGAATGTTATGTAGACAAAACACGTGACTGGCGTATTAAACCATAAGCCTGGTACCTTTAGTAACTATTAGCATGTCGTATTGTTTTATTGTTACAGTATTGTTTATTTGTGTATTTCTCTGTCCTGTATGTTCTTCCATTTATTTGTATTTTAGTCCTGTCATGTTATGTTGTCATTTTAGTGTTATATTTTACTTTGCAATAAAAGCATGACGTTTGGCCAGCCAAAAATCCAGGTTCAACCCAATATCTATTTTTCTTAAAATGTCCTGTACCAAGTTAGAAAAATGCCGTGTATTATTTTATAGTCCGTTTTTATGTGTGTTGCATTGTCGTTTGGTTTTTTGTTGCACTTTAGTGTTTCTGTTGTTTCGTTGTTTTCCTCTTATATTTGATGCGTTTCCCGGATTAGTTATTTCTCAATCGATTTATGACTTTCGAACTGCGATATACTACTATTGCCTTTATTTATTTCTATTTATTTTGGGAAATAGGTGTATGTTAGTATTATTTATAGCTCCGTAATTCTTTCTCCCGAGACCGGCAATGTAATTATTCTTGTCCGGACAGTCTACCGCTGAGGATTTTAAATGTGCAGACGCTGATACTTTGGCTTGCAGATATGGAACCTTAGTTATACAACAAGTAGACTAGCTGCCCTTTATATTATATTAATTGTATGGAAACTTGTGTTCTGAAACCATATATAGATATAAGAAGATGTGGTATGAGTGTTAATGACACAACTCTCTATTAAAGTCACAATTTATAAAAGTAAACCATTATAGGTCAAATATATATGTTTTTTAAATAAACATCTTTTTTATATACGTAGTTACTTGTCCAATAACCCAGAACGTAGTTAGACAACGGGAAGACAAGGAAGTCATAAGGAAAACGAACTCCCGTTACACATATGGTACGTAACTGAACGCGTGGCTATAATCCATTTATAGATTTTTGACATTGAAATAATACACTGATTAATGTCCACTGTATGACGAAATTAGACAATAATAAGTGTTCATCCTTGAAATATAAGACTCAGACATTTAAATTTTGTCAGTGCAGTAACAACTCATTTGAAACCCCTTCCGTCACAAATAATTGGTAAACAGTTTGCTAGACCATGTTAAGCTTTAAATCTTTTAGTTTCTGTGCATACATCATTGTCTTGTCTGATCAACCGTCAGTTTTTTAGTTTAGATTTAAGACGGTTTCGTTTGTGTGATTCCCTCTGAGGATTTGTATTTTTAGTTAGCTGATTCATCTACTGGCTGTGCGATTCTTTCATATGTTACAATGTCACACTAAATCTAAAAGGAGAGCGTAAGAGAAAATGTTTAAAATAAAAAAAGAATAAAAAATGGAAAATCAAAATTACAATTTATAATTAAGGTGTGTATGAAATTTGTTTCTGGATGAACATTCATTATGAACTGTTTAGATTATTATTTCATGTAAAATGTATATTCCGAACGAAAAGAAGTTATAAATATTGATGAATGTGGTTGAACTTAACAGAGGATGTCGATTTTTTTTACCAATACTAAAGTACGATAAGTATTTGGTAGGGTACGAAATTAAGCCTCATAAAAGGTTATTCAAAGAATTCTCCAAATAGTAAAGTTTGTTTTCTGTTGGTGCTTTGAATCAAATGGCAATACTTATCAAAGGTACCAGGATTATAATTAATACGCCAGACGCGCGTTTCTTTTACATAAGACTCATCAGTGACGCTTAGATCAAAATTTGTATAAAGCCAAACAAGTACAAATTTGAAGAGCATTGATGACCCAAAATTCCAAAAAGTTGTGCCAAATACGGCTAAGGTAATATATTCCTGGGAAAAGAAAATACTTATTTTTTTCTAAAAATTCAAAGTTTTGTCACAGGAAATTTATAAAAATGACCATATAATTGGGATTTAATGGCAAATGGCAAATCACATGATATCTCACAAAGTCATCAGGTCTCCAATTGTAAAATTAATTCAAAACCATTCTAAATGGAAAACTAATGTCAACTATGGATGAAAACTAGGTCATATTAAAAATATAATATGATAAGGATTTCAAAAGAAACATTTCATAATGAATAAAGGTAACAGTAGTATATCGCTGTTCAAAAGTCATAATTCGATTGAGAGAAAACGAATCCGAGTTACCGAGGGAAACACACCAAGCGTAAGAGGAAAACAGAGGAACAACAGGAACACAGAGGTGCAACAAAAACAAACACTAAAATGCATAGAAACGAACAATTTGGCAGCAACTGCGATATTCAACAAAAACACCGCGCGTTTTGACCGACAATATATGTTTGAGATATATGAACATACAGTCGGATTTACAATTTGTACTAATTTTCCACCAATCTCGCTGACATTTTTTTGTACTCGTATGAAATATTAAGCAAGATGTGATTGGATTTTTTTTTAAGAGTATGTGGTTTTTAGCGTTTTTTTTTGCGTAAACATATATTCTGATCTTCCCAATAGTTGATGATTTGTTTCGATTTTGTTCCAATATTCTATAGGATATAATGATTGCATGTTGGAATACTGATGAGAAAAAAAACCAGTGGTGTAACTAGGTTTCAGTGATCAATTTATCAAACATAACATCATGCGTGTATATTACCACTTTAAATCATTTCAATTTCTTGCGATGTTATTTTGTACGCAACTGTTACCTGCAAATCATTTCACATATAGTTTTAGAGTAAATTAGAAATGAATTTGACTTTATGAGCATCGATAATAGAGACATTATCAACAAATACACCGGACGTTTTGATCGACAATATATGTTTTAGATGGTCAAATGATATTTCAACAGACAGTCGATTTTACATTATGTGTTAATTGTGCACCCTTCTAGTTGACATTTTTTTGTACTGATATGAAATAGAAGGCATATAGAGCTTTCTCAAAAGACAAAAGTCCATCTTGTTTAATATTTTCACCAAGTCGGAAAGACGAGAGTTGTTTTCCATTCATTTGATGTGTTTGGGCTTTTGATTGTGCTATTTGATAAAGGACTTTTGTTTTAAATTTTCCTTGGAGTTCGTCATTTTTGTTATTTTACTTACCTTATTTAAATATACTTATTTAGTGTTTAGTTTTCTATGTTGTTTCTTGTGTACTATTATTTGTCTGTTCATCTGTTTTTTTTTTTTTTAATTTTAGCCATGGCGTTGTCAGTTTATTTTCGATTTATGAGTTTGACTGTTCCTCTGGTATCGTTCGCCCCTCTTTTATAATGTACTTTCACAAAATGAACACATTTACGTGAGATATTGCATCTCATACATCCAGTGAATTTGAGATTAAAGAAAATACCAAAACCAGAAGGTTATTTTATATCTTGATCTTTTCTTCGATATTGACACAGAGGGACGAAAGTAAAATCACAATAATACAGAACTCCGAGGAGGAAAATTCAAAAAGGAAAGTCTCTAATCAAATGGCAAAATCAAAGCTCAAACACATCAAACGAATGGATAACACCCTTCTATCTATGAATACGTTATTATTGAAACTTTCCATTTTTCAAATTCCCATATCCTTTGGTGTAAACATATTTCATTTTATTCAAGACTATACGGACTTTACATTAACAGCGGGTGGTCTACTAACAAAAAACCATATACTCAAACAAAGTTATCGAGGAACGAATGAAATCGACATTTTTGTTAATTTTCCGTTTTTTTTTTAAATGGTGATGTTCCTTTGGTGTTTATACATGACAATTCGTTCACTTTGATCGTGTTTGTAGTGAGTTTTTGGATTTTAATTAGCGCAGCCTATGTTTTCATGGCTAATATCAAATTATTAATATTAATCATTTTTCAATTGTTTTTTTTTATAGTTTGTTCGTATGTTGTATTGTTACACCAAGGTCCCAGGTTAGGGGAAGGTTATGGTGCCACTATACCAGTTTGAACCCCCGCCACATTCTATATGTGCTTGTCCCAAGTCATGAGCCTGTAGTTCAGTTCAGTTTAATTTTCAAAATTGAATTGTTTCATATTTTTCATGTAGTAGCCTTAGATAGCCAACGATACGGTATGACGAACTTTCATTGTTGAAGTCCGTACGGTTTTCGATAATGGCTTAGGTCTACTTTATTTGAATCTTGATTGATGGTTGTCTCATTGGCAATCATACCCACATCTCCTTATTGTTATATTACACCAATGTTATAGTCACCATCACATATATGTCTGTGTCTCAACTCTCTTGTGACATAAACATCTTTAGATTTCAAAATGTAGTCTAATCCATAACTTTCTTATTGTGTCGAATTTCTAATTGTGACACGCTTACAGTGTTTTAAAAAGTAAAATCACAAAATACTGAACTCAGAGAAAAATTCAATCGGAAAGTCCCTAATCACATGGCAAAATCAAATGACAAAACACATCAACATCGAAAAGACAACAAATGTCATACTCCTTACTTGGTACAGGCAAAATCAAATGTAGAAAATGGTGGATTAATCCTGGTTTTAAATCGCTAAACCTCTCAATTTGTACGACAGTCTCATCAAATTCCGTTATATTTACAACGATGCGATAATTTATTGGTGGATGATACATGCATGGCAGGAGACGCTTGTCCATGCTAATATACATTCGGCCCCCGTACTTTTGGAGTTCATGCAATTCCCTCAGGTTGTTTGGTTTTACCTTGATATGATGCTCATTATTAATTAATAAAATTAACCTAAACATATCAATCATTTCATTTCATTACATTAAATCGTCATTTTCCAAAATACATTCTTTTACTGCATCAAATAAGGAAAGGTCTATTATTTGTCATGTTATCTTTACAGAACAGGATCAGAAGAAGTAGTGACTGATTTTCTCATATTAAGTATAATGATATAATGAGAAACTTCGGTCAAACTTGATACTCATTGTTAAGCATTTTACCTCAGATAGTTTTGGTTATCTTATATTTCGTTAGCCGGTGGTGCATACACGGGAGAAAAATATCAAATGTTGGTAAAGACCGTCAACAATACGAAATCGTACCTCACATTCGGTTTGTTCAAAGGACTTAAACATATCAATTAGGAATCAGTGATGTCAAGTGCAAAAGTCAATTCCTTGCGATGAATATTCAGGAGATATAATGTTTATATAATTCTTTGTGAAAATAATTATTGGCAAAATAACATTATTTGTTTCAGTCTTTATATGAACTTTATTTTATTATGAAATGCAAGAACTAGCATGAGCTGTAGTCGTATTCTGAACCTTGGACATTAGAACAGTGGTCTTTCCAACCATACCTAAAAAATAGACCTCAAGATAAAAAATGTATGCATCATTGATATTTTATTTGAATAGACAACATGTCACATTACAAATAAATAAGTGAAAGGATATAATATTAGCTTTATACACTTGATTACAAAATATCAATAGCAATGGTTCTTAACAGTACATATATAGAGGAATGCCCCCTTATAAGATCGTCTTTCCTATTACATTGTATTACACGTTTCAGACTCTATTTTAAATAACAGTTCTAATATGACGACCTATATATCGTCATCCAGTATATTCATAGTACATGCATATCTACTTTTAGTGCAGACACATTAATTCAGGAAATAAACTATTTCGCGTTACGGCTATATTACTAAAACGACACGGGTCACTCAATTTTTGACAATAAAAGTTAATAAAAACGTAATAAAATCAGATGAAAATAACACTTGTATTTGAAAATGAGAGATATCTAAACTTTTTGTCCATGTCCATCAATACAGCTCACTTCAATTATTACCTGTGGGGAAGTTCTTAAACCTATTTCCAAACTTAGTTTATTTTGGCACCTTCTGGAGAAATGCAAAAAAGTGCACTGCAAAATCCTGTTAAGTTTTTATTTATCTAAAACATAAAACATATTTGAATCTTATTTATCTAGGGCATGCTACTCATAAATAAAAAATAAACTGACAACGCCTGGCTAAAAATGAAAGAAAACAAACAGACAAACAATAGAACACATGACACAACATAGAAAACAAAAGAATAAGCAACACAAACCCCACCAAAAACTAGCGGTGATCTCATGTGCTCCGAAAGGGTGCGCATATCCTGCTCCACGTGTGGCACCCGTCGTGTTGCTTATGTTATTACAAATCCGGTAAATAGTATATTTCGGTAGGTCACATTTATTAAAAGGAAGTGATTATATTTACGACGTAAGGAACATTACATATCCGATATAAACTTATTACACTATAAACATAAACTTACCATCTGCTAAAACCTGCACAATTTTTAACCCTTACGGCACAATTTGCATCGTTTGATATGTCTGCGTTCTTGAATGCTACAAAGAAAAAAGAAGTATATAAACGTTTACATAAACTGGTCTAAATCATCTAAATCTTCATCATTGTCAACTCTGTATTATTATGATATTACTGATTTGCAACAAAAGTAGTCCGTGTACTGTCAAAACATTGCAATACAATCATATTCAAGAGAAAAAAAAATCAATGCTCAAATGAATAAATCAACGATTGATAAGCATGTTACTGCACTTTAATATTTTAGACATATATTTGTATATCGGTATGAAATGTTATTAACTATCAATCTACAAGAGTACTTTCAATATTAAGTCATCACTATAAAAAATTTAAAAAAACGGATATATCATATGGTAATTCAGTTATAAAGGTTCCGACCAATATGCAATGCATGTAAACTCTCCTAGATATCTTTTTACACAAGATATAAGGTTTATATAACTGGATTGTATTGTTGTACTTACAGGTGCAAGAGTCGGCACAGCCGAAGGTATTAACTCTCCAACAGATAGAGGAACTAGTACCCTTTGGATTTCCACAAGAGTATTTACTGTTCATCTGAAAAATACCATAATCTTTCGAATCAGAATTTGTACCTTCTGCATCATATTTGTAGTTACTTTCGTGTTTTACCAAACACAGCCCTGAAAGAGTAAACATTGATTACATTACTATTTGTACTGTTAAGGTGGTATGGGTGTCTTCCGCCATCTTAGATTGTAAAAAACCGAGAACCTAACGTCCAGATTTTCTATCAAGTTAGCAAAATTTGATGCAGGAATGCAGATATTCAATGTCAATTTTTATTTAAAAGAACCAATTTATAAGAATATAACTTATACATATTAATATTTTACATGTGTAGATTATTTTTGGTTGTTTTCAATATTCCTATTTTGTATTTTAGCCGGAAAAAAATGTACGGTGAAACTATGTTTTCTTTTGATATTCTCAAAGCATTGTCTGAAAGCTATCTTTTCCTAATTCATTTTACAATTCTATCATTTTATTTAGTTTCTAATCACAAAATGTTTTTTTCCTGTATAATCCTTACAAAATATGTTCTTTTGTTACAACCTGTAGTTTGAGAAATTGCACGGTGACCTATCATTTTTAATATATTTTTGAACATACATCAATAGATACTATGAACATATTCTATAATTTTTATGTTAGACTCCCATACCACCTTAACTTAATTGTAAAGTGTTGTAATATTAAACATAGAGAAATATCACAGTAATTATAATAATTGACAGTCCAACAGACCACAACAGCGACTAACACCCGTATCCTTCAGAAAAAAGACGCATAACGTCACAAAACTACATATGAGCTAAGCAGTACTGGCGTTGATATATGCAAACAATGTGATTGGGATAAGCCAGTTTTACACAAAGACAGACAATGTATACAGCATGACCTCCATATGTTATAAAAGAAACGAAATGTCTTATTGCATGAAAACTTGTGGTTCAGACTGAAATATACTGCGTTTGCAAATTCCATGTTTCAGTCATTATACATGTGTCCATGTTTATTTGTAGATGCTGCATTTTGTATGCAATTTTGAATGCAAAATTATTTCAGGAGTAAAAATTCTGAAATTCTATGTCAGCACTTTTTTTGACAGTTTAACCTATTATTCTTTTGAATTTGCTCACACGTCGTCGTCAATATTATGGCATTTTACGCGATGTAATAGTGAGAGGTTTAGTTAGCTATGAAACCAGGTTTAATCCACCATAATCTACAGAAGTAAATAACTACACCAAATTATGAATATAGCAGTTGTTTCTTAATGCATTTGATGTGTTTGAGCTCTTGATTCTGTTATTTGATAAGGGACTTTCCGTTTTGAATTATCCCTTGCGATTGTTATTTTTTGTTATTTTACTTCTTATTAAAAAAAATTGTTAAATTGCAGTGAATAGGGAATATGTTTTTGATATTGTGAAAATGGGTCTCGACAAGAAACTATTTTGCTTGTGTTTAAAAAAATAAATTATGGATTCAAAATTTTTCAAAACTGATACATTGTAATAAGATTTGCAATGACTTTTAACAGTTGATCATACTCACAGTCTCTAAGATCACTGTCTGGTACATTCTGATTGCGTAGTGCTTGTACAACTTGGCACTTCGTTTTGGTAGCTCCATAGGAATACCCAACCAGTGCAAAGGCAATTAAAATTGGACACAAACAATGCATCTTGTATTCACTGACCTGTAAAAACCCATGTAATAACAAAAATAATCTAGATTGTTATTTCTCGTCTCGATTTGTTAAGAGCCACATCAAAATTTGATTTTAATTTCTGGCTTATTTCTTTATTTTGCTTGAAGTTATTCGCAAAAACGGTAAAAACAATATGTTCAAAATAGTCTGCGTAGAATTTTGATTTTTTTTCAATTAGCACATATAGGCAGAATCATGTAATCGACTCTTGTTTTCGTTAAGAAAATAAAATTAATATACAAAATATATCTTTATGCGGCAGTTTTACATTATAAATGCACTTGATTTGTACATTTTTTTTAAATATTTAGGCATGTTTAAAATAACATCGTTTCGCTTACCTTGATGATTCTTTTAGATATAAAATCAAAGATTTTTCCAGACTATATATATTGTAAATATATTCGGTAGTGGAATTCCCCTAAACCTTTTACACCGGATCACAATTGCCTTAAAGTCCCATTGGTATGTAATTTTCTTGAACAACATGATGTTGATGTAATTGATTGTTTCACTTTATCGTAGGGGTTGGGGAGGGGGTAATCCTTACTGTGATGTAACCTTTTTTCTGTCTTCTTAAGTATTTAATTTCGTATTATTTTGGATAGTATCAGAAATGTTTACCACTATGGTAAATATATGTATATTCTTGTAAGATCGTAATTTATATAAGATAAGTTCAGTTTAAGATCAAATTAACTCCACAAATCAATCCTAGGTTTCCAAACTATATAACACTACATTATAGTTACATTATAGTTACATTTATAATATAGTAAGCACTACTTGTAATAATTACAAAGGCATAATTTTGGACCTTAATTGCGAATTAATTTGACTTGTTCCATGCAGTCACAATTACATACAAGTTATATACCGACAATATAAAAATGTATGATAAAGTTATGAAAGAATTAAGTGTAAGTGGTGAAGTGATGTGACGTGTTTTTACCACTTCAACTTCGTAAAATAAAAAGAACAATAAGATATACTGTGAACAGTATTTCAAATATATGTTCCTGGATATACTAATAACATTTTGAAAAACTAAAAATGTGGATTACGCCTCATTTCAACAAGTGCCGTTAAAATACAAATAAAAATAAAAGCAAAAACAAAACATCTAAAATCAACTTAATCTGATAGATTTAGTACCTTTTTTTAAAAATAATTTCTTAATTTTTTTCTCAAAATTTAGACAAGAGTGCACACCCTGAAATAATTCGCCTCCTTTACTAACCATTGATATTATATTGATAGCTCTAAAAATAAAGCTTTATTACAACTATCAAATTCAATTAACATGATCCAAACCCAGACTGAAGTATGTGTATACACCTTACAATCATTCCTTACACCAAATATGGTTGAAATAAAGTCGAGCTTTTGCAAATCGAAGAAACCAACTTAACCAGGAAAACTTAACATTGATCAATGAACCAAAAATATGAGGCTAAAGTCGAATGAACACTGCCAGACAGACATATACACCTTACAATCATTCAATACCCCAAAAATAGTGAACCTATTACTTTAAAAAAATTAACATTGACTCAATAAACCGTAAAAAATGAGGTCGAGGTCGAATAAAACCTGCCAGACTAACATTTACACTGTCAAATATTTTCATACAACACATATAGTTAACCTATGTAGACCTTACAATTATTCAATACACCATATATAGTACACTTATTGGCTACAGTATAAGAAAAACAGACCAATACATAAAATCTTAACCAAATCTACTGAACCACGAAAATGACGTCAATAGTTATCAAAGGTACCATGCTTATAATTTAATACGCCAGACACGCGTTTAGTCTACATAAGACTCATCAGTGACACCTAGATCAAATTGGTTATAAAGCCAAACAAGTAAAAAGTTGAAGAGTATTTCGGATCAAAAATTCCCCCAAAAATGTGCCAAATACGGCTAAGGTAATCTACATATGGGATAAGAAACTTACTTATGTAAACAGGAAATTTATAAAAATGACCATATAATTGATATGCATGTCAACATCGAATGGCTGAATATTGGGCTGGTGATACCATCGGGAACGTACACCAACAATGGCAACGACCCAGTCAGATGACGCCAGCCAGTTGGACATGTAAACCTTACAACCTTTCCATACACCAAATATATTGCTTATACTAGTAGTATCTGAGATATGAACTTGACCACCAAAACTTAACCTTGTTCACTGATCTATGAAATGAGGTCGGGGACAAGTGAAAACATTCTGACGGGCATTGATACCTTGCAAAGTACGCACATACCAATTATCCTATTACTGATGATAAGAGAGAAATTACAAACATGTTTAACCTTTTTATTTAAGTAGTCACTGAAACATGAAAATGAGGTTATGAACAATTGGACATGTGACGGATACTTCATAACGCAAGGCATCTTTATTTAAAGTATGAAGCATCCAGGTCTTCCACCTTCTAAAAAATAAAGCTTTTAATAAATTTCTAAACGCCGCCGCCGGATCACTAATACTATGGCGAGCTTTCTGTGACAAAAGTGGACCGCTCGACAAAAGTTATGCGATAACCCCTTTCAGTGTCTGACTACTGATATGACGAAACTGCTTAGAACTTACAGTCCATCATTAGTAGTTTTGACCCTATGGTTAACTTAGTAAACACTACTATATAAAAAGAACAGAACCCTTCCTATTCGAAAAAGAAAAGTATATCATACCTTGTCTTAATGCTTAAATTTATAAAAAAAAAAAGACCACATCTTTTCGAACTTATATATCAACGCTTAAGTTATAATTGTAAGGTTGTTTACCCCTAGAACCATACAGTTATACACAATATCGATATAACAACTGTATCGCCCGAGGGAAATGCAGGGCTTTTACTTGAAAATAATTATGTAATGTTGACCATCAAAAGAAACCAAAGATAATGTAGTATATAATTACCAAAACAAACATATTTGTTACTTAAATACTAATGTAACGGTAACCACCAACAGAAACCACAGCTGATGTAGTATGTATTTATTTAGACAAATATTGTTTGTTTTGTATAAAATTCTTAACGAACTTAATGTACTCTCTTTTTCACATGCTGAAAGTCATAAACACATGTTTTTTCATAAGAAATCCATCATTTGAATACAATTAAATGATCACGCGGTTGTTATGTCCGAACAAAACGTTAAATCAGTACCACACATATTCATTGTAAGAAAGTTTTAACAATGCATATAGTGAAAATTGGTCTACCCTAATTCATCATTAAAATAACAAACTGATATAATACCGAAATGTAATTCTTCGGTTACAAAAACTGTTCTGTAATTTCTTATTCCACATGTGGAGCAGGATCTGCTTACCCTTCCAGAGCACCTGAGATCACCCCTAGTTTTGGTGGGGTTCGTGTTGTTTATTCTTTAGTTTTCTATGTTGTGTCATGTGTACTATAGTTTTTCTGTTTGTCTTTTTCATTTTTAGCCATGGCGTTGTCAGTTTGTTTTAGATTTATGAGTTTGACTGTCCCTTTGGTATCTTTCGTCCCTCTTTTTCTAACAAGGTATTAAATAAAACTGGAAATTAACATCAAGTTTAGAGAACCTCCATTTATTTTTACCGCCTAATTTCATGATGTTAGTGCATTTTTTTTTTAATTCGATGTAACTATCTTTTTTTTCTTTTTAGTTGATTTTTTCATATTCAACCTTTTTATTATGATTTAAAGACATATTGTGCATTGTAACTTATCTTAAGAAATAAATTGCAAACACTTTATGTAAACATGAAAACTTAGGAACTAAGCTTACTCCATGCATGCATGGACGAAGGCAACTAGATTATTTCTTAAGGTAAGTTCTAATGCACAATATGTCTTTAAATCATAGTAGATAGGTTGAATATGAAAAAATCAACTAAGAGGAAAAAAGCCTTGTTTTCTGTACATATATGTATATGAAACATACGAATTGTAATGTTATGTTGGTTAGTTGTCTCATTGGCAATCATACCACATCTTCTCTTTTTATATAGTCCTATCATAATAGAGCCTTTTGACAACTTTTATTACTTATAGCCGAACAAACCACTATGTCTAATATCAACGGTGTTTTCAATAAGATCATTATTTAATCCGGTTATGCTTTATTTTGTAGCAGAATTTGAGCAGCGGACTGTTTGAACATGTAAATCGTCGAAAAGACCATTTTCAAGCCATTGGATTTGTCAAATGATAAGGTCCTATTGTGTAAGCATACTAACAGAAAGTATGTAGTCGGTTTGATTTTTTTCTTTTTTTTTACAGAGATTTTCGTTGTGAAGTGATAAGATTATAACACATTATTGACTGCTGTACCTCAATTTTTCGACAATGCTACCTATGATGGGTTTTTTTCCTGATCACATATTGTTGTCAATATCATGGAAGTATATGCGACTGTCAAACAATTGAGGGGTTAAGGTAGCACAATACAAAGATTTTTTTTCTCCCAATCTCAGATTTCCAAAAACATCAATAGAACAAATTTTATACCCAATTGAATTTAGTGGTCTCGTATGAATTGATGTTGAAAACTTCATTGAAGATTTATGAGAGAATGAAATGCAATAGGAAAAATCTGAGACAGAGTTTTGCAGGTCAAACTGTGTTGTGCAAGAATCTATAAAATATTTTGGGATGCTATGAATAACAAAGAAGCTAAATTCATTCAAGTATGGACATCACAATATGGCAACTAATTACATAACAATTAATTATGTAATAATTATGTCATAATGAAATTATCACAATTTGAAAGATTAATCCCTCTTCTTTCTTTTGGTACCTCATTTATAAAATTTAAAGAAAGATGAGTGGAATTACATCAGTTTAAAGATGTCTGATTAGGGATGAAAACTCTTTGTGTTGTGCTACCTTAAGCAAGCTATAATAACATAATTGAGCTATCACTTTCTACATATGGACATGCCTGTACCAACTTAGGACAGTGTTTTTCTTTCTTTTGATATGCTTATAGATTTTCAACCTTGAAATCTGGTACTTATACGCGTCTATTGTATGACAAAATTAGAAATCAACAATTTTTTAATCTTGAAACCAAGGACTTAAACATGTACAATCTGGTCAGTGAAGTAACAACTCATTTTGAAGGCCAATATATCGTGACAGGATATTTGAGGTGCTTTTAAGTTCATGTAATTTTCTCTGATTTCTTTTAAATAACAGCTAGATCTCGTGGCTGTGTGATCATTTATGTGTAACCATGCCACACTAAGTTTAAAAGCCGTGAGTAACACTAAATGTGTAAAATCATAAAGCAAAAGATGAAAAATGAAAAATTGTCATATATAATTTTGGTGCGTATGATACGATTTTTCGGGATAAACCATTTTTAAAAACTATGTGGAGCATTATTTCATGTATATTCAGTATAGAAAGATGTTATGAAATATTGGTAATTGTGGTTGACTGGGCAGAGGGAGCATTTATTGACTTCAACTTAAGTACGAGAAATATTTTTAGGGTACGAATTTTAGGCTTATAAAAGGTCATTCATCGAATTCTCCAAATAGTTCTGGTATTTAATGATGTCGTGTTGGCGCTTTGAATTTAATCAAATCGCAAATTACATAGGAACCAACCGTCCCCTTCTTGCTGACTTGTCCATTTACTTTCCGCTATATAGCTGCTGAATAACCAGATAATTCAAAAATTGTGACTTTGTTGAATACATCTACATCTATCACTTCAAAATTGAGATAAAGAATACAATAGATGCAGATGAGTCGGCCTCATATCTTGACTTACATATATAAGTTTACAACGAGGGTCGGTTCATAACAAATCTATTTTTCGTTAACCTCTCGTTTCACAGAAAGTTCTGACTCTTAATCGTAAAATTGATTAAAATCTAGGCCAAACGGATAATTAATGTCAAATAGGGGCTCTTTTTTTTTTTTATTGAAATGAGATCATATATAAATCGTTCTCAGAATATCATTTGGAAATAAAAGAAACATTTGTATTATATAACAATATGGGTTTGTTTTAAGAAATAAGCTCCTATCGTTTGATTTTGCCATTCGATTAAGGATTTTCCGTTTTGAATTTTCATCAGAATCTGAGTGATATTACTTTTTTCCTACGGATAGTTTGCAATTGAAATCCCAATGAATGTCTTTTCAGCAAAACATTACATTTTTTTTGCTACAGCAATTATGACATGGATATACACACAATTGTGTAAAAAAAAAACAACAAAGAAACAAAAATTAAAAAACCAAACAAGAAACAAAAGTCATACCTTCCAGAAGTATTGGTCACCATCATTTAGTTTCATCAACAACAATTTACTTTTTATAACAAAAATGTATAAGCAAATGTTTTATCCGTTAAACATGTGTCGTTTCTAACATTCTGTTAAAATAGGATTTATATTTTTGTTTTGTTTTGTTATGCATTTGTAATCGCTTGCAGTTTGAACATGACGTTTTGTATAATTGTTCTATTATTTCATGTTGTATCAAATATGTTGTGTAAGTCTTAAGAGGATTAGCTTCGAGCATCTGCTTTAAATGTAGTTACCACAGATTCTTGCATAATATATCAACGCTATAATCTAAGAATAAATTGAATAAAAATGCAGTACACTAAACGTTGAAAAGAGAAAAAGATCCCAAAGAGTCAAAAACAAGCTGACAGTGCCATAACAAAATGCGAAAAACCACATAACGATAAACAATAGTACACAAAACACAACATAGATTACTAAAGAATTATTTTGTTGTTTTTTGGAGAATAGAACGCGATTCTGATAACAACGATTGGAACGTATCAATCGTCATCTGTAAAACAGATATTCAATAACGCTCAACTAACTCGTTATGTTGTCCGTATAATTTGCAGAAGGATAGAGTTACCTTCACCTCTTGGAATCGTGTTTCAATAGCTGCCCTGTTTTTATTACAACAGTTTTTTTTGGACTATTGTTTTATATTCATTTTTATTTCATCATGAATGTTCAGATGAATATGTAGCATCAACAGTATGATCGTTTTCTGAACCATGGACATTGAAACAGCGGTTTTTCTATTCATTTCTAAAACTATACATACGAAATAATCAGCGTCTTATTAGAATGACAAAGTGATGTATCAATAAAATGTTATATTAGTGACCCCCTGACGTTATCGGGGTAAAATGTTAATTTCAACGGAAAAGAGGGTGCAAATATTTATGCAACTGTTAACCAAATATCACGACCTAATCACAAATTAAATATGTAAACAAAGCAAAATACCATGATGGGACACGATCAAATAATCTTCATAACTTAGAAATGACACATACAAATACTGAAACAACTGCGTACCAAATATCATTGACTAAATGCAACTGAGTGGTTCTACATAAACTGACCTGAAACTTAACTACACCAACGGGAGCAGCATGCTTTCATCTTTTTTTGAATTATTGTTTCAATAGTATTTATACCGGGTGCGGGAATTTCTCGCTACATTGAAGACCTGTTGGTGACCTTCTGCTGTTGTGTTTTTTTTATTTTGGTCGGGTTGTTGTCTCTTTGACACATTCCCCATTTCCATTCTCAATTTTATCCATAGATCAAGACAACAATCAATTTTATTATGTGTATAGTTTGTTATCGTGCAAGGTCAAATGTCAGTAAAGAAAAACCGAGCGTCGCATTATAATATCCTCTTCAAAAGAGATGATAGACCTTAACTTATCATTGCCGAAAATTAATGCAAATATGAATTCTGACAGCACTGTTTGATCGTTTGATATATTTAAGTCTTCGAATGCCGCAACTAAAAAAACCGAGCCATGTATTCAATCAACGATCGATGTAAAACAGTCTGATATGGTTAATCTTACTAGCCTTACTAAAGCCATATATTGTTTTAGGTACCGTCATTTGGCTATGTATACAATTCCAGAGTATAGCAAAAGTAAAAAAAAAAAGAGAATATGCCAGAATATATTTTTATTTCACATAATCGTTTGTTACGAACCAAATCTAATGTGCAATATATTATGGATTTGTGGCCTCAAAGTTTAAATTGAATCTCCTAAAGACTCGCGTAAAACGAATGATTTAGAAGAGCTGTTGAAAATTCTACATGTTCAAGAGAAATACAACCATAAACAAATGACTTGGTGGGTGCCACAGCTGCTGAAGATTTTCTTCATAGGGCACCACTAGCCTAGTAGTAAGAATTCTGTGTGGACTTGAATTATCATTGATATGGTCATAATTCATAATAAATCTTCAATTTCGAACTTTATGTTTCAGTTTCCCGATTCTAACGCCTTTTGGTGAGTAGTCAAAACCTGAGACTACTATAACACGTTATAGTAGTCTCAGTCAAAACGTACAAAATGTTAATCATGGAGTATATGGAAGCAGGACAAGTCGCCCCACTGGCAAGTCGCCCCACACCTAATCGCCCCACTTTTTCACCAACTCGCCCCACTTTAAAAAAAACCGCCCCAAACTGGATCACAAACTCGCCCCACTTTTTAAAAAATCGCCCAAAATGTGAAATTGGTTAAATCATGTTTAATATTACTCCTGCCAACTCGCCCCACTTAATGGAAAACGGTAATATTTAGATTAATATAAAATTAAAAATTAAAACTCGCCCCACTTAAATGAAAACTATTAAACACGTCACAAAAATGCTGTTCCTAACCTTCTATCTGCTTTATTTCAACTATGCAGAAGAAAAGAACAAAAAAAAGGAAGCATTTCAAACATTCTCATAAGTGGGACCAATTGGAAAGCCAACACACATTTCAGTTTAATTATTCTATTCATAAGTGGGGCTAGTTGGTAGCCTTTAACTCTATTCATACTTGTACTATTCATAAGTGGGGCTAGTTGACATTCACATTACCGAAATATTAATACTCACTTCTTACTGCTATATTGAAAAAAAGGAATAATATAAGAAGTTTCTATAAGGTTTTCAATGGGATAGCATCTTTTTCCATAAGTGGGGCGAGTTGGCAGGAGTAATATTCACAGAATTTAACTTATATACAACGGGATAACATCTTTTCCATAAGTGGGGCGAGTTGGTATTACTACATTCATCCTGGTTAATAATATAATATAAATCTAGATATTATCGTTTTCTTTTAAGTGGGGCGAGTTGGCAGGAGTTGGCAGGAGTAATATTCACGGAATAACATCTTTTTCCATAAGTGGGGCGAGTTGGCATTACTACACTCATCCTGGTTAATAATATATTAATCTAGATATTATCGTTTTCCATAAGTGGGGACAGTTGGCAGGAGTAATATTCACGGAATTTAAGTTATATACAACGGGATAACATCTTTTTCCATGAGTGGGGCGAGTTGGCTTTACTAAATTCATCCTGGTTAATAATATGTTAATCTAGATTTTATCGTTTTCCATTCAGTGGGGCGAGTTTTCAGGAGCAATATTAACGGGATTTAACACATTTCACAAGTGGGGCGATTTTTTAAAAAGTGGGGCGATTTGGTAATCCAGGTTGGGGCGTTTTTTTTTAAAGTGGGGCGAGTTGGTGAAAAAGTGGGGCGATTAGGTGTGGGGCGACTTGCCAGTGGGGCGACTTGTCATGGATTCGAGTATATGATGTGTTAATTAAAATAAACTAAACGTTGGCACGTTTAACAAAGAAACAACACTGTCGAAAGGGGGGAGGGGGTGAAATATACCTGAGGGACATTCAAACTCGTATAATGCATTTTTTATTCTCCGTTGAAGCATCTACTGGCTATGTTTTTGAAAACTTTTAAATTAAGAAATAATTCATGGAAGCTTGAATTTATACTTTTTTACCATGGGTTGATTATTTATGCTTAATAGTTTACTAAGAGCGTTAGTGAGGTATGAAGTGTCGATATATAGATCCAATTCATGGGGAAATCAGTACAAATTCAAGCCCGAATATTTTATTCATTCTAATAAGAAGATCGGCATTTTTTGCATTCTAGGTGGCGGCAAATATTTTCTATTCCTTACTTAAACACGCTAGGGCGAAAAAAAACCTTATTAAACTACGTACATACTCATTCTATTCACAACTACAATATAAGAAAATGCATGGGTATCCAACAAATTCTTGACTTCGTTTGATTATCTTTTCATGTTTTGATGACCTTCCAATTCGTGTTTTTCTTGTACAATATCCATGTTATTATACGTCATAGTTCGAGCCGATCGTCCAAAGGCGTCATTTGACATCGGATAACTCGTCCATTTGAAAAGGCAAACAATGTGGTAGGAGAGTGATTGGAATTGCCAAAAGACATCACGACGATGCCGATCAGCTGGCAACCAATGTATTCGTATTTACAAAGAGTGTGTACTCTGACACGACATTTAAAGAACGTCATTTCATAATTTAAGTGTGTAGTGTGTGAGGTAGTGTGTGACGACCACGAGGACCTTGCAAGGTACGCACATACCAAATACTAGTATAGTTATCCTCATGATGTGAGAGAAATATAGATTAAGGCAATTAAATTGTTATACTCATTAAAATAAAAAAAAAAAAACTGAATGTTTCTTTGAACATATATGCTGCATATATCTTAAAAGACCTTAATGTTGCTGTCCGAATACATGACAAATACGTAATTTTCCATCGTGTAATTACCATAACAATATATACCAATCTAACTGCACCAGATGCACATTTTTATAATTTTGTCTCTTCATTGAGGCCATAATAGTTGAAATTCAAAACTTAAAACAAACAATGGAGAGCTATATTAAAACTATAAGGGATCAAAAGGGTAACATATATATTACTGGATTGAAATTGCTTTTCAAAATTTTATCAACAGCAATTTCAATAAAACAATATACAATGTTGATGCCAGTGCAAAAGTAATGACTTTTTGGCTGGTGATAGTCTTGAACCAACAGTCTCCCAGCAGAGGTATCGACCCAGTGGTAGTAATAACGATAACGGTACCAGTTTTCACGTACAACATCCGAATTTCAAAAATCAATCTCCCCTCAGTGATGCTCGAGGCCAGACCATTTGAAATCCGAAAAACTTAACTTAAACGATGAAGAGCTAATAGAACTATTTAAGGGACCAAAAAGTGTCAGGCTAAATTCGGATTAGTAATCGGAGCTATGAATGAGGAACATAAATAAAAATACATAAACTGCTTGATAACGGAATTATATCATGATTGAAAATTTCATTTTGAAACTCAACATATACTCTTGCATTATTTACAAAAACGAAATTCAGAACAACCATAGGTCCTTTACATGTTCCTTCGTATTTTCAACCAATGATAAAAAAAAATATGTCTCCATTCATGTAGTTGTAAGTGAAATTGAATCAGTCCTGTTCTGGCATAAACAATTCTAATCCTGGTATCTGGAATGAGTTTATTTGTCAACTTTTTCATTTCTTAAGAGGCACCTTCGTATCAGAGCTTTTGAAGAGAATGAAAAGAAACAGGTCCTTCTGATATACTAATGTAGATGATGCCCTTTACTGAAATAGTCAAAATTTGGCAATGACTATTGATCCTACTAACCCCATTGAATTTGAAATAAATAAAACATCAGAAAAATATAAGGTCTGCTTCTAACTTGCACATATAAAAAAAAAATTGAATTTTCATATTAACAGTTACATTTTCTTTGCAATGACTTTTAAGCACAGCATATAAATTATAAATCTATCAGTTGATACAATATTTCATGATTTAGTTAACTGTTATGGAACATATGTAAAACAGTTGACCACTCGTCATACCTACAAATTGGTTCCCAAATTATGACTAAACTTGATTTGACTTGTCACTTATCAGTTACAAGCAATGAGTATAAATAACTAGAGGTACAGTTACTACTTATACTTACAGAATATCAGATTGAACCAGGTTTTTTTTGTGTAAACTTTTATTCTTTAATGCTTGTGATTGAAATGAAATACATGTGTTAGCCAATGTGAATAGTAGTAAATGCTAGTTGTTCGATTAACCCACCATTTTCTACATAAGGCAATACTTGTACCAAGTCAGGTATATGACAGTTGGTTTCCATTCATTTGACATGTATAAGCTTTTGAATTGTATTGAATTTTGGTATTTTTATAATGTTATTTTTACTTTCTGATATCAAATATCAAGAAAATATAATTTGTATTTTAATGCATTATAATTTCTTACATACATGTTTAGTGTATGTAACCATTTAAACAAATGATTAGACATAAGAAAGCAAGAAGATCAGTGACATATCTGAAATCGTGTCACAGCTACAAACAAATATAATGTCTCGAACCAATTAGCTTACAAATATGAAGCTTTGAACCAAATATCAAGTACCTTTGAATTGAGGTAAAGCAAGTTGTAAAGAAACGTCTTCTATATTAAGCAATGCAAATTACATATATATACATTATTTGGCCTTTTCAACTTTTTTGGATTCGAGCGTCACTGGTGAGTCTTTTGTAGACGAAACGTGTGTCTGGCGTATATACTAAATTTAGTCCTGGTATCTAAGATGAGTTTATTTATATGAATGCAGAAAACAGGAATGAATGTGAAAATATGTAACAATGTGTAGCTTACTGATATACATTGTATACCATATATATCACAAACTCTGCTTTGTAATTGCTGATAGAAATGCAACAGAAATATTAGACAGACATACAGATGTAGAAAATTACACCCCTACTCAGTTGGAACAGGGATTTTATTAGTTCAGTCTCAAGAAAATGTTTTAAAATCAACCTGATGTTAAGACTGTATCTATATGTTTTACTTACTCAGTCACCGAATTTAAGTTGGCTCCTGAACAATTATTGGAAATCTCAAAATTTAACAAATTAACAAAAAAGTTTCTATAAATTTATTTGTTTGATCCCATAAATGTCATGTAACCATATCAACGATGTAAAAAATAAGACTACTCAGTGTATCTATAAAATATAATAAAACTTACTATCACATAAACATAAGCAAGATCTGGTTCAACAAATCTTTCGGTTATAAAACTCCTCAGCAATGGAAATCAAGGGAAATGAAAGCAATATCTTTCATTAGAAACATTATAGAAAACTACTATTTAATTTTTAAACTGTGAGGTGGATTTTATTTAAAATAGATTTTTGTTGGAAGAATCAGTGTAAGATATAAAATATGGCCAATAATACCAATTCAATTTCATTTAGGGAGTCCAGAAAATGTCTGTTTAAATTGTAGTTTTGGGATGCATTAGTTATAAAACTATTTTCAATGTAGTGGATAAATGTGTGATTCAATAAAGCCGCCCTCATAGCTTAAGGATATAATATACAGCATGAAAGTAATGATTCTTAAACAAAACAAACTGAATATTCCTTATCATCAAATTTAAGGAACTTCAACATTTGCCATACAAAATTACGCCTTGAACAAGTAATCACTACAATTTATCATCTAATGTTCTTTATTGAGGAAGAGTTCATAAAAAGACAATACAATATTTAACAAAAATAAAAAAAATTAAATTTAATTCATTAAACATAATATTTGGCATCTTATAATTGTGGACGGAATGAATCATTGTATAAAAAATGTCTAGTATAAAATATCTTTGACACACCACCTATTCATATAATAGTAACAATAACATGTTTATATATGTTTATCTATACACACTAACAATGTATTTATATATCATTCTAGGATATACAAGGTCATGATATCTGAGCGAGCAATTAATCAACAATAAATACACACACACATAAAAAGACAAACATTAAGTAATGCATCTGCTTCAAGAATCTATATTAGCAACAGCCTTACTAAACATCTTTTGAAAAGTGTCATCAAATAAATTAATAACTCATTTATAATGCAATGAACAAATGCTCTGAAAGACACACATGCAGCAATATATAAACTACCAAAATTTAGTACAATTGTTTCCAATCATAAAAGCATCAAATTATTATTTGCAAAAATTGTATGACATCTATTCTACATTATGAAATTTGTCATGTTTTAATGTATAAAATATATAAAAACATTCAAAAAGAATGTATCATTCCACTTTAATTTTTCAAAGCAATGAGGTCTTGTTGCGATTAACAGAATACAGAAAAAAGGGCTAAAGAAGTGAGCCAAACAAATTCAGAGAATCTTCACTAAGGGGGCATTAAAACATAAAGAACAGAGAACAATGGTCCAATTTTTAAAAAAGAAAATGGACTTAACAATTAAAGAAAACATAAATAAAGATCCTCAGTATGGATTATAAAAAGATAATGAAATTTAATAAAACACTATTCAATATCACAATGTGGACAGTCACACTTATTGACAAAAATATAAATAATGTAAATAAAAAAAATCCATAAACTTGATAAATTTAGTGCTTGAATATATAGATGATAATCATAATTTTTTTAATTTGTTTTAATGAAGAAGAAGAAATACCCCAATAAAACAGGTAACAAATTGATGATAATATTAGAGATTAATGATCATCATAATGAATTGATGAGGTATTTTTATATTGGCACATCTTGTAGAGTAGGAGTTTCTGCTCTGGAACAGAGTGCTGTATCTTCCGTCTCAATGATGCAGTCCAAGTGTAGAATCTTTATAGGGCTATTGGCACGAGGACTACAGGGGGGAGTGCTGAAAGTATATAAGGTAAGATTGATCTGACTGTGTTTCACAATAATTCTGGCAATGTGCTTGAAATTCAGTCAGCAAAGAGAATAAAATATTTCTGAAATGTATAATGATGTTGATAGTTAAAAAAATATTAACCAGAGACTATTTTTTATCTTTTAACAGTCTCACTGGTATTTAGAAAACAAAAATGAACACTTTGACAAGTTTTGCACTTCTTATCACTTTTCTGGATTTTTCTTCTTCAGAAATGCTCAAACCTATTAAACAGTTTGAAAATTATACCATGTCTTCTTATTTTGTTTACATTTGAATGCTAATAATGTACAAATATGTTAAAATGTTAGGAGCTATATCATCAAACTAATAATTCAAAAGCTTGACCTTTCTTCTGTTTTTTTTCCAATTATTTGGTGCTTTGCTTTTTCTGTAAATTAATTAAGCCATATTTCACTATTTTTTCAAAAACTAGAATATTTTTCTCAACCTTAAAAAGCTTTACATGGTTTCTTTAAAAAAATCGCACAGTGTCATATTTGATGCAAAAATCTTTTATACCTACTAGCCCTTAAGCTCATTTCAAGAACATACTTTTACAGGTCTAAACAACTTTTTATGAACTTTCACTAGCCCAAACCAATTTTTATAATTACAAGCCATAGGCTTAGGGCTAGCATTTTATTTCAGTCTTAGACTGCAGTGAATGCCTGCTTAAAATTTGTTTGCATGTTGAAAAGATAGTTCTTTTGCTTATCTATTATTTTGCAAGCTGCATTTGTTGAATTTTGTTGTAGTTCTTGTGAAAAATAAGATATAACTGTTTAGTTAGTACCATGCTACCTATGAAATATCAACAACACATTTACATTTTTGCAGCCAAGAAAAATACTCATTCAATAAAAGACAAACTAATTATAGAATTGTTAGTTCTGAAAGTTTCAAGAATCATGCTTTCTAAAAAAAAGTTCTTGATTGTTGCCTGAAATTAAAATGTATTGCAGAAAACCTTAAATAAACATCTGTATTATATTAATATAATAATACTACAAACATGCTTACCATTGATGGATAATGAAAAACTATCTGATGAAGAAATGACAAAGGCACAGCACTCGGTACAAATTGCAGATCCCACCACCATAGAATTCACAGTCAGGCACACACCAACACAAGTTAACAATGTCAATAGGTTAAGCTAAGAAACACATCTGGTCAAATGTGACCTTAATGTTGTGCACAAATACTCTTCATGGTTTCATGTCGCTTGAATTTAAGTTTATAGCAAATAAACTGTCATGCTTTTTCTAAATATTCAAATATTTCAAAATATTTTTTCCGTCATAGATTTCAATTTGAGCAAGCATGATTATCAAATGATACTTTAAAAATTAAAAATCAATAAATTTCAGAACTGCTTTCTCAAGGCTTCAATCCAAGTTTCTTACAGATTCAAGACTATTATATCTAAAACAGTGTACTTATACAAAATAGTAAGCTATAGTTTAATCAAATCCAAATTAAAAACTATAAAATGCAGCATAAGAAAGGAATATATATAATTGTATTTAAAAATAGTGATTATCACAAATGAAATTAACACAGCTAAATTAAATGAAAATCATTTTAGTACAAAATGTTGCATGACGATGTATCTTAATGAAAGGCATTAAAATATGAAGAATAATGCAAGCATTACTACAAAATTATTATTCACTTATATTTGCTTTTAAAAAGTCAAATGCAAATTTGTCAGTATAAAAAAGCGTCATGATTTAATATGGCACAACATTATTGATGTGACTAGCTCTACCTATAAACTGTATCTTGTGGTGGCGGGTTATAGAAGTGTGATTGGCCTATCTGTGGTGATGAACCGAGCATCCGTGAAAGGTGTTGTTGATGAGGGTGATAGTAATCAGAAAGATCAGTTAATTCAGGTAGGGAGCCTTGAGGGGAACGCCAACCTAGTGAGGAAAAAAGGAAAATTTATTAGTGTTTGTGCAAATCTCGAAAAACCCAGTAACTCAAACTTGACTCTTTTCATGATTTTCCATTCAGTATTAATTCTGTGTTATAACCAATTCCTGAATTGCCCGAAAACATCAAATTGAGGATTTTTTTTTACATTTATTTCAGTAAAATTTATGGGAGACTGTCAAGTTTGAGCTACCTATGATCTGAAAAGATTTTATTTAGATGTGAAATGTGCTTTAAAAAAAAACAACTTTTAAAACTAACATGTGCATTTAGGTTATGGTATTTAGTACAATATCTTTCTTAAAAACTTTCAACTCTTTAATAATACTGGTCAACATCATTATAACATTCAAATGTCTAGATGCAATTTTAGTGTGTGTTTTTTTTTTTATCTAGACAATTTCCCACCTTTCAATTGATATATAAAACTATAACCCCAAAAACATTCTGCTTAGTTTCCAGCAAAAGGGAAAAAATGTAATTCAATAAATCATAATAAGGGAGATAATATCAAAAGTGCCAGTGCCTGGTGAATATGAGCAAATGAGTATATAGTTGTAACACTTATCCAAAATCCAACATAATATGTTCATGCATAAATATAATAACTGTAACTGTAACCAGTGCTGTCCATGTATACCAGAAAATTAATACAAACTTATAAGACTTACAATCGAAAAATATCAGTTTTCTGAAACAATGGAATTTTTAAATACTGTTATTCAATAAAGCATTTCCTTTGACATATATACACAAATAACAAGATGGAATTTAAAATGACCTACAAGACAACCTCCTCAATGGTCAGAATACTAGAATGTAAGCTTTAAAATATTTTTACAGGGAAGATATATATGGAAAAATTTATACACAAATAACAAGTTGGAAGTTAAATTACCAACAAAGACAAGACACTTCAATGGTAAGAATACTAAAATGTAAGCTTTAAGAATAGTTTTACAGGAAAGCCATAAATGGAAAATTTCACTATTGTCAAAGTTGATTTGAAAATGTCTAATTAACTGATTTCATACTGTAAATTATAGTGAATAATATTTGACTTTTAGATGGCTTCTTTGAAGATTAAGACATATACTTAATTCAAGTTCTCTCCCATTTGTATTAAAAAAAAGTCTTAAGATGTTCCGGGTTATTTCAAAATGTAGTACTTTGTTTGATTTTATGTGCTTTATTTATTTCAGACAGTGCTACCCTCTACAACACCTAAAGTTTAATAATGTATAACTTTTTACTTCCACTACTATTTTTTATTTATGATGATAATGAGTTGATGCAAGCATATACTGTGCATTCAGCCAAAACAAGTTATGATATGCAAAGAACTAAATTTATCCTCTAAACTGTATCCTACTACAACTAAATCTACCCCATTACAAACTTATGAAGTACCTTCCATTCAAATTTATGCTTTAAAACTGTAACTTGCTGAAATATGAAATTATTAAGATTAACTTCCCTTTATTTTTATATTAAATACTGAACTGTATACTGCTCAATATTGTTTACAACACTATTTCACACAGTCAAAATCCTGAATTGTATACTGCACAATAATGTTTACAATACTATTTCACACAGTTAAAATCCTGAACTGTATACTGCACAATAATGTTTACAACACTATTTCACACAATTAAAATCCTGAACTGTATACTGCACAACATTGTTTACAACACTATTTCACACAATCAAAATCCTGAACTGTATACTGCACAACATTGTTTACAACACTATTTCACACAATCAAAATCCTGAACTGTATACTGCACAACATTGTTTACAACACTATTTCACACATTCTATACTTAATGTCCTCGGTGCTATGGTCCTAACCAATGAAATGGTTGCATGCTGTCAAATCATTTGTCAATTCTGGTGCATATGTCAAGTGTTTTTATTGTCTCCGTTCTGTGACTCAATATTTAGGAGATAACTGTATTGTATTTCAGCATCAATTGGTGATTTGATGGTCACAAATAAAGTTTACTGGCGAAGCATTAGCAGAGATATTAAACGGGTATTTGCGACCATCAAATCACCAATTGATGACCTTGGAGCTTAAAATCGATATTGTTATCTCCATTCTAATGAAACTGACTGAAAACAACGTTAAAACATGTATTCAAAATTTGTCATATATCGTCTGCGCTTGCGCATACATTCCATAGCATCAACTGTCAATTTTGAAAGTTAGTGACTTTATCCAATTAAAATGAATGTTACAAACGTTGTTGCATTAGAATGCATTTAAATATGACTGTGCACAGATTGAAAGAAATTATAACTTCTAGGTAAAATGTTAACTCTGAAGTTTGTTCAAGGGGCTACCAGTGTTAGCCTTTGAAAGTAAAGTGACTGACAAAAGAAGCAATTATGACAAAAAGTGCAGATATGAGGAGCACAGACCAGGGAGAAAATTTAAGAATGAATATAAACAACATAAGCTTAATTAATAGATTTTTGTTTATGGACAGACAAAAATCTGTTTGGTCAGACACAACCTACAATACTGTCTTACCGATTGTCAGACAGAAACAACTAGAGGCTCTAAAGAGCCTGTGCCGCTCACCTTGGTCTATGTGAATATTAAACAAAGGAAGCAGATGGATTCATGACAAAATTGTGTTTTGGTAATGGTGATGTGTTTGTACATCTTACTTTACTAAACAGTCTTGCTGCTTACAATTATCTCTATCTATAATGAACTTGGCCCAGTAGTTTCAGTGGAAAATGTTAATAAAAATTTACAAATTTTATGAAAATTGTTAAAAATTTACTATAAAGGACAATAACTCCTTAGGGGGGTCAATTGACCATTTCGGTCATGTTGACTTATTTGTAAATCTTACTTTGCTGAACATTATTGCTGTTTACAGTTTATCTCTATAATAATATTCAAGATAATAACCAAAAACAGCAAAATTTCCTTAAAATTACCGATTCAGGGGCAGCAACCCAACAACGGGTTGCCGATTCATCTGAAAATTTCAGGGCATATAAATTTTGACTTGATGAACAATTTTACCCCTATGTCAGATTTGCTCTAAATGCTTTGGTTTTTGAGTTATAAGCCAAAAACTGCATTTTACCCTTATGTTCTATTTTTAGCCGTGGCGGCCATCTTGATTTGATGGCCGGGTCACCGGACACATTTTTTAAACTAGATACCCCAAATATGATTGTGGCTATGTTTGGATTAATTTGGACCAGTAGTTTCAGAGGAGAAGATTTTTGTAAAAGTTAACAACGACGGACGCAAAGTGAGGGGAAAAGAGTTTGACACAGACTGTTTACACAGTTTAAATCCTGAAGGTACTAATCCAACATCCTTTTTTAACCAACACATTTGCATGGTCCGAAAATATGCCTATCCTTGCAGAAAAAAACTGAGTATTCCAACACCCTGCTTAATCCAACATTTTTTTCTGGTCCCCCAGTGTGTCAAATAACACAGGTTCCACTGTATACTGCACCATATTGTTTTCAACACTATTTCGCAGAAACAAAATCTTGAACTGTTTACTGCCCAATATTGTTTACAATGCTTTTTACACAATTATACATTACAATAATTTAATTTTGGATGTAACACGTCTTCTGATTGGCTGACATTATTTTGTTATCAGCCCATAGACATAATTTAGTCATGTGACCGTGACATCATCGACGTTTTTTCATGGTTTTCTACGGTTTAAAATGGAATTTAGAATTAAATTATAAGAAATGACTGTAATATTTTTTCTGTCTATTCGAAATAACATAAAAAATGTGGTGCACACTGTTAAATAACCCGCTACGCGCGTTATTCAGTGTGCACCAATTTTTTTATGTTATTTCTTCATAGACAGAAAAAACACTACAGTCATTCCTTAAATATTGATTAATTTCAGACATAAAATCATAATTCAGAGATATAGACTTACAGATATCATATCATGGTGTACCTAAAATGCATTTAAAGTCATTTTGCTGTAATGTTTAGTACTATTAAAGAGTCCATTGTAGTCTTGTTTAGTACTATTTTTTTTAGTAAGATATTTACAGTGGTGACTTTTTAATATATAGCAGTACATCTTTTAGATGCATATACAGCCCCTTGCTGGATTTTGACCTAAAATATTTCCAAACAAGAATGTGTCCCCAGTACACGGATGTCCCACTCGCACTATCATTTTCTATGTTCAATGGACCGTGAATTTGAGGTAAAATGTTACTAAAAACTCTAATTTGGCATTGAAATTAGAAAGATCATATCATAGGGAACATGTGTACTATGTTTTAAGTTGATTGGACTTCAACTTCATCAAAAACTACCTTGACCAAAAACTTTAACCTGAAGCGGGACAGACGGACGAACGAACAGACGAACAAACAAACGGACGTAAGTGGGGCATAATATTGTAGGTGGGACATAAAACTATCAAACTTTACCAGTGTTGATGCTAATATAAAGGTTTTGTGAACTAGGAAAAAATTAATATGCTGAATTAGGAAAATAAGAAAAAACAGGAACAATGTCTTTTGTTTCATTAAAAGAACTAGAATTTATTCAAATAGGGAGAAGGTAAAGGATTAAAATTTCAATGAGCCTAATGCAAAGCTTAACCACACTGGCTGAAGCATAAAGAGCAGGAATCAACAAAACACAACATCACATCTAACTTTACCTAAGAAATGATGTGATACAATATAATTCATATAATCATCAAACTGTCTACAGACAACATCCCCCCCTTAAATAGTATTAAGTTGTATCTGTGAGAACATAAGTACCTAAATGGACTTGGTGTAACATAAATGATTAGTAACTTATTAATTGAGGAACAGAATATATTCATAATTTAACACACTTAGTGTTACCTTGTTGAATGTACAAGTACAAATCATTTCCTCTACTTCTGCTCTCTTTCTCACTCTCAAAAAGGGTGTTTGAAGATTTCATGTACATAAGAATAAAAGTAGGTTATATTTTTTGTGCAGTAAAATTAATAAGTGGTGAATTCTAAGTAAGCATAAAAGTTTATCAGCATGTAAACAGTGGTTACTTCTATAACATTTCAAATATATGTGTCAATTTAACTTTTTCAACTTCCATTTTAGGTCTTAATACTATCGAAACTTGCCTACCAATAAACCTTATTCTGGTAAAGGGAAGATGCATAAATACTGTCCTAAGAGCACTAAAAATAAATTATTCATAAAGAGGGGCAAAATTTAATAAACTAGTTTGATGCATTAACAGTAATAATATACAGGTAACCATTTGAAAATAATTATATATCAAAATTAATTTGCATGTTCCATTTCATTTACAGGCAAAAGAATTAAAACTGGACATGGATTGTTAAAAAACAAAAGTAATTCCTATACAATGATAATAAATGACACAAGTGTTTCAGCCTGTCTAATTGTTACTTTGGGTATAACTTTAGGGTTAAAACATTGGGATTTATCTTATACCAACACAATAAGGTATACATCTATTAAAAACAACCACTGTTTAGTGCTTTAGTAATACTAGTGTGGTATAAAAGGTGATATTTCAATGTCAAATTACTAAAGGTTATCAAATACCAATTTTCATTGATTTTAAGAACGCAGTGAGTGAATTCTTTTAAAAATCCTAAATATTTATCAAACTGAACTAAATGAGGTTTAAGAATAACTTCAGATAGAAAAAACTCTTTAACGCCAAAAACAAAAAAAATGTGAAAAATGAAATTATGTCAGACATAGTGATTGCTTATTCAGTTTTCTTCCCCTCATTTATTTTATTCAAAGCCTTATACATTGTATCTCCATTCACTTGTTTATCAATGACAACTGGTATATGTAGAAAATTATCAAGAATAAGGTAAAACTTGTACGTAAAAAAATAACAAAACATCTGCTACTTACAACATTCACAGACTAAAAATACAAAATAAATGGACATCTTTATACATAAGCTTCATAAATAACCCATTGCTCACCTTGCATATACACATTTTTCTGAATTGAATTGGGAATTTTTGTCACCTCCTGTTAAAACATTGTTTTAAAGTATCAACTTCAAGTACCTTAGGTTTTGATTTTACCATATAAAGCAGCTTGTGTAATGGTGGCCATATTGCTTGCTGTACACTATTATCTGAATGTTTAGGATATTGTTGTCAAATAGACTTGTGATAAAGCCAACACGAAAGCAAAGAAAGCTCAAAAGTAGCTCCTCTACAAATAGTGGAAGGTTTCAAACTCTTTATCATATTTGTTTGGCAAAGTGACTAAAATGACTGTTATATGTTGGCTTTTGACCAATAATAAATTTTGAACCTCCAGGAAAATTTCAAATATGGTCATATCCTACCCAATTAAGGTGAAACCTCAATTCCAGCAAAACAACAGGAAAAAAGTGCAAAGCTAATAACTGGAAAACAACCCCTCTCCCCTAAACTATAAATAGATAAACAATAGTTATCAAGGCACCACTACTCATAAAGCTTTGAAATATTCAAATTGTCTATTTATAGTTTCTGTACAAAGATTATTAAATCTTTTAAAACAAAACTGGAAATAAAAATAGAAATGCTATTAAAAATAATATCTATGGCGTAAACAACAAAAGGAAAATTTAAAAAAAAAAATGTGATTTTCCATAGTGAAACCTAAACCTCCATTGCCATACTGTACAGTGCCAAAACCCTATCATAACTGGTAATAGATAAACCAATGCAAATCTAAAATGCATCTACATCAATGCCCAAACCAAAGCAGTAAATTCCATACCAAAGTTTTTATTTTCATGTCTTCGTCTACTTCAACAGATTGGTCAGCTAATGAGCAAGAATCATATTTACATAGTTAGAACAGAAATTTTCATGTGATAAATACACCATAATAAATATTCCAATATGCAAATAATTTTTTGGTTCTTCTGTATTCAACAATAATCACAATTAGATTAAAAGATACATCCTGCACCCATGCTTTGCTTACAAGGATTTACAATGATCTGTTCTCCTTTCTGTTCTGGCAATTTTTAAATCAGCTGATGAAATTACTGCTTCTTTTTAAAAAAAAATGAGGAATGTGTCCATGGGACAAAGATGTTGCTCCTGCTTGCATATCATATAAAGTTATAAAGGGACATAACTGAAGAACGGTTAGAGTGAGCAGCTAAATTTGTACTTAATTTTTCCAATTTTTCCATTTGTAAAGGGGCATAACACTAGAACAGTTAACGTGACACCACCAAAATTCAAACTTCACATGTATATAATAGTAATAAGCATTGTGTATAAGTTTCATGGCAATTAGTTGAGGCAAACTAAAGTAAGAGAACAGAGACACATTTATCAATTTTTCAATTTGTAAAAGGAGGCACAACTCTAGAACTGCTAAAGTGATGCCACCAAAATTCAAACTTAATCTGCATTTAGATAGTACTAAGCATTGTGTACAAGTTTCATAACATTTGGTTAAGGCAAACTTAAGTTAGAAACGGCAACTAACTTTGGGACGTACGTACAGACAAGGGTAAAACTAAATGCCCCTTCTGCTACTGCGATGGCATAAAAATATGTGCTTTTTTTAAAAGAAAGAACCAGGCAATGCCAAAATGTCTTTAACACAGAGAGTACATCGGAGCATTGTCAGATCCTTGTAAGCAAAGTGTGAACACAGGATATGTATTGCAGAGTGTAATAAGAAGGATTTTTTTAAGACAATTCACATATAAGATTAATTACTATAGTGACAATAAACTTGAATAATTTACAGGAAAATATTGTTTATAAATTATTCCTATTTGAACGACTTTTTCTTACAGTGTATTCTATCTTACCATGTATCATATTATCATAGGCAAGTGATGATGGTGTGACTGGAGTTGAGGCCCTTGATCTTTTACTGAAGTAAAAAAACAATATTAAACATTTGATACATATAGACCAATAAACTATTTAATCAACAAAAATGCTTTAACTTTCTCTTTTTATCATGTGGTAGCATGCTGATTTTTAACACATACAAATATTCAATTTGATATCATTATGCCAAGAAGCATAAAATGCTTGATTGATTGAAAAGGATATGCTGCAAATTCTGTGAAGCAGATTATCAATAAAAAATGAAAATATAACCTTATCACAATTTGAAAAGAACTAGTTTTACTGTTGTGTTATTATTAGTATAAACTGAACCCATATTCAAAATCATAGACATACTAAGTCCTATTGGCAACAGCTGATCTTGGCCTTTGAAAATTATCTGGTAATCCATCTTTCCAGCCAGGAACATGTGAATTTCTAGGTCGTTGTGACATCTTTTCCCAGTGAAGGTCACGTCCTCCAGCCAACCATTCAGTTCCAGCTCTGACCTGTAGAACAGCACTTTTAGGTCTGTGATGAGGAGGTATTCCACGGCTAGCAGGAGAGGATGGTCTTTGAGGAGGAGGTGACTTTCTTCTTGCTGTAAAACACAATTTATCAATACAAAAAGCTTAGAGAGAATTATTGCCTAAAAGCATGATTATTATAACGGTGAAATACAGATGACTAGCTGTAATCTTCAAAGAAAGGCTACAGCTTGTTTCCATTTCTACTGATCGATGTGATGGATTACCAGAAGATAAATGGCAAAAGCAGCAGATATAATTCAGCAGATTCAGATAATCATGACATCTTAAAATAAAAATACATTTGTAACAGTGAACAAATATACTTCTGTACAATTTCAAAATTGTACAGGAATGAATGAATAAATATGTTTACCTGTACATACTAGTGACATTTTATAGACAAATACAAGACCTACACCTCAAAACATGTTCTGTTTACATTAAGGAAATAACAGCACTAAACTTAAAAGAAAATTGTTCTTGATATAGCTTAGAAATATTTTACTTGATAAAGGTTCTTATCAAAACACACACAACACACATTTAATAGTACTTTGAGGTATTTTATTAGGTGAAAGGAATAAAGATGCATGTCTGGAAATGGAAATTATAACATTGGAGATGTTTTATTATTAAGTGTGATAATTATTCAAAACTTAAGTCAAAAAGAGAAAAGATAATGTGACATTAAATTCTTATCAAGTGCATATCCAAAACCTGGTCCCACATCCGTGATATAACTCTCACACATCTTACCAGATCTCCCACGGAATCCAAGGGCTGGCATGATCACTAACATTATAAAAATAATTTTCAATTTATATTACTGACAATATACATCTATGATAGAACTTTCATTTTGTAGTTAAAAGTTGACATTATAATTTTTTTTTAACAACAATAGACCCTTTCGTTTATCATAACAGTGACCATACAAAAATTGAATTCTAAAGAAGAGATAAATTTTACATACATTTATTTTAATATTTTCTCATATAAACTTTGTCAACAATTTTCAATTATTAAATCAATTTCCATTGACTTTCAAATATTTTCTGCAAACAGTTTAAAAGGAAGACAGTTAAAAGATTATTCAAGTCATTGTGCCGTTTATGTAATAAGGAGATTCAAAAAATAAAACAGATGAAGTGCATCTAAAATGGAAAACAATGTAAACAGTGTGCTGGTCTAGATAGTGACACTTCTGTATCAAAATATAAAAATTTCACTAATTTGTGAATGTTGCTTTTTACCCAATTACACAGCATTTTGATGTGATATTTAACGATTATCGTTGATCATCTCAACAAGATTGATTTTCTCGCTTGAGCCGATACAGTGAAAGTAAGAAAAGCAATCGAGTTGAGATGATCAATGATTATCTGTTAATCACTATTTTACCTATGACGACATTGTCAATTTCATTGACAACACCATGTGCCCCCTTAGTTTCTAGCGATAATCTCCATATAACTTGATTCCGCTGAGAATGGAAATTATCAGTCAGCATGATCAAAGGAAAGTTTCTTAAATAGCGATAATAAAGGTTACATCACTATTCTAACTTTCCCCTTATCACTCAATAATGAAATGTTGGTCATGATGATCAAAATGTTTAAGTGTGCTATACAGTTCTGTGTAAGAGAAATGATATAGTGAAATTTCAGCATTCTTGGATTCTAATAACCAAGTCAGATACAACTAGATGTGTCAAAGCGACACGAATGGCCCCATCTCAAAAAGTTGAAAAATCCTCAATTTCAATAACACATGCATGACATGTGGACATAAACATGATGGTAGTCTCACATATCAAAAATCAGCTCAAATCTGGAGGCGTATAGAAAAATGTTTATATAACTGTGATTTTCAACAATTTTCAAAAGTTGTAAACCCTTTATTTTGTCAAAAATTAGCAGAGGGGAATGAAACTTAAACTTGATCTGTAACTCATCATGAGTAACTCACATACCCAAAATCAGCCCAATACCTGAAAGTGTTTAGAAAAAAAGTTTGTATAACTGTGATTTTCAACAATTTATCAAAGTCCATAGCCTGTAATTTCGGCAAAAATTAGCAGAGCTGAACAAAACTTAAACTTGATCTGTAACTCATCTTGGTTAATTCACATGCCAAAAATCATCCCAATATCTGAAAGCCTTTAGAAAAAAAGTCTGTATAACTGTGATTTTCAAAAATTTATCAAAGTCCAAAGCCCGTAATTTCGGCAAAAAATTAGCAGAGCGGAAAGAAACTTAAACTTGATCTGTAACTCATCATGGTTAACTCACATACCAAAAATCAGCCCAATATCTGAAGGTGTTTAGAAGAAAACTCTGTATAATGGTTTGTTGTGGAATGATGGATTGACTGAATTACAGAATTTCGGAATTACTTCGTTGCGCGCCATAAAAAAGCTTTTAGATTGTTACCATATGGTGTATGGAAAGATTGAAACTGTAAATTTAGAAACAAGCAAACTATCAAACTAGAGTCTAATGAAAAAAAAACCAATTTCAATGTAATATAAAATTTCCTTAAACAGAAGACAAATGATGATTTTACTTATTGCATTGTAATTAATACCTAATTGATATTGTGTGTATGCAATGAGTGTGTAATTTTAACTCTTGTGTACATGTCACACGTATATATAACTTACCACTAGGAGCAGGTGTTGCGATAATACTCAATAAAACATCTATATAATATATAGGTTAAATAACCGCTTAGTTCAACAATGCAATACTTGCAAGCAATACACAAATTGTGACAATTTTTGAAATCAATGGTTTAACTTTACTGTTGGCACAGTTTTGTCAGTTCTATTTCAGTTTTCCAAAGATATACATGAAATGAATGAAGAAAGTGTCCATGGGACACCAATGACCATACTTGAAAACATCCGTCAAATTCTACAATTTTTTAATTTACAAAGGTACATAACTTGTGAAAGTGAACGTTGATGCCACCCAAATTCAAAGTGGATCTATGTTTGGCAGTAATAAGCATTTTGTATAAGTTTTATAATATTTGGTTGAGGCAAATTTAAAGTCCTTCACCTTTCAACGGATACTTTACCTACTAAAATATTTGCTGCATAGTTTAAGATTTATACCTGTGTGTAGGAACTATATGTTTTAAATATGTACTACTTTCCAGATTGATTTTTTCTAACCAGGCCTGATAAGTAGGTGTTACATCTTACATAGTCTATCCAAACTATTTTTGCAAAGAACTCACTGTGACTTTGAGATGAAGAACAGCAATAAAAGTGCTGTTCCTTTTCTTTTTGTATGTTTTCTTGCTGTGTATTTACTAATTTTGTGTCATGGATGAATATCCCATATCCTTTGTTTTTCTATTAAAGATACAGAACAAAAACTATTTTTGGTTCAAACAGACATACAGCCAGATAAAACAAAATGCTCCCTTCACTTATCTTATTTATCATATTTGGCACAACTTTTTGGAATTTTGGGTCTTCAACTCTCTTCAACTTTATACTTGTTTGGCTTTCTTCCTATTTTGATCTGAGTGTCACTGATGAGTCTTATGTAGACAAAATGCGCATCTGGCATATCAAATTATAAGCCTGGTACCTTTGATTACTCATTATACAGGTTTTAAGATCAACCCATTTGAAGCCAACAGCAGATACTTAAAAAAACATGAATACCTTTTACAGTTTAACTGTAACAAAGGGTTTAATTAATCATGTGTTAGATAGATACCTGTAGAAGGTGCAGTAGTATTAGGACGTGCTGTTACATTCTGTTTCCATGATTCTGTTCTCTGTTGCTGGTAAGATGTTGAGAAGCTATTCTCTGTTGACCCTGTCGTCTGTCTTATAGGGTGAGCCACAATATACTTGTATGCATCAACTGCTGAAAATGGTCTTGTTCCTGTTACAGGCTTAGTACTAAAATAAAAAAAAAATCAGCATAAAAACATTTAAAATGTTTCATGGGTGTCATCATGATTGGTTACCGTTTAAAAAAGCATATGTGTGACATGAATATCTTCCATTTGTCATAGCCACAATAACATCCTCTTTTCCTTAATATTTTGCTCTTTCCTGGTGGTAAGATTTTTTTGATGGAGAATAATAAAACATCTGCGATCATTTGAAAACTTTGGTCAGTAGTTTCTATATTCGATAAATTAGTAATTAAAACACAGTTCTGCTATTTCAACACCAACAAGAAACAAGATAGAGGTATTTGTTAGTGTAAAAAGAATAAGAAGATAACTGCAAAACAAACTGTCAACAAGATTTGAATGAAAGATTTTCAATTTTTACAAACAAGTTCACTTGGCTATGTATCTTTCTGCACATCAAGTTCAATCAACATTATTTTTTTTTTATGGTGGTCTGTACAATGTTTGAAAGCATGCTTAGTGTCAGACTCACAACAAAATCAATATATGAAGTGTTATGAGTGAATGGACTCAGAGATACTGAAAAAGGCTAAAAAAAAAAAAACACCTTGTATAGATTATAACCATGAATTGAAGAAAAAAAGTATATATTTATTAACTCTTATTGGTGTTTTGTAGATGAATACATAAACAGGTCATATATTTAACTTGAAAATGTTGTTCGTGCAAAATCTTCCCCTCAGCTGTCATTGGCAGGTATTTTGTTGTCTCATGTACAACTATGCAATATATCCTTTTATCATATACTTAGACTAAATAACAAATGAATTTTACCGTATGATAATAGCATTAAATTAACGTATATTTCATATTTTTTCCAATTAGTGCTTAGCGGGCTGATATGAAAAGTTTATCACATGCTTCGATTGTTATCACATGCCTTTCCGTAACGTTATCACATGGCATTCCGGTGATACTCGGCAAATTCCGGAAAATACACCTCAATACTACGTTTTCAGTGAAAAACATTACAAAGTAGTGTAGAAAACAATTATTTGGATACTGGAAAATATATTGTGTAAAATAATATAAAAAGTAAAAAAAAAAAAAAAAAAAAAAAAAAAAAAAAAAAAAAAAAAAAAAAAAAAAAATTATTTAATAAATGCATTTTTAAAAAGTTTCAAACATAATTTAGAAAGTTACTTTAAAAAAGGTTGACTTTTCCAAACAATGTTCATTATGTATATTGTTGAATTATTTTTTTTTTATCGATTCGTCCATGTTAAAATGTTTTTTTTTTTCTCTGTTGAGGCATATGTTAGAAAGACTCATATCGAATGTACCAAAATTTGGGTCCGACGTCCCTGAACTTTTCACTCTTTGAACTTCTTTTCTAAAAGGATCATTATATGAATCTGTTATTTTTCTTTACTGTTGAAGCATATGATAAAAAGATCATAACATGTCATTTTTCATATCACATGTATTATCAGCCCTCGAGCCATGCGGCTCTTGGGCTGATATTGAACCTAGGGCTGATAATACATGCGATATGAAAAATGCCATGTAATAATCTGATATTATTTCCAAGTAAGGATAATTACCCTGAAATCATGAATGCTGCCTTTCCTCTGCTGGATGTTTGTGGATGAGTACTATCAGGTGACATACTCTCAGTTGGTGGGATATTACTGGCTCTTGTGCTTGTAACCTCTTTAGATGGACTTCTCCCTTCTTTACCTTTGACCTCTTCCTTGATATCAACTGAAGATGGAATCTGAATCTGTATAGTGGGAGCACTTGTACTTTCCCTTGGTGAATTAGTGGTCTTAGTTTCTCTTGGTGTGATTTTGGATTTTTCATATTTTTCTTTAAAAGTTTTTGGTTCCTTGTTTTCTTTGTTAGATAACTGTTCATTTGTCACATTTTCAGTTGATGAATTATGTACTAAATTTTCTTCTGATCCCATCTTTTCCTTATCCCTGTAAATACAAGAACTTAAATTTCCAAAACAAATTAAACAACTTATGCATTGTAATTAAGGACAACTTAAAAATCACTCTGTAATTATCAACTTAAAAACAATGACAAACAGTTATTTGCAAATGTTTCAATGCTATATAAATTTTTCAATATCTTTAATAAAGCAATAATTGTGATAGGATTAGTTTGGCCACAATAAAAAAAAAATCATCTTTAATTTTGAGAACACTATTTATATTTACTATTACATGTACAATACTCAATATAGGATGTTTGTCAATTGTTCAACAAGTATGAGAAGTGATGTGATAAAGTAATATTATTTTCTTTCAATATTTTCTATGTGTTTCACACATACATGTGATGGACTGTGAAACTCAGATCAGGAGATTTGGAAATTTTGGTCAGGAGATTAGGACTCAGTTCAGGAGGTTTTTTATCAACATAAATTTTGTCGTAAATGTAAGCGTATGATGTAGAAATCATCTTTTAAAGTGTTTTTTTTTTTCTTCAAATTTCCATAAATGTAATATGTTTATAGTACCCTTGTTGCCTTTCTATTTGAATGATATCACATTATTAAAAAAGTATTGGGAAGAATCTGTTTCTTGTTTTGTTATGTTTTGATAATTGATTGTTCACTGCTTGCAAATAAATCATTATGACCTTTTCTTTGTGTATACATTTCTTTTCATGTCTACATATCCTTATCATTGGTCACTGTATGTAGAATATTGTATATTTTAACCATCAACTTTTGTAGGTCAGACTTACTATATAAATTTCAATTTAATCCTTGAGGGGGGATAGGACCTTTATCGGGACTCCGGGATCGTGTGTTTTTAAGCTCGGGATTTCGTGATTGACCCTTTCGGGATCCGGGAATCCTTTTTTTCGGATTTCGGGATGTCGGGATTTGCTTTATTTAAATTTGGGACCTCGGGATTCCGTTTTTTTAAGTCCTGGATTTCGGGATCAAGACCCCTCCTATCCCCCCTCATCCTTGAAAAGAAGTCTAGATTCCAAAAATAATTTATAAATTTATATTTTTTTATTTGTCCCAAAACATTTTAATTAATTAAATTACCATCCTTATATGATTATTTGATTAAAATATTATTCATTTATATAATATTAACAATTTACATTTTTAAAAGCAAAATAAATCAAAGGGAAGTAACAACTACAGGCTCTAAAGAGCCTGTGTCACTCACTTGGTCTATGTGAATATTAAACAAAGGACACAGATGGATTCATGACAAAATTGTGTTTTGGTGATGGTGATGTGTTTGTACATCTTACTTTACTGAACATTCTTGCTGCTTACAATTATCTCTATCTATAATGAACTTGGCCAAGTAGTTTCAATGGAAAATGTTAGTAAATATTTACAAATTTTATGAAATTTGTTAAAAATTGACTATAAAGGGCAATAACTCCTAAAGGGGTCAACTGACCATTTCGGTCATGTTGACTTATTTGTAAATCTTACTATGCTGAACATTATTGCTGTTTACAGTTTATCTCTATCTATAATAATATTCAAGGTAATAACCAAAAACAGCAAAATTTCCTTAAAATTACCAATTCAGGGGCAGCAACCCAACAACGGGTTGTCCGATTCATCTTAAAATTTCAGGGCAGATAGATCTTGACCTGATAAACTATTTTACTATGTCAGATTTGCTCTAAATGCTTTGGTTTTTGAGTTATAAGCCAAAAACTGCATTTTACCCCTATGTTCTATTTTCAGCCATGGCGGCCATCTTGGTTGGTTGGCCGGGTCAAGCCACACATTTTTCAAACTAGATACCCCAAAGATGATTGTGGCTAAGTTTGGATTAATTTGGCAAGGTAGTTTCAGAGGAGAAGATTCTTGTAAAAGTTAACAGACGATGCCGGACGATGACGACAGACGCAGTGATGAGAAAAGCTCACTTGGCCCTTTGGCCAGGTGAGCTAAAAATGTATTTCAATTATTTTTCAAAACACAACGGCAATTAGCCAGAGGTAAACATCAGTGATTACCAGTAGTTTGACACCCAAGCTGTCAATTGAAGCCATATAATTATCCATCTTCTTTGATTTACAGGTAAAATTTAACACAGGTGTCAATTACACCCGTACAGTAGTAAAAAATTATCAAATATGGCTGCTGAAAATTTTCATTCATGAAATATTTCATACACCCAATTTTTTTCTCCTAAACGGGAGGACGGGAGGAGACCCCTGAAAACGGGCTTATTGTACTCCTGTCGGGAGGTTCACATGTATGTTCCAATTTAGTAATAAACATTTTTCCTATCAATCAATTGTTATTCAAAAATATTTTTTTTTTGGGGTTAAATTTGAAGACTTTAAATCTGTATTAATAACAAGATTGAATCCAAATTAGATGGTTGTTATTCTAATGTGTTTCTGTTAGTCAACCAATCAAATTGCATGCTATAAATGTGATTTGTTATTAAAAGTGGTGATACTAAAAACATACTAATTTTTGATTATTCTAAAGGGGTTTTACTATGCAATGTATTACAAAACATATGACAGTCTAATTATTACATCTAATCCAAAAAGAATTCCCAAATCTTACTTTTTCTCTTCCTTTTCATCTTGTTTATGGTCATGATGATGATGTGTATGGTGATCTTCTGGTGAGGATTTAATATTCTGAAAATAAGCAAACATTATGTATAACATATAGTTATTACATGCTGACATCTGATTTCACTTATAATTTTTTTTTAAATATATTTACTCTTTTTAGTTCATGATAGTCAATATGCATAAATCATTTGATAATAAAATCTTCTTCTATTCATTAATATGAACTAGAGGCTCTAATGAACCTGTGTCCCTCACCTGCATCTTAAAAATGCCAACTTTTTACTAAAAATCATCATTAAAGGGGAATAATACTATAAGAATTGAACTAACAATAGACCTGTCGAAAATCTATATATAAAAATCGATAAAATGGAAATAGTTTATTTCAGTCATGTTGACATATTTGTAGATCTTAATTTAATTATCCTGCAGATAATATTTCCCTTAAAAGGTTTCTGTTTATGTAAAAAAAATATCTCTTCAGAACAAGAACTCAAATAATGAGTTGACTTCAGAGAAGAGAAGATTTCAGCCATAAGTGCATCTTGTCTTGCTTATCATTTGTGCTATATCAAGTTTCTATATATCTATTACAGTTTTCAAGATAATAGGAACTTGATCAGTTTGTAGAGGTGAATTCAAACTGTAATTGCATGGGTAAACTTTTGTTAGCAATTAGTATTGTGAAAGGACAAAGACTTCCGAGTAAGTTGAATTGAATGCTGGTACAAAATGACTTTTTCAGGGTAAAAAATCCCAATGCTGGACCAAAATGACTTAAAATTCAATACTGTATCATGGACTTAACCTAATATATACATGAATAAAACATAATGACATTTTCAAGGTCAAAAAGTGTGTTCGTAGTAATTCAGGATTTTTTTGGGTCCAAATTTTTGCTTTTTAACAATACATAGACATGACAATCCCCACTATGTACTGTCAAGTTAGGGTAGAAACATACAAAAACATATAAAATGTCTGATATAGACTGACAGCTGAATATGAAATATGTTTTCAAAGTACCTATATCAGTATGGTACATGTGTGTTGATATAAGATTTATCACTTTTACAAGCTGATTATTAAATCTCTTGTCTGAAACAACAGTTAAACTTCATATGTATGCTGGTATTTCAGATTTAAAAGGACTTGTTAAATCTTAATAGGTAACATACTGTCCTAAGGTGACATATCTAACTTTATCAATTTGAATATATTTATAGTGTCAAAATATTATTTAAACATATAAAATAACATTTGATTTATCAAATGCGTCCTCATACAAACAATAACTGTGAGACTTAAGAAGCTTTTGGTATAAAACCTATGTTAATTTAATTTTTTTCTGCTTCAAGAATTAACAACTATACATTTTTCATTCATGCACAGTTTAGAAGAAAATTAATTATAACAAATTAATTCAAGGCCACTTGGATTTATTTTTTAATTCTTTAAATCAGATTGTAGGTGTAATCCCGATATAACCACTTTGACCTTTCAATTTTAATAGTTAAAGTCATTCGAATAATTTTCAATATTCTCAAGTTATGCCAATCTTTTATTCTTGTGTATATGAAAGTTTTCTATAATAATTCAGTACAAATAACTAATATGAAGATCAAAAGAAAGTCGCTAGATGAAAACCCTTAAAAAGTCAGCTATTAAATATATGAATATAAAAGATCAAATATAAATCATTCAAAAATTTATTTAAAATTGAATAAATGATGCATATGTTATCATGGATTCATTAGTTCAACAAAAAAGCTTTAAATAAAATTTGATTTCAATGGATTCGAACTTGTCGTACAGAATATCATACAGAAACATCCTATCTTGTTACGGAATGATGTATCGTCACCAAACAACCTATTTTGTTTAGGTCAGAAAAATTGAACAATCTGTCAAAAAGGGATAAGTAAGCCAGTTTAAATACCTGAAAAATAACTGCAAATTACGGACGTTTATTGTATGTGTTATTAACTTGATACAAAGATTAAATGCAAACGAGATAAAGAACTAATATCATGCTGGATTATGACGGTAGATTTATGTACTGTCTAACATTCAATATTTACAATGGAATAGAATGGAGACATGATATTCAAAGTTAGTCACTAAGGAAAGGAATAAAGCTTCATAGAAACTTACGATTGTAATCAATTTCAATTCAATATTTCTTATTTACCTGATAAACATATATGCAATCCTGTAGTTTATTGATCTAATATATATATATGACATATAAAGATCAGCCATTGAGAGAGAATAAAAATTAATACCATTAAAATCTTCATTCAGATTAAAATATGAATATATAGAAGTGTGATATCTAGAGCATATCTGGAGAAAAATTGTGATGAAAAGAATTAAAATGATAATGGAAAGTTCTATTGGAATCTGAATTATGAGAGAATACAGTTTGGATTACACACGGAGACTAATGGATGTAAATTGTAAGGATTTATTGAATCTATTTTGGAACATTCATTAAACATACTTATATTAATCTTTCTGAATAGAAAGGAAATTTTATTCAAGTATTAGTTTTTAAATGGACAAATATTTATAAACTGTACAATAAAATTCAACCGTGTCATTATTGGAAAGCCGTAAAACAACAATTACAGAGAATAAAACTCTCTACCGTTAAGAGTGAGTAGATGATAGCAACACAGAAGTACCATCTACCTGTCTACCTATAAAATATATGGCATCTATTTAATTTGTTTACAATTTTCTTCAAATCCGTCACTTTGCCTTTCACTCCCATTTGTCAATTGGGAGTTTCTTTGGTAAGTTTGAACAGCGTGTTAGTATACTGGATTATTTAAAAGGATTTCATTGTGTAAAAAGGACATAAAATTAGTTTTGATTGTGCTTTGATAACATGTTAAATAACTATACATAAAAGGAGCAGGAAGCTGAAAGAACTGACGTGCATCAAAATGACAAATTACGAAGTTTTAGATAAGGAAACTGATAAACTAATGGAAGCTGTGTTATATGGAGATGCCTTAGATGTAGTCCGTGTTCTTCAAAAGAATAAGGATAATTGTAATGACTTGTGTACAAATATTAACAGTGAAGGAACAACCATTTTACATGCGATGGCACAGAGGTTCCGTCCTAATGTAGTTAAAATTCTAATAGATTTTAATATAGACATAGACTGTCGTGATCTTGAAGGAAACACTCCACTTTTCAATGCTCTGTGTCACAATAATCTCTGTGGTGCTAAAATTCTCATCGATCATGGAGCTGATGTTAATCGTACTGTCAACAGAAGAAGTGGAATAACAATTCTTCATAAGATTGTCAAAAGTGATAAAATCCGTGCCTCTAAACTTTTACTTGATGAAGGTGCAAACGTGAACATTACAGACAAATCCAAAAGAACACCCCTGCATATCGCTCTTCTGAAAAACAATACTAGAATGTCAACATTGTTGCTAGACAATGATGCCGATATAAATGCTGCAGATGAAACTGGAAAAACACCGCTTCATCTCTCTATTATATATCAACATCCTGACCTTACAAAGTTACTAATACAAAGAGGGGCAGATGTTTGGAGTAAAGATGAGGTTGGTATGACACCATTACACTTAGCTGTAGCAGCAGGGTACACAGACATAGCTAAATTGATACTGAAACGAAGTAATGTTAGCATTAATTTGAAAGAGAAGAGAATGGGACGTACTGCCCTACATCTATCATGTGCAAATAACCATTTAGCAATAGCTAAAGCACTTCTGGAAAGTGGCGCTGATGTCAACTTAACTACCAAATTTCGTAAATCTCCACTTCACATTGCTGCTGGTCACCAAGCACCAGAAATCTGTTCACTTCTACTTAAGAACAATGCCAATGTTAACATGATAAGTACAAGTAATAAAACTGCTTTACACTTTGCAGTGGAAAATAACCAGGATCAACTGACAAAGGATCTCATTCAATATGGTGCCAATATCAATCTCCGTGATTTACACGGTGGAAGTCCTCTACATTACGCTGCATCCTCAGGAAACAATAGACTGGTCTCCTTACTCATTCAAGGTGGAGCCAACATTAATAGTATAAATGGAAAAAGACAAACACCATTGCATGTGACTGTCCATGAAAAACATATAGACACTGCTATCTTCTTGATGAAGAATGGTGCTAATTTTACTTATCTGGATGAAGATGGTAAGACTGCTATGGAATATGATAAAACTGGACAGCTCACTGCCATTTCCAAAACTCTGCTCAAAGACACTGTTTAAAATATTTGTTAATTCTAAATTATTATTATTACTATAAAGTTTCTATTTATTGTTTTATAGTTTGTTTTTTTTTTCAATTCATTCAATCAAAAATTCTGAAATAGAGGCTCAAAGTATACACTTCTTTCAAAAAACGTTTACAAAAAAATGAGCAAGTGTGGACACACACAAATGTCTTTCGTACATTTAAGAAGATGAATTAGTTAAAGGTTAAGGAAGTTAAATGACATGTGTAAAATTATTTATTTTTGTTGGTACTAATATTTTTTTTGGGTAAATATTTGATTTCTTGGTTTTGCCAAGATTTTCATGTTATATACATGTAACAGAAATATGATGATGTGGTATGATTGCCAATGAGACAACTCTCTATGTAAGCCTATAAAGAAAATCTGTACTTCATCAAACAATCAAATTCAGGTTTTATCTACAACCATGAAATCCATGAAAATTGGTACATGTGTAATACCATGAAAAAAAGGGAATCCACAGTACCTTTAAACAACCTCTAGAAATAACAAATAAACATTTCATGGATGTGATTCCTTATGCCATGAAAACTAGTAACTTTCCGTTATGTAAAAATTAAATGTGTTACAAGAGTTCACATGCTGAAATGTCTCACCTGCTTTACTATTATGATTTATGTTGATTTAGTTACACTACAAGTATCAAATACACTCAACATAGCAATGATCCATGAAAACAAGGTCAAGGTCAGATAGACAAAGCCAGACATATATGTTAACCATACAATCACTACATACCCTAAATGTAGTTGACTATTGATTATGTTATCCTAGAAAAGGACCTTATTAGTGAAACTTAACATCGACTGATGAACCAAGAAAATGAGGTAAAGGACAGATGATACCTGCCAGATTGATGATGTACTCTGTACAATCATTTTATACACCAAACCTTGTTAGCCTATTGTTAAAGCATCAGAAAAACCTGCCAGACTGACATTAACATCTAGCAATCATTCCATACACCAATTATAGTTGATTTACCACTAACAATATCTGAGAAACAGACCGAATCATGTAACCTTAACTATGAAATGTGGTCATTGCCGTCAAGTCTAGATGAACCCTGCATGATGGATACATTGTTTGTAGCTTAATACAAATTGTATACACTGCTGCTGGACTTACATATTCATGTCTTGCATTCTGAGGTAAAAAAACATCAGGCCAGATCTGGGGTTGAAGTCATAGTACTTTGCTCAGTGCTTGGAGCACAAAAATCATGCTCGAAACATTGAAATTCAACGTTTTGATTTTGGAGTACAACGTACAAAAAACTGACTCGAAAGTTTTATGACCTTTCATAAGTTTTAAAAAATTTGTTGGTCTACAAAAAATCAGTTTGTGACTTAAGTTGGAACCAGCTTAAAGAGATTTAAAACAAAAAGAACAGATTTTACTTAGGATTATATTCAGCTTATTTTCTTGATCCTTACAAAAAATTATAAAAAGCATTAAACATATTTGAAAAGAGTTCATTTATTACATCCTATGAAATCAAAATTAAAAACGACATTTAGGAATGGCAAGGGTAAAACTCAAATGCTCTCAAACAGTGATAATCTTCGGATATTAATGGTATTAAAAAATTAAAGTACTATATTTGTATTTTTAAACATGGCAAATAATCAGGGAAAATCCCATATCTGGTGTAACTTCTTGAATTAGGTAATGACAAAATAACTATGATTGTTTGTAATCATGGTTACCGGTATTGGAAACACATCATAGGGGCAAGACTTAGGGGTCTGTTCCTTCGCTATATGAAAAAAACCCACCAGTTTTGAAGTAAAAAAGGTTCCAGTCTGAACTAAAAACCGTTTAAAATTATTGAATATGAATTGAAAAGCCAGTGCATAAGGACAAAAGGCATTCCTTCTCCAAAAAAGAAACATGTGTCTGCAAAGAGGTGTCTCTTAAATAAGAGCCAAATAAGGTAATTTACTGAACTGTTAAGTATATGATATATAATGAAATGCACTAAACTCCATAAACAATTTTTATCTTAAAAGGACAGCTCATATAGTTTTAAATATATGATGTTTGAATGTACTATAAAAGCTCCTCTTCAAGGTTCAACATGACATAAATTGGGTAATGATATTGATGGTAACATACTTCAAATACATTGAATAAGGCAATATAATTATTCTCTCATAACATGTTAATACTCCTTCCATCATCCGGTACAAAGGGACCAAATGTCAATACACTCTCATTTTTAAATGGTGATTTGCATATATATCTGAAAGTGTTAAGTTAATGAATATTTAATGGACAATTTTCCCTAACACAAAGATTTCATATAACATGTCCAAACTACTCTCTCTATGCATTTACATACCTTCACTATTGTAAGGATTTTAAATTGACAGAAAAATTTATAATTAATCAAAACAATCTATTATGAGTTACAGATTAGAGGGATACTGTTTTCCCTTAGAGAGGTAAACAATATGTCAACAAAGACCTCATTTTATTTGATTGAAATAGATAGTAACTACAGGGGGTAATAAACAACAGTTTCATTTATGAACCTTTATAAAATATTAATATTTGTGACAAAGAGGATGTAGATACACACATAGCAACTGACTGACTATTTTGGTACACAATATCATATTCTTTTATTAGACATTACAGATCACATATACAAAACAATGCATGTAACCAATGTGATGGGGAAATTAAAATAGAGTAACTGTAAGCAAAGTCCCCATAATTATACCTACTTTATACACAAAAGTATTGAGTTTGTAAACTAACATTTCACTTATTGAACACACACTCTTTGTAGGTGGGCAACAACAAAATCAAGCATCACTATATCCTTCAAGCCATTCAAAATGTTCTGAGTGGGACATTTCTTTGGACAGTTAAACTTTTTTCATAAAATACCTTCTGGCAGTGTGAACTTTTATTTAATTTTATTTTTAAAGTGAGTTCTCTGATACTGTATAACCTACACCAAAGTCAAGTGATATATAACTTGTAACTTATCCACACATCTTGGTATGTCTGTCAGATTTCCTTCAGATTCAGGTCACACTGATCTACAATTCTTCACTTATTGACTTTTATGGAGATTTATATTAGTGTTCATACAATTCACATTTCAATAACTTTTATTCATAAAATTACTGTCAAATTTTATAGTTCTCAAATATATCATAAAGTACACTGTCACTTGGTATCCTTTGAACATATTGACATCTATTTTACTTTTCATTGCATTTGTTAAGTTTTACATCTAACTTCAGTTTTTAAAATACTTTGATCATGTAACTTGGTTAGTTGACACATCAATTAAGATATAGTTAAAGAATAGTTTCAATGGGCCATAATAACAAAACCGAGGTAATTATGGTTACCAAGCGGACTTTGTCATTGTTCTACATATTTAACACACCTTTCTTTAAACTTCAAGGTCAGATGTTAAAATTCATTTCACAAATTTAAAAAAATGCACTATACCCTTATTATGTATTCTTTTTAACAAGGGTATGACAGTCATCTTTCAAAATGAAATAAGCTAGACAATCTGCACATGGCCATTTGCTAATTTGTATTTTGTTAATTTATTGTCCCATTTTTTGACTCTATAAAATAAAGCATATTTTGTTAAATATTACGTGGGTGCATTTTTTTAGATCTATATGATCTATATACCATAGATATTATGTGCAGATTTAAAATTAAATCAATTTAATACATGTATAGCTGATAACTAGTTCGTAATTAAATATTGCCATTGTTATCTTATAACAGGGGGAAATAAAAACACACCAATTAAGATATGATGACCTTAATTATACCAATTATGTCAATTTGTTAAATTAATGAGACGTAAGCATGACAAAAGTTTTTTTATTACAGACACACTGACCAATTTTAATCAATGAAATACAAGTGTCTATAGGAGATAAGATGATATCAAATTGTTCAGTGAAGTCTTATTCCTGTGAGGGAGAAGAATTTACATAAGTTCTTCGTGTTTCAGAATCTCTGTATGCCTATAGTATAATTGAAAAAAACTTTTGAAAAAACAAAATACTGTTTAAACTAATCAAGCCATAATTTACCACTCTCATCTAAATTTGGAATTTTCATATTTTTCAGGTTTTTTTTTTACAAATATAATTATTATATTATGTATTGTTGCAATGCAGATATTTGAGTATAAAAACAATAAGTTGACTATCAAATAACAATGAATATGTTAGGTATATCAATAAAATATTGATTTTGACTAGAAGTTACACCAGATTAAGGTATTAAAGCTGTATTGCTGAAGTGTATAGCATTCATTGCTTTTTAATACCATTTTATAGATCTTCATTAGCTAAGTGATATTCTCTTTATTTAACTGTCAAATAAAACTCTTACGCATGTCATATACATTGTATTATTGTGTTTACTCTAAGACCTTTTGTATGAACCCTGGCAGAGGTCAAAGTTTTACATATATGAAAAACAAATTAAAACTTAACAAGAACCAAGCAAGAGTTAGTAATGATTGTACTAAACAATGTCTTGCAAACAACTAAAATGGACAAAAAACATTAACTATGACACCAATTCATCTATTCAGCCCAAAAAAAAAACCACCATGCCAATTTACATTTCACAAATCTTATCTACAAATCATTAACATGATTAAGATTAAAAAAATAAATCTTAAAATTCAAGATTTAAAATTATGAATGCAACTTTTAAATGGATGGACAAAATGTACATCTATCCCATTAAATCTCTCCAAGTTCCTTCAAACTGGTCTGCAAAAAAATCAGGGGTTTTACTAATCTACTAAGCTTAACAATTTTTTTTAAAGCAACTGGGTTCAAAAATAGAGGTCACTGTTAGGGCCTGAAACAACTCTCTTGAACTTTAATTATCCCAGTAAATAGCCATATACCTACTATCCATTTCAAATGTGACATCTCAAAAGTCATTAGCTATAATGTCCATAAAACTAAAATTCTATAATAAAATAATGACATTCTACTAATGAATAAGCTATAAAAATGTATTGATTTCTGAAAGCTTTCATCTTACAGAAAACCATTTTAAAACCAATATATATGAACGAATTGAAACATGAAACTATACCAATATGCAATTACGGCTTAATTCAAGCTGGAAAATCATTAAAAGCTTTAATTAAATACAATATATGTAGAAATCTAAAATAAATTCAATAAACTGCTATTTTATATTAACTTTATTCTTGCATTATTACAATAGCTGACAATATTCCTTTTCACTCCTTTGTCAATGTTTTTTTTCAATCTTATATAATACTTTTTGAAGTTCAACATATAAAATACTGTTCCATATGTTTCTGTATGTTCTTTTGAAAGTGTTTCATAAATCCTTCTTCATTGAATATTAACCAATTTTAAACTTTGTCACCTGATCTTGAATCAGAACTTTCTATTCCTTCTAAACTAATTTCAAGAAAAATCCCTTTAAAGTTTGACATAGAAATTTATATAAAACTTTCCTTCTTAACCCTATTTCTTTTTAACAGTTTGGTAACTAGCGATGATAGTTCGACAGACGGGTAATATAAACGACTGACCCGTGTTATGAGTGAGCCACATCTTTTGCAGGTAAAAGACAACCTTGTAGATTTCGAAAAAGAGCAGGCTAATGCCCCTACAAGGCAGCACTCGCACCCGCAAAGTGGAAAGGTTTAATATGTTTAAACTATTATTTTTTAGCTATTAAAAAGGTTAACATCCAATTTAAATGAAATTAGAAGATAAAATAACACCAATTCTTTTGAATTTGGACAAAAAACAAGCATTAAATCACTAATCCATAAAACATGCCAAGAAAGTAAAACATGTAGATCACAGAGACCAACTTTAGTCATAATATGTTATGTTCTTCTATGGATCCCTAAACCTAGTTTTTTGGTTATAGGTCATTTAGAACTGATTTTTATTACGTCCCACCTACGATAGTAGAAGGGCATTATGTTTTCTGTTCTGTGCGTTCGTTCGTCCGTCTGTATGTCCCGCCTCAGGTTAAAGTTTTTGGTTGAAGTAGTTTTTGATGAAGTTGAAGTCCAATCAACTTGAAACTTTGTACACATCATGTTCCCTATGATATGATCTTTCTAATTTTAATGCCAAATTAGAGTTTTGACCCCAATTTCATGGTCCACTAAACACAGAAAATGATAGTGTGAGTTGGGCATCCGTGTACTGGGGACACATTCTTGTTCGCATATAATTTAAAAATTTGACCAAAACCAGTGATTTATGATATTTGCATGAATTGACTTTATTATTTTGAAATATGTCCGAATTTCTAAGATTCATTTGTACACCTTACTCTTATAGTTTCCCTTCATATTGCTTGTACAAATCATTTATTTAACCCTGAAAACAAGATACAAATTAAGAATCAAATAGGCCAAGAAATTCAACCATACAAAGGTTTTTTACCTAAATTTCAATCCCACCAAAATCTCTATCACTTAAACATATGGATCAATGTCTTCAATCTATACAAACACACTAGTTTCCCAAACAAGGGGAATTTGATAATGACAAACCACAGACAGGTCCCAATAAAGTCATTTATTTAATGTTATCCCATAGTTATCTCTGTTTATACTATACAAAAGACTAACGAAAACATGACAACATTGCCATGTATGGAACTTTTATTTGGACTAAGAATTAATGCATGAAAGTTTGACAAAGTCAAACACCTCTCTATATAATCCAAAACTATCATTAAAATTAAGGTGAAATTAATGTCAACAAACGTTGATTTCGTGTAGACATTTAAATATCTATGTCTATAATAGGTGAGATTAGAGGTTTTCTTCAGCATGGCAATTAAGGCCTTCTAAAATACACATAAAATATTTATGGAACGATTCATTCTATAAAAGCTTTCTCTCCTAATAATGACAATTATATCACCTTAAATGGTTTAAGTATGTGTTATTGATGTAAAGAATACTTACCTTAACTTCCAAATGAACATTCAAAGTTAAAAAGGAATGTTTAGTTTGTATTTTTTTTATTTGTAATAATTACATCATTAAAGAAAACATAAAATATATGAAGTTGTATATTATATTTTAAAATTTAAAAGATATTCAAAGTTGCTAAATCATGATACATGTATATTAAATCGTAGCAAGTACAACAATTATACTATATTATTTTTCTGGCATTTCTAAAATATCTTTTTAAAAGTTTATTATGTTGAATAAATATGACATTCTTTTTTCACTTTATGGTATGCTGACAATGCAAGACCACAAGCCAAATAATTTATTTTATTGCTATGGTTTTATACACTTGGCAAAGATTCACTCAGGAAAATTTTGACAAACATATTGCCAATCCATTGTTAAATTGTCCAATAAAAGAAGCCCTCAATAGCCCCCCCCCCCAGTAAACAGGAAGTTCTTGAGTGATGAATTTGAAAATAGAAAAGCATCACACGGTATAGATGACTTATAGCTGAATTATATAAACTCTGAAACATTTTCAGAAATCCTGAGAAAAATGTAAAGAAAAATATTCATGGGACGGACGGACTGACGAATGGATGAATGGACTGACGGATCAACTGACAGAGGTAAAACAGTATACCCCACTTTTTAAAAGCGGGGGTATAATGATTGACATAAAATTGAAAATGACAAGAACACATTTCTTACATTTTTTGTCAGCATAACCTGATCAAAATTTCATAAGAGATTAAAATTTTATTTTAAGGACTAAAATATGGAAAGATAAACAAAAAATCTTCAGGTTTTTTTTTATTGATTATGAAGATGTCCAAATTTCTTTAATTGATGTATAAAAAAAAGATCTCAGACTTTCACCATATTCAATACAAAAAATAAACTATTATCAGTAAATTTAGGAAATAAATGTATGAAAATAAGATATTTTCAGAACTTTGCTCTGGTCTTTTAATCAGGAAAAAGCTTATATGCAAGATTCCTAAACTTCAATGAAGGTTTGACAAAAGTTGTTGAAGTCTAAAAAGCTTCAATAACCACAAACTGAAAACTAGAAAGTTAAATCACTAAGTCTCCCTTTCATGATTTTCACAGGTGAGAGAAAAATGGTCTAATTATACAAACTTACAACAGTTTAATTACTGATGCTGGGAAATAATTAACTATGACGAAATGAGGTAAAAGGTAATATCACACCTGATTTAACATCCTTTATGGTACACTAATTAGATATCTAAAGGTGTTCTGTGTATTCTGATTTCTAATCTCATCAAAAACCTTGTGCAACAGGTTCAATTAAGACCTTAAATAAGGTAATCAAAGTGCTTGTAAGCACTGATGGGTATATGTATACTGGAGCATAATGATGTCAAAAAACTTGCATGAAGTTTTCCTTGTACATTGTAGAATTTCAAACTATCAGCAAACAGGAAGTGGCTAAATGGCATATGTTAAAATTGCTTACTCACTAAAACTCAATATTTTCAATCTGTAGACCAAATATCAACTCATTCCCTTCAATAGGAGCAGAGAAAACTTTGACAAAAATTCTCCTAGTACAATGAGTATTGACAAACAGGAAGTGGATACATGGCCATTGTCTAATTCATACTTATTACATCTCAACATTGCAAAGCTGAAAACCACATATCAAATTTTTCCTTTTCATAGAAACCAACTGTCTAACTGATAGAAGGACTGAAGGAGAGAGGAACAGAGTTGAGCATTTACTAGACCTGCTTTCCCCTTCAGCTGCACAGCCACAGGTTTAAATCTGACATACCTCCTTTTCTTCATTTGTCCTTGCTGCCTCTAGAGCACAATGGTAACATTCACCAGGACCATCTGTCTCTCCTGATATACTCTACAAATATTAACAAAACAATACATATTTCATTGAAAGTAGATTTAAAGGCCAAGGGTATCTAGGGTATAAAAACTAAAACCCTTGATAAAGTAAGGCATACATTTCACTATGCCTGGATGTATCAAATTCACAGCAAAGTCTGGTCAGAAAAGGGATGTTAAATCTGATGACTCATGTACACAGAGTGTCATGTTCTCTGCACATCAACGACTCTTGCAACAATTTTTTGAGAGGTTTGTGTGTGACCTGTTTCAATGTCCCTATCCAACATATTATTGGTTACTAATGGCAGTCAAAATTTTCAGCCCCTATCTCTGCCATCCAATCTGGCCAATCCTACTTACTGTATGTATTGTAAATAGTTTTTCCGTCTTGAATATAAACGGTACAAGAAATGCTTTCTACTACAACCAAGCAACAACTATTCAATCAATAATGATAAGTTTCAACAACTATAAGGCCAAACAATCATTAAAGAGTAGTTTTTTTTTCTTGAAAAACTTATATTTTTACGCATTTTGTTTTGTGTTCAATTGCCACAGTTAAAAACTAGATGTCAAAACAACACGAATGGCCCCGTCTCAAAAAGTTGAATAATCTGCAATTTCATTAACACATGTGGACAAACACATGATGGTAGTCCCACATATAAAAAATCAGCTTAAAATCTGAAGGTTTTAAGAAAACTAGAGGGTCCAAGGACCCTGAGTCGCTCACCTGATATTTTTATTTACAATTGATGCATGATAAATGCAACTGTTGTACTGTCGTTTAGTTTCAGAGATGTAATACTAAAAAGTGCGTTTGAAACCTATGTTTTATTTCAGCCATGTGGGCAGGCAGGGTCATCATACACAGTGGTCCCTGGATATCCTAGTGGTGATTTAAACCAAGTTTGTTTAAATTTGACAGTTGTTTCAAGGGAGAATTTTTGTAAAATTTATCTAACGAGAAATGCAAAGTAATGAGAAAGTTGTGAAGTTGTTTTGTTGTTGCGCAACCCCCCACCTCCCCCCTTTGCCAAAAAAACCAAAAAGGTAATAAAAAATTATCATATAAGGGCAATCTATCCTATTAATGATTTCTGCAAAATTCAGTTGATTGTGCAAGGGTTGTATAGCCAGCTGAGGTCGTTAAAAGCTCTCTTTTGTTGTTGCAGATAAAATCTTGACCTGATAATCAATTTTACCACATGTCAGATTTGCTCTAAATGCTTTGGTTTTTGAGTGATAAGCCAAAAACTGCATTTTACCCCTATGTTCTATTTTTAGCCATGGCGGCCATCTTGGTTGGTTGGCTGGGTCACCTGACACAATTTTTAAACTAGATACCCGAATGATGATTGTGGCCAAGTTTGGTTTAATTTGGCCCAGTAGTTTCAGAGGAGAAGATTTTTGTAAAAGATAACTAAGATTTACGAAAAATGGTTAAAAATTGACTATAAAGGGCAATTACTCCTAAAGGGGTCAACAGACCATTTTGGTCATGTTGACTTATTTGTAGATCTTACTTTGCTGAACATTTTTGCTGTTTACAGTTTATCTCTATCTATAATAATATTCAAGATAATAACCAAAAACAGCAAAATTTCCTTAAAATTATGAATTCAGGGGCAGCAACCTATCAACGGGTTGCCCGATTCATCTCAAAATTTCAGGGCAGATGAAATGCTTTGGTTTTTGGTTCTATTTTAAGCCATGGCGGCCATCTTGGTTGGTTGGGCGAGTCACCGGACACAATTGTTAAACTAGATACCCTAATAATGATTTTGGCCATGTTTGGTTAAATTTGGCCCAGCAGTTTCAGAGGAGAAGATTTTTGTAAAAGTTAACGACGCCGGACGACGCCGGACGCCAGACGCCAAGTGATGAGAAAAGCTCACTTGGCCCTTCGGGCCAGGTGAGCTAAAAATCTGTATAACTGTGATTTTCAACAATTTATCAAAGTCCAAAGCCGGTAATTTCGGCAAAAATTTAGCAGAGCCAAATGAAACTTAAGCTTGATCTGTAGCTCATCATGGTTAACTTACATACCTAAAATCAGTCCAATATCTGAAGGCGTTAAGAAAAAAACTCTGTATAATGGTATGTTGCGGAATGACGGCATGACGGCATAATGACAGAATGACATAATGACAGAATGACAGAATGACAGAACAACAGACAAGGGTAAAACTATATGGCACCAACAACTTTGTTGCGGAGCCATAAATAGTGGGACAAACTGACATTTTCAAGCAAGTTATATCACCTAAGGCAACAACTTCCTCAAAAAAAGTATTAACCAGCTAATTCTATGCCTTATTATGTTATGTGATGACTACTGGGGATTGCTTTATTTTTGTGGATACCATTTCTTGTGGAACAAGGAAATATTTGTTTCCGGTTAATTGGTTTATTTGTTTAAACAAATTCTGCAATCAAACCTATAATTCATTGAACATTTAAATCATGGTTTACCACTACCTAAGAAATCTACAAATAATGGTACCCCTCAAATGATAATTAAACCAGAGCTTTTAAAAAACATTTCCAAATGGAACTCTAAACACTGATATGAAGGTTTAAGTCGCTAAAATTTTCGGAAAATCCAAAAAAATCTTGCCAGATGACTGATTTCATAGCGACGTTAAGCCAGTGTAAGGGAAACAATTCTTGATTGCTGTGTACATATAAATCAAGATATGACCTCTCATGAAATTCAAGATTTCTCAAGAGGCCAAGGAGTAAAAGTGTAGGTGACTGAATGAAATAAATACCACAGCAACCTTTATACGTCTGCGACCTAAAAAATGAGGAAGCTTGGACCTTTTTTTTAGTTACAATGTTGGTACATTGTGTCATGAAGGAAGATACTTAATCACTACAAGTTGACAAGTGAGAAATTTTGTCCCAAAAACTAACAAATGTGCTTAGCCAAGCACAGCTGGATACGACCCCAAAGGTCAAACCCTGGTCCGAGTACACAGTTATACTACTTTGGGGACAAATTATATCAAAGTTAAAGAAAACTTCATCAACTCTAACTCAAAATATGGACAATTTTATGTTAAGGGGGTCTTGAAATCGTTTGACAGCTTCCGAAGTGCTAATTTTTTACCTTTTTCAGCTGGACCTAATCACTACTTTACATTAATATTTGTGATCCAAATTTTTTTTACAGTGTCATTTCATCCCCCCTACTTGCTATATGAGGCATAAAACATGGAGAAATAAATTTGGAAGGGGTATAAAACTAGAGGCTCTCAAGAGCCTGTATCGCTCACCTGACTTTTCTTGGGTTTTTGAAATTATATAAAAAAAGATAAAATTTGGCTACAAAGTAACAACACTTGGCCAGCACCTCAAAAGGAAAGGAACAAACATGTTTGGCTTCATTCAATTCAGTGGTTCTCTAAAAGAAGAAATTTGTATGTATTTTCCATAGGGTCCTATGTTAAACTAAGTCTCCTGTTGGCGGCCATCTTCGATGACGGATCGGCTACAAAGTAACAACACTTGGTCAGCACCTCATAAGTAACATCCATGCTATGTTTAATTTCATTACATTAATTGGTTCTCTAAAAGAAGTCATTTGTATGCATTTCCCATAGGGTCCTATGTTAAACTAAGTCCCCCGCTGGTGGCCATCTTGGATGATGGATCGACTACAAAGTAATAACACTTAGTCAGCACCTCATAAGGAACATTCATGATATGTTTGGTTTCATTCCATTCAGTGGTTCTCTAAAAGAAGTCATTTGTATGCATTTCCCATAGGGTCCTATGTTAAACTAATTCCCCCCGCTGGCGGCCATCTTGGATGACGGATCAGCTACAAAGTAACAACACTTGGTCAGCACCTCATAAGGAACATTCATGCCATGTTTGGTTTCATTCCATTCAGTGGTTCTCTAGAAGAAGTTCAAAATGTAAAAAAGTTAATGACGAGGACGACGACGACGTATGACGGACGCCAAGTGATGAGAAAAGCTCACTTGGCCCTTTGGGCAGGTGAGCTAAAAAATAGGCAAGTAACACACTGTCCGCACTAAGGACTATATTCGTGGACAACGAAATCAAAGGACGATTACTGTGTACTCGGACCAGGGGCAAAAATGGACAAAACATTAAAGCTTCATACAGGTCTGAATTTGGATTGCAATTAAATAATTGACACTTTATAGGTTTAAGACACAGAATAAATGTAGTCAGAGAACTTGAAATTGGTTATATGATTTCAATTTATATTCAATCAAAGATTTCTTGCTGTTGTGCAATACACTGTGTTTTACACAATACAAAGTAGATCATAGTAAATATGGTTTCAGACTATTTACAAAGACCAGCGAAATAAATTGTGACCCCCAATTTTTTTGGTTGGAAAAATGATAATTTCTTAAATCTTGAGGGAAAACAATTGACCACCCTCCCCCTAGCATCAAAATCAAACATTTAAAAAACAAGAGTGCACACACTGAAATGTCTCGCCTTCTTTTCTTATCATTGATATTATGTTGATAGTCCTAAGTATAAAGCGTTATTACAACTGTCACATAAACTTAACATTAAACAAGATAGTTAAACAAAGACCAATGAACCATGAAAATGAGGTCAAGGTCAGATGAACCATGCCAGGCAGACATGTACAGCTAACAGTGCTTCCATACAACAAATATAGTTGACCTATTACTTATAGTTTAAGAAAAATAGACCAAAACACAAAAACTTAACACTGTCCAATGAACCGTGCAATTGAGGTCATGGTCAAATAAAACCTGCGGGACTGACATATAGATCATAATATATTTCCATACACCAAATATAGTTGACCTTTGGCATATAATATTAGATAAAAAGATAAAAACTTAAAAACTTAACACTGAACCATGAAAATGAGGTCAAGGTCAGATGACATCTGCCCGCTAGACATGTACACCTTACAATCATTCCATACAACAAATATAGTAGACCTATTGCATAAAGTATGAGAAAAACAGACCAAAACACAAAAACTTAACTATAACCACTGAACCATGAAAATGAGGTCAAGGTCAGATGACATCTGCCAGTTGGACATGTACACCTTCCAGTCCTTCCATACACCAAATATACTAGCCCTATTGCTTATAGTATCTGAGATATGGACTTGACCACCAAAACTTAACCTTGTTCACTGATCCATGAAATGAGGTCGAGGTCAAGTGAAAACTGTCTGACGGGCATGAGGACCTTGCAAGGTACGCATATACCAAATATAGTTATCCTATTACTTATAATAAGAGAGAATTCAACGTTACAAAAATTCTGAACTTTTTTTTCAAGTGGTCACTGAACCATGAAAATGAGGTCAAGGACATTGGACATGTGACTGACGGAAACTTCGTAACATGAGGCATCTATATACAAAATATGAAGCATCCAGGTCTTCCACCTTCTAAAATATATAGCTTTTAAGAAGTGAGCTAACACCGCCGCCGCCACCGCCACCGTAGCCGCCGGATCACTATCCCTATGTCGAGCTTTCTGCAACAAAAGTTGCAGGCTCGACAAAAACCCCCAAAAAACCTGAAACAGTCATCAGGCTGATATGTACTGATAGGAATGCAACATTATAAAAAATATCATTGATCTATAACAACTTCAGAAGTAGTACTTTTCAAACTGACTTAAGTAGAAAACTTTAATTAATTCAAAGTCACTGAACCATGACCTAGGGAGTAGGGCCTCAAGCAGTTGTCAAACTGATATATATCATTGATAGTGGTTATTGTAACAGACACATACCGTTGGTGGTGATGAAGGTTTAGCTATATTCTCACTGCTTTGTCTGGCTTCCAAGTAACCAGCAGCTGACTCTGTTCTCCTACTCATATCTAATTTTAGATCTAGTTTTTCTTTTAATAATGATGACATTGGCCTAGGAGTGCCCTGATTTGACTGAAAATAATGAATAACTAGCAAATGAAAGAGCCTCATGTATCTAATATGCAATAAAACTATCTATATATATGCATTTAGTTATACATATACCGGGTTCCTGTCAATTAAGAATTTTGGTGTGGGCACAAATTTTACCCACTATTCCTGATAATTGCTCAAAAATTAGTTTTACATGGCTGATCTTATGAATTCAGTACATTTTAGTGCAAAATAATCAAAGTATTCCAATAAAGGTGGTGGTATGGGTGTCTTGGCTTTCTTGGAAGTCAACAACTTTGATGCAAGAATGCAATGTACTAGTCATTTTTTTTAGCCATTAATTTTCATATATATGATTTTATCTTTTAATAAATTATATGCTTACAAAGGTACAATATTTTTTCTTTGTCTAAAAGTTTTAACTTACTGTATTAAGGGGAGGTAACTCAGAAATTGCACAATTTAAGGAATCTATAAAGAATTTTTCCATTTTATGTTTAAGGCAGGAAAAACATATGGTAACCATTTTTCTTTTAATATCATGAAAGTACTGCATGACAGCTATCTTCTCATGAATTATTTAAACATTGTATCTATAAGTTTACCATAAATTTACATAATGGTGTTTTTCTGTGTTATCTGTAGAAAATGTGTCCCAATTTTCACAATCTGTAGCTTGTAAAATGTTCTTTTTTAATGCAAAATATCAAAAACATTGTTCTCTTCTTTGGCAACTGAACTGTTTGACAACATAAGTATTCTTTTCGCTTCAAATGTGAACGCAAAGCATTTTTGGCTTTGGGTATGCTTCAGAATTAAAACGAATTGACAGAGAAGACTTTTTTGTGAAGATATCTAGTATCAATAAATTTGGCACTTGTATTCATAATGTCAGCCTCCCTTATGTAAATGTACAATTTTCAGCTATTTCCTACCCAATCTAATCAATTGATAAATAATATGAGCTGAGTTGGATAGAAATCGACCTAATGCATGTGTACGTAAATATGTAAATGTATAAGACTCTGATTGCTTTTGAACAGTCGTATACATATATATAAAAAAAAAATGAAATAAAAGGTTGGTCTGTTTTGTAGCATTCAATTAACAATTCAATTTGCAAACAGTCCCAGACTTTCAGTTAAATTTTTTTTCGAAACCAAAATTGTTCAACAGATGTATTGGTGCTGATTTGCATAAGGTCAATTTCTATCAGATGCAGCTCATATTATAATTTGTGATTTGGCACCGGCAAATACCTACTTCTGCAAAATACCATACACAAATACCTACTTCTGCAAAATACCATACACAAAATCAACAACATTACCTTAGCCTATATACAAAAGTATTCAATCTAAGGCTATTAAGGGATGGAAACATTCACAATTTGTCTGTAATTGTCTACTCTAGCTTTATAAATAACAAACTCAGCAAAACTAAATAGCCAACATTTGACTACATAAAATATATAAAATGTGATGAAATGACAGCTGACATCTGACTTCCATTTGCATCACATACAGAACCAGTCAGCATGGTCAGAATTCAAACAAAACATAGCCTTCTAAAAATAACTTGAATCTGGCTTCAATATTACACAGAATACTTACCATAAAATAATGTTGAAACAGTCTGTCAGGCAGTATACCCATAATCAACTATTTATATCAAAATCAAGATAAAGTTTGCCTAACCACTAAGCTTTCAATTACAATTATGCAAAATGTTATAACTTTACTCTAGTACATCTGGTATATTGAAAGTTATTTATAAAGAATGAAAGATTTCAGCATTTTTACATCAAAACCGTTTTTTTCTAATTATGACAAGCAAATTATCTTGAATCAGGATATTTCCTATTGTATGCTACCTTTTAACATTGAAAAAGTACATTTGTTTATGGCTCTGAATTTTCTACAGAAGACCTTTTGAACTGAAGACTTTTCTCACAAAACTTCAGTGAATCATATGCATGTTGTAAGGAATTTCATGATGGGATTTACTTCACTCGTGACAACTGCTTACCAAATAAGGCATATTCCATTAAAATGTATGTGGGAGGGTAGGAAGGGAAGTTTATTTATTGAATGTGGGTCATGGGTCTTTTTTCAGTATGTATCTATTACCATTATGCAAAATCATCAAAAATGGTTCTTGGTTGTAGGGATATTTTGAAAGTCCCTTCCTACTGTCCCACATACATTTTAATGGAATAAGAGAATACAGGAAAAAGGGAATAAATTTACATTATAATATTTTTGCTTCTCATTTTTCATGAAGAAGATTTATTGATTGCCAACATAATGAGTTAAACTGAAGTGATAAATCAAGGTATTTATGTGTGTATGACACTTGATTGTGTAAACTTACCTTTGGTCTAGGTGGTGCTGATGAAGGTGTAGGATGTCTAGGGGAGTAAATAAGAGGTTCTGTGCCATGACTCGCCTGCCAATCAGGGGAATTAGGTCTCAACTGTCTGTCTGCCATGTTGGCTTTTCTTTCTAACTCCTTTTGTAAATCTTCAACTGTGTGTATAGTTAACCTTAAAACAGTAAAATGAAAAATCAATGACATTCTACAATCAAGGAGCATAGCATAATAAAATTCTACTAGAAAACGTTGTGAAAAAGTGTTAAACATTAAAGCACACATATTAAAATAGCCTTTCTTGTAAAATACACATCTTACATTTATACACCTTGAAATAACAGCAATGCTGCACTGTTGTAAGTGACAGTTAAAAAGATTATTTTAAGAGATATTTGATCTGTCTGTTGTAAGAGTATTTCATTATAAATACACATCTTATTCTTCATATCATTATTTAACTTAAATACAGAAAATAATATATAGATATTAATTGTGCTATATCAGAACTAAAGAATATATTATGTTATTTGTTCTAAATGAAATTAGTTTAAAATATAAGACAAAGATACTTCAAAATGTGTATCAGGAACAAATAATCTGTCTAGACAAATGATTTGTATGTATGACAGAAAGGGGCTAAAGTTAAATATGTATTCTACTGATGTGTATGTACTTTCATAGCTTCTCACATTAAGGTGGCACCTAACACTACAGGGAGATAACTCTATAAATTCAGCTAAACATTTTAATTACATTGTGTTGTTAAGGGAATCTTAAGCTTCTCAATGATCAAAATTAGTGTTTGTCAAACTGATAGATAACCAGTGTAATTTTTCTGACAAAACGGTTGGTTCAAAATTTTAGAAATTTTTATATTTTTGTCTTAAAGGGTCAAAGTAAATACTTTTTCAAAATTTTATCAAAATTAAACGAGCCAAATTAATTTTAGTGAAAGTGTTAGGTACCACCTTAAACAACCATTTACTGACATAGCTAACATACATCAATTTGTTTATAATTGTTTGGACTAATAAACAAAAGGAAGTAAAAACAAATGGAGTTCCTCCACATAAGACAACATTATTACAAAAACATCTTTCAACAGACATTTAACAAATAAAGGCAAACTGTTCTGTCAAATAAATGTAAAGAATATTTCCCCTGAAAAGAGCTTTGTTGTTGGGACTACTGTCATCAGATATATAACAGCATATTTCAAAAACAACATGAAAACACAATTAAATGAAAAAGAGGCTACATCATTATATGGAGGATATACCAGTATAGAGGGGATAAAACATAATGTGTAACACCATTATATAGAGGATACAATCAACAACAGTGTAATTACAGTATACAGCTGTAAATTCAGAAATTACTGAAATAGTTTAGCTAAAATAGCATAGGAGTATTGTGCTAACTGCTAATGATTTGTTCAGATTTTCATTGAAATTAGTAAATTTTTATGCAATAAAACAGTTAATCATTTAAGAGACTTTTTCATTTGAAATGACTAAATACAGCTGATTCTATCTCAAAATACTCATTGTGTTATACAATCGAAGAATTTTATCTAATTCATTAAAAAAAAGTTCAAGAATTCCTAGATATGGGAGATAACTCAGATAAATAATCATTTAGTTTTCTTTGGCGAAGCACATTCATGTGTAATCTTAAACTAAAAATACATGAGCATTTTGCAATGTAAGTAGCTTAAAAACAAGCATGGTGACATGCACTTTTTATCATATTTTTCAAAAAATTTCAATTCAAACTACATTTGAAAAGTTTTAAAAAATTATATAAAATTATATTTCTTCCTTATTAATTTAAGTAACAAGAGTGCACACGCTGAAATGTCTCGCCTTCTATACTAATCATTGATAGTATGTTGATAGTCCTTAGTATAAAGCTAAGCTTTATAACAACTGTCCCATAAACTTAACATTAACCAAGATAACTAAACATAGACCAATGAACCTTGAAAATGAGGTCAAGGTCAGATGAACCATGCCAGACAGACATGTACAGCTAACAATGCTTCTATACAACATATATAGTTGACATATTACTTATAGTTTAAGAAAAATAGACCAAAACACAAAAACTTAACACTTTGCAATGAACCGTGAAAATGAGATCACGGTCAAATAAAACCTGTGCGACTGACATAAAGATCATAAAATATTTCCATACACCAAATATAGTTGACCTATGGCATATAGTATTAGATAAAAAGACCAAAACTCAAAAATTTAACTTTGACCACTGAACCATGAAAATGAGGTCAAGGTCACATGACATCTGCCCGCTAGACATGTACACCTTACAATCGTTCCATACAACAAATATAGTAGACTTATTGCATATAGTATGAGAAAAACAGACCAAAACACAAAAATTTAACTGTAACCACTGAACCATGAAAATGAGGTCAAGGTCAGATGACACCTGCCAGTTGGACATGTACACCTTACAGTCCTTCCATACACTGAATATACTAGCCCTATTGCTTATAGTATCTGAGATATGGACTTGACCACCAAAACTTAACCTTGTTCACCGATCCATGAAATGAGGTCGAGGTCAAGTGAAAACTGTCTGACAGACATGAGAACCTTGCAAGGTACGCACATATCAAATATAGTTATCCTATTACTTATAATAAGAGAGAATTCAACATTACAAAAAATTTGAACTTTTTTTTCAAGTGGTCACTGAACCATGAAAATGAGGTCAAGGACATTGGACATGTGACTGACGGAAACTTCGTAACATGAGGCATCTATATACAAAGTATGAAGCATCCAGGTCTTCCACCTTCTAAAATATAAAGCTTTTAAGAAGTTAGCTAACGCCGCCGCCGCCGCCGCCGCCGGATCACTATCCCTATGTCGAGCTTTCTGCAACAAAAGTTGCAGGCTCGACAAAAATTGAGACAATAAAAAATCTATAATAAAAGTCAAATTTTTGTTGGAAATATTTTACTGAATGCATATTAATATCATTTGCATTTAAGTAGAACACACATACAATTCTAAATTTACTGTTACCAATTAAAAAGGATATAAAGCATAATAAGAACACTGACAAAATCAACAATATTTATACTTAACAAGAAAGACATCATAACAATACCTTACAAAACAGCTATATGATACATGGGCTCTAACTGTCAGTAGACTTATGTGATCATAAACAGAAATTTTATTTAAAACAGCAATAAAGTAAACTGTAATAAAAAAAATTTAATGTTTATGCAACTCAAAAAATTTAACAAAAACTCGTTTATCAATCAAGCAATAATAAATGTTAAGAAAAATTCTTAATTCAAGCTGAACATAAAAGTAAATATGCATGTTGAAATAGACCTTAAAATGGAACATTAAATATCGGAGGACTATTCCACATAATATACATGAAAACAAAACAAAATTACTTTTTAGCAGTTTTAGATTGGGTCCTTTATTTTTTTCAAGAGTGGAACAAATATGATGATTAAAAAACAAGAATGTGTCCATTAAGCTAAGGGCCCCACTCGCATTATCACTTTCTGTGTTTTGTGGCCAATGAATTTGGGATCAAAACTCTAATTTGGCTTTAAAATTAGAAATATAATATCATAGGGAACATGTGTACTAAGTTTCAAAGTTGATTGGACTTCAACTTCATCAAAATCTATCTTGACCAATAACTTTAACAGGAAGCGGGACAGACGGACAAACCAAAGGTCGCACATAATGCCCATAAATGAGGCATAAAAATCACTACTGAGGTGGCCCCATGATTAAAATAAATTTTATCTAAGGGAGATAATTATCTACAGGGATTATATATACAGGAAACAAGAATCCTTTAAATGTGCACATATATTTGATGCATTATAATTGATAATAATTAACTATGTAATCATAAAAAAAAGCTGAAAGATACAAGAATCTGTTCCTTTTATTCAGGATGAAGGTAGATTTATATTTGAAGAAACCATACTGAATTAGGAAAATTTAACAGTGTAGACACCAACTGCTGCACAAAATGATATTCAACAGATAAGGAAAGTTATAATTACCAAGAACAGTGGCTTTATATACTTTACAGACTTTAAGTGAAAAACAATTTTAAAATAAGTTATCAATGATAATAATAATAAAATACCAAATGATCAATGAATAAGTTAAAAGTATTGTGGTATAATTACATGATAATAGTACAAAAAATACAGGAAAAAGCAAAACATGCATACTAATACATGTTCTTAGATGTCAATGTACAGCTTAAACATTGAATGGAATTATAAAACTTCTAATTAAAAAGGTTTGTGCAACAACCAGTATGATCATGCTATATATTATAAAGGATTCTTTAAAATGAACTAACTACTGGTATACAACATAGTAACATGAGAATACCTTGATGATGATCTACAGTTGGTTAAATACTCCAACAGTATACTGAAACACAAATCCAGTTAGGTTTAGCTAGCTGTTTATAGAACTAGCAATTGTATGGTAGGATGATACATTTCAGGAGGAGGGGCATAAATTCAACCATAGGGAAGGTTCAAACTCAAATATATGTTAGGGGAAATCATTTTCACAAATTTTTCATTACCTGTTAACTTCACACTGAATGTAATATAAGCTGTAAAATTTATGAGAATATGATATAAGGGAAAATATTTACCACAACTTTACTGAATTACTGACAACAGCTGTATATGTAAACCAAAGATTTACTTTTAATGATTTTAAAGAAACATTTTTAAGCCCAAAACTTTAACAAAATTATTTAAATGTGAAATATTGGTCATGCTGACCAAATTGTACTGTATGAGGGGAAAACTATTGAAATACATCATTTTATTCCTGAAGGTTACTGAAAACCAAATACCAAGTTCACAGAAATGCTATTGATCAATGCTGTAGACCTCAAGATAATTATATGGTAGGGATATATCATCATTGAACCACTATCATTAATTTTCAGTAATGAAAAAACACTGAACTAAAAAAAACCCAAAGGACGATATATATCCCAGCAATGTTCATGATATTTAAATATCTATGCCACAGTAACATTCATTATTTGTAAATCTATATCATTTTATATAATGGCATTGAACCAAAAAAACAAACCACACTACAAAACCTATTCCAAGAACAAATATTCTAGTCTAATTAAGAGACCACATTAACAAATGTTTCTGTAAAACTATTACCTGTCACCAATAGCTCCTTTGGGTTTCCAAAAGTGCATATTGTGGTCCCATAGTAACTGGTCCATGTTAACGTAAGTATAATGGTCCTCACTACTCTTTAGTTTACTCTGCATAGCACCATTGGCAGCTAAATGGATAAATTCACAATGAGAAGGATCAATGAAACATGTGGCATGGATAAGTTATATAACAGATATAGGAAGATATGGTATGTGTGCCAAGAATTTATTAATTCTGTCCATTCCTTTGATGTGTTTTAACATTTGATTTTGCCATTTGATTAGGGACTTTCCGTTTTGAATTTTCCTCAAAGTTCAGTATTTTTGTGATTTTACTTTTTTCAGAATATAGTTCAAGGTTTCATGCTATGATCCCTACATGTGATACATCATTGGAAGGTTGGAATAAGAAAATACACAGGAGTGAAATATTTTTTATACATTCCCCAGATTTTGGAAAACTTGACTGGCAATGATATCAAATGATCTAAGATAAACTTGATTACAACACAACTAGTGAATGGTGCAAAGATTCTCTATGGTTAAAGATGGTATTCTTTGTACTTTTGTGTTGTTCAGCTACAATGCATACCCAAGTTTTCCTTTATTCATACTGAGGAATGTTACATGTCAGATCCAATAGATTTTATTTCAATATTGAGCACAAAGACTCATTGGAAAATATCATTTACTCAAGTAATAACTTACAAACCACTATCTAAATCAGTGTAAACCTATAATTTCGAAAAATATGAACATTGATATATGATAATAACATAATCAATTCAGGAACTGATTGAAACAAGAATGTGTCCTCAGTACACGAATGCCCCACTCGCACTTTCATTTTCTATGTTCAGTGGACCGTGACATTGGGATAAAAACTCTAATTTGGTATTAGAATTAGAAAGATCATATCATAGGGAACATGTGTACTAAGTTTGAAGTTGATTGGACTTCAACTTCATCAAAAACTACCTTGACCAAAAACTTTAACCTGAAGCGGGACAGACAGACGGATAAACGGACGGACTGACGAATGGACGCACAGACCAGAAAACATAATGCCCCTCTACTATCGTAGGTGGGGCATAAAAAACAATCAAAACTAAAATTATTTGATCTTACCTGGGACAGAATCCATAGCAACAAGAGCAACAAATGGTTGTGGCAATGAAACAATTTTACCAAGAGTCTGAAAATACATGATAAATATATACAAGTTTATAAAAACTACTTGCAAGAAAATTGAAGAAATACAAAAGCAAAACACTATCATTACAAACAACTTTTAGGTTCTTTTGTTCTCATTGACTGAAGTTTAACTACAATATCAATTTATTCATAACTAAGTTATAACATTCCTAATTTTGCCATTTGAAAGGCCTGAAAAAGATCACAATGTCTGATGATATTGCACTAAAGTAAAAGTTGGCCTTCATATTGTCTAGAAATAATCAGACAAGAAGTGTTCAACCTCTGCATAGCATGTAGTGCAATATGTTAGAACACTGAACAGTTTAATTTGTAAATATTTTCGAAATGATTATCAAGAACCACATATCTCAATGACAAACAGAATGTATATTTGTTTTACCTGTGGTCCAAGTAACAAGGAATCACCAAGTTCTGAAAAGAAATTAAATTACACAAAAAGTAGTTGAGTTGATAATACAATTTTAAAACATTTTCTTATAATATCATCTTTTTCTTTAAGAAATACTACTACTATCTCTGAAATAAGCCCTTAACTATATGTGTCAGAAACTGGTCTTTGGCCACAAGGTTTTATGTTTTTCATTCCTTCTACATTTAATTTGTATAAATTGATTCAAAAGACACAAATTTCTGTGTTACAATTACTAGAGGAGTGAAGTGTGTATACTAATGACACTACCGTAGAAACTTTCATGGTTTTGTTTTTAAATTTGATTTCATGTGGATTTCTTTTGCGATTTTAGTGTATGTGAAAGTTATATTTTGAAATTTCATTAGGTATAATTTCATAGATTGTATATATTTCCCCAAAAATCAATAAAATTTACTATTAACAAGAATGTATCCATAGTACACGAATGCCCCACTCGCACTCTAAACTGTGTTTAGTGGACCGTGAAATTGGGATAAAAACTCTAATTTGGCATTTAAATTAGAAAGATCATATCACAGGGAACATGTATACTAAGTTTTAAGTTGATTGGACTTCAACTTCATCAAAAACTACCTTGACCAAAAACTTTAACCTGAAATTTGCACTTTCATCAGTGGCGGATCCAGAACTTTTCCTAAGGGAAGGGGCCCGCTGACTGCCCTCAGGGACCCCGCTCCAGTCATGCTTCAATGATTCCCTATATAATCAACCAAATTTTTCCCACAAAAGGGCCCCCTGGATCCGCCTATGATCATTTTCTATGTTCAGTGAACCGTGAAATTGGGGTCAAAACACTAATTTGGCAATTAAAAACGCATGGAAGGACAGATGGAAGGACGAACGGATGCACAGACCAGAAAACATAATGCCCCTCTACTATCGTAGGTGGGGCATAAAAATTATGCTTGTATAGTAAGATTAACATTTTTTTCTAAAGTCTTATCTACATTGTCTTTTGAGTTTGAGTTGTGGATATATTGTTATGCCAGCTCCCCGTAGTTATTCAGTGTTATTTTTAATATGCATGTTTGTTGTTGTTATGATCCATGATCAGAAGTTGGTTATCGAATGTGTTTAATAAGTCAGGAAAGGCTTATTCTTGTACATATAAAAACTATTAATTTGTATGATTTAATCCTGTGTATTATTGTTTTTGAGACTGATAACGTTTATTCTCGTACTGTTGGAAAATGAAAGTAGGCCATAAATTTTTATTTACGGCTGTAAATAATAATAATATGGTGATTCTTGTTGGCATAATTTTACATCTTTTAATTCTTTATGTTTGGGTTTCTTTTGTGTATGATTGCTAATTTCTCGGAACAGTTAGAGACTGTAAATAACTCGTTCCGATTTTTAATCTTTGTCACCGTTCTAGGTGATACGTACATGTTTGATGTGTATTGGTTATAATGCTCGTTATTTGTTGACTATCGATTGCTATATACAGTAGTTTGTATCTGTTTGTATCCATTACAAACGTTATCCAAGCTTTTAGTTGCATTTTAAATACATAAATAATATCTATTCGTGAAGAACATGGCATTGTTTACTATTTTGTCACCGTTAAGGGAATTTCCCTAAGAAGAGTGATGACTCGTGATTGGACGTCTCTATATGGTCAATTTAGAATATAAATAGGTGTGGTTGGCTGCGTCAAGGGAGATAGCTCAAACTTGTGGAAAGAGTCATATCAAATAGCTAGATAAACTAAATACAATTATGTCGGATGTAATGAGTTTAAAAGTTAGTATTGTGAAATATATTAAAGGATTATAATTTAATTAAAGGTGACGGTGACAAATATAAGACCCAGTGATTAAATTTCAGTGATGGTGACTATAATATCGGTGACGGTGACTATAGCTGAAGGTGACGGTGACTATATTTGTGGGTGACGGTGACTAAATATTTTTGTCACCAGATTCGGAGATTCAGATGTGTATATTATAAATTAATGAAAATATAACCGGGGATATTGAGATAGTAATATAAATAGTTTTTAATATAACAGTTTGATGAAGATCAAGCCTTTTGATCTTGTTTAGTAAAAGTAATTATAACTATGATGGAAACCTTTGTATAAAGGATTTGTGTTAAAGAAAAGCTATACATATATAGCTTATGAGTAGTATTCACCCACGTGAATAGTTGTTAGACCAACCATACCCGGGGGCACTGACCAGTGACAGCAGCGAGAGTCCAGACTTGTCCCAGTATTTTATCTCATTAATAAAATGTTGAACTTTATAATTATTCTATTTTATTTTAATAATACTCATGAAAACAGGACTACGATAGCACATTAATACACCTCTATTGGTATATAATTCCTTCGTCCTATTTCGGGTTTAGATCGGTGGTTTAAATTAAGACACCTTTCTCGACTTCTAATAGATTCCTTTTTATGTAACCCTGTTATCTCTGGTGACCGACTCTAACGCCAGAGAGGCACATAAAAATATGTTTTATTTTAAAGCAATTGTGAAAATTCTATGTAACAGCTGATGTAAGCATGGCATGAATTAATAAATTATGTAATTTCTTTTCATATAATTCTTAACTAAGAATATGAAGCGGCAAATGTTTTCATTAACAGTAACAAAATAATAACTGCATTAAATAATACAGGTTCAATTTTGAATCTGAGAATCCTTCAAAATCAACAAAAGTGGTTATTTACATTGTGTCATAGATCAAATTTATTTCTTCAGTGTATGTTCACTTGTGTTAATATGTCTTTTGATTGATTTAAGCCATTTCAATTGGTATTTGATAGTGTGTCTTTCTATGTTGTGATGTTACACTATTTTTTCAGATATGGGTAAATATTGGTACCTATTAAAATGTTAAAACTGATCAATTTGTTTGCACCTGTCCAAAGTCAGGAATCTGATGTTCAGTCGTTGTTGATTGTTGATGTGGTTCATAAGTGTTTCTCATATCTTGTTTTTTTATATAGATTAGACAGTTGGTTTTCCTGTTTGAATGGTTAAACACTAGTCATTTTTGGGGCCTTTAATAGCTTGCTGTTTAGTGTGAGCCAAGGCTCTGTGTTGAAGAATGTTCTTTGACCTATAATGGTTTACTTTTACAAATTGTGACTTGGATGAAAATTTTCTCATTGGCACTCATACCACATTTTCTATTTTAAAAAAATGAAGCCTTTTTATATTTGTTTACTTGGGAATCTTTCTGCAGGTTTTCTGGCACTGATGACTCTAGGAGGGTCTTTCTCAGGACTAGTTACTCCTCTCATGTGGAAATCTGCTACATCTACGGGGTTGATAGATTTAACAGGAGATAGTTTGGTTGGCTGAAACATTTAAATACAAAACATGATTAATATCCTGTCCACTAATTCAACATTTCTATTCCTTTTCATCTGGTCTTGTATACACATGCATATATATTATATGTAGCCTAAATTTGATGACATTTTATACATTTTGTATAAGAAAAGATCTCTGATAACAGATTACATATTTATATACCTTAAAATATATTGTATAGCTATCTAAGGTATTAATCAAATACTAGTACACATTTTTGTTTAAGGGCAAGCTGAACCCAGTCTATGGGCGTGGGATTATCTTGCTGTGTTAGAGACCAATTTGTGGCTTTTGGGTGTTTCCTGCTCTTTGAACGGGTTGATTTCTCTTTGAAACATTCCCCATTTCCATTCTCAATTTTGTCATAATTCATGTCTATAATAAAAACAACTTACACTGAGAATTATATCAGATGATGATAGCCGTGGTGATTGATTACTGATATTTTTAGACTGTTCCTGAACTTTCTGCAGCAGAAGAGCAGATAGCTCCTCATACATTTTGTTGACATCTCCCTGTAAAAAAATGTGCCCATCAGATAAAATTCACAATAAACAAGAATGTGTCCATAGTACACAGATGCCCCACTGGCACTATCATTTTCTATGTTTAGTGGACCGTGAAATTGGGGTAAAACTCTAATTTGGCATTTAAATTAGAAAGATCATATCATATGGAACATGTATACTAAGTTTCAAGTTGATTGGACTTTAACTTCATCAAAAACTACCGTGACCAAAAACTTTAACCTGAAATTTGCAGTCATTTTCTATGTTCAGTGAACTGTGAAATTAGGGTCAAAACTCTAATTTGGCATTAAAATTAGAAAAATCATATCATAGGGCACATGGGTACTAAGTTTTAAGTTGATTGGACTTCAACTTCATTAAAAACTACCTTGACCAAAAACTTTAACCTGAAGAGGGACAGACTGATGAACAGACGGAAGGACGGACAGACGGACCCACAGACCAGAAAACATTATGCCTCTCTACTATCATAGGTGGGGCATAAAAAGTTCTTTAAAACAAGAATGTGTCCATAGTACACGGATGCCCCACTCACACTTCCATTTTCTGTGTTCAGTGCTTTTTTATTGTTGAAGACTGTAGGTTTGAACTCAAAATGTTTTGTTTGTTTTGTTGATTATTTGTTGCGATGCTGTCTTATTTAACGATGTCTAACATCTTTTATTCATGTTTAAATAGGGCCTGTTTTAATTTGCTAATTGAGCAAGTCTCACAATATTATCCTTGTTCCGTTAAAGGAAGAGATGCATTTTTTCCATTGACTCACCCCCTCTTCTTTAACAGCTACAGAAATTTTGTTTATTTTTTCTGTCACATCTTTATCACCAGTTGCTGTTATCACTAAATTCATAACACCTAAAACATGAAATTGTTTATCATATTAATATATTCATCTTAAACCTCGTAAATTTGAAAGCTTTAAATTCTCTCCTAACTGGTGGTTATGCAGTTCATGGCATTGCATCTAAATGAAATCAAAGTGAAAGTGAGAACTTAACAGTAAAGATTGCATTTATTTCCCAGTTGAAGCTAAATATTTAACATTGTATTGTATTCAGCATTTAGAGATAATATATTGAATCAGAGAAATGACTACTGTTGGTTTAACTACAATTAACAATTAACACCAATTTTAAAATGTTTACTAGTTAATATAATCAACTTAGTATAAATAACATACCTATATCTTTTGTTATGTAGTCAAAGAATGTAGGAACTATACACAACAGCTGTACAACTTCTGAGGCAAGTAAACATTTATAGTCTCTATACCTGAAAATAAAAAGTATACAATGTAGAATAATTCATACACAAATAAAAATAAAATATACAGGGAAATATACTATAACTAAATTAAACAAGGTCACATGTAGCAACATCATCTTATAAGATAGAAGTCCCCCTCAAAACAAGATTCACCATTTATCATGCTAATGATTAATTCATTGAAGATTTAGGCAAACCATCATTCAATGATTACAATAATTTCCTATTTAGATGAAGTCATGTTATGAATAAACAAGAGGCAATTGTAACAGAATCCTCATGATTAAATTCATTTCTTATCCAACTTATTGTTCCAAATAAAAAAATCTACATCTCATTCTACAGATATTTTGGCAAGAAATAGTGTTTTAGTTGTATAATTACAATCAAGCAAAAAAGTATGCTTATTACATACTGTAAACTAAGAAATTATTGTGAATCCTCAATCCTCAACCTCTGGCAAAAATGTGAAACGTAATTGATGCTATTGCAAAAATTTATTAAAATAAGCACTTGTGAGTTTTTGAATGCAACATTTTATTATTTATTCTAATATGACGTGCTTCATTCGCTTTGTGAATAAACCCATGCTCTAAATCCAATAAAATTAGTTTGCACATGCATATATTGACTACTGCAGAATAATGAATTTTATCAAATAAGCATGCATTTAGTATATTTGATTAAACTTAAAACACTTCCAGCCTCTTAAAATGATGCACATGTTGTTACTAATTCATTAATTTTGACTGCAACATGTTGTAATTCAAAATTGACATATATGACCTAGATACGACAACCGTTCATGCTGGCTGTTCAAAACTCCTCCCTCTAAAAAATCACATTGCCAGTCGTTTGCTTGTTTACAAACAAAAAAGGGAGGTTCATGGAAGAGTCTATACAAATGCGCTACACTTGTACAAATCAGACATAGAAATTACTTTAATTGTACTAATCAGAATCGAAATAATTGATGCAAGCTATACTTTATTGTAGTTTTTACATGGGTAGGCATTATATTCGTGTTATTCTAGCCCTCGCAATCGCTCGAGCAAAAATAATCACGAATAAAATGTCACTCTTGTTAAAACTACAATAAAGTATAGCTTGCATCAATTATTTCTTCATTATTATTTTTGCATTTTTGAAAACACATCAAAATAATTTTTGAATATATAGTACTGTGTATATGAAGGTGTACATACAAATCAACTCATATACCTCATAATATAGGTGCAAAATCTTGCTGTTGTTGCATATCACCTATCATATTACACAAACGTGCAACCAAAAATCTATATTAACTTTGCTTAAATAGAATATATAATTACTCACATTCTATTTAACTTGACTTTTGGGCTTTAATAGTTAAAATCAATAATGTTTATGAAAGCTCTTCTACAAGGTGACAGAACTTTGTTAAATTCAGATTTAAGATCTATTCAAAATCGTCGTTTCATATGCTACAACTTACGTTCCTAAGAGTTGAATGTAACTTGTTTGTCAGTGTTAATGCACAATGACAATAATTGCTTACAGATAAAATTAAATTGTGTAGCCTTTAAAGAAATATGCAAACAAGATGTACTAGGAGCTTTTGCTCACTAATCATACCCCTGCTCAAAGTTGTTGAATATTCCTTGAAATAAATTAGAAAATCAATGTAAAATTTAAAAAAGCAAAATTGAGGAAGCCAATAAAATGGTATGAAGACAGCATAAATGTGACAAAACTGTTATATATGTACATGACATAATAAAAATATTAGTTTTTCTTCTTCTTCTTCTTTGGGTCAGCAAGGGTTCAAAACTGAAGAATACACGCTTTTTGACAAACAGGTATATCCAAATGAATCAAAAACAGGTCACATGGCATGGCATAACTAGAACAAGCTTGGTGCAATATATCAAGATAAAATAAATTGCATGCTCCAAGAAAATGAAACAGAAATGTGATAAAGACAAAAAGAGGTAAACCTGAGTATACCAGCTGTCCCTCCTTAGGAGCAGGGATAGAAAATAATCATGTTCTAAAATAAACCATCATGGGATCATAATTATTCAACACATTTTCCATTACAAACTTTCTGGATCAAAGAACTGCCAGGTCAGTTAAAAACTAGTCCTGCTTCCAGATCTATTTGTTATACAAAATCTAAAATTAGTCAGTGTCAATCAAATGTTCAAGCAAGACACTTAACACTTGTCTCATTCTCTGTTTTTTTTTTTTAGGAAAGTGTTGAATACCTTTGTCAAGTTAAATGACTTTTTTTAATACTACTGATCTGTTTTCAACGCTATAAATATCAATCTTCAACAAAGAAAATGGGTATACCTTTATGAAATCATTAAAAAACACTATCTATTAAAAAATTAGAATAAATTACTTTGCATCATTGCAAACAGGCTGGATACATCATATATGTAATGAGTTGTCACAGTTTACAAACCCTAGTTTTTCTAAGTTGAAACTTCTTCACAATTTTTCTTTTCTTCTTTTGATAAAATATTTCAGAAACTTTAAAAAAAAATCATTCTTTTTTGCCTAACACTTCATCAGATAATTGGATATTTCCCTTAAAAATTTAAACCAGTACACATTATGCTTCATAATACTCTTTACAAAAGTCTCGTTTTTTTTCAATGTCAAGTTTTCGTATGCAAGAAGGAATATTAACCTTGTATGCATGTACTTACACAGTATTAAGTTTAGATTTAATGGCACATTCTCTTTTATCAACAGCATGACTAAGTTTGGTAAGTTCTGATATGGTATAAAATAGACACAAATACAACTTGTCATAAAGTCCTCCATCCTATAAAAAAGAAATAAACAAATTAATTAGTTGACTTAATTCTGATTTAGAAAACATGTAAATGTTGAGTAATTAGTCTAGGCATTTTTCATTATCTAAAACACTTAATGAACAAGAATGCATTTGTTTAATTCATTCAACAAAGAAAAGCAAACATTACTTTGGCTTTGAGCAATTTCTGAAAGTTACAATTATCAAGGACAAATATTTTTTGTATTCAAACCAGAATCATATAATTATAGAATAACTAATCGAAGAATTCAAATAGAGAAAAATATTCAACGAGTGACCGAACAACACATTTATTCACGAATGCACAGGAGTTAACTATCAATGTTGTTCGATCAGGAGTTGAATATTTTTCGATATTTGAATTTTTTAATTAGTTATTCTTTTTATTACATTGGCAAATGGCTTTTTAAAGAAATTAATGTAAAACATGTAAGGAACTATATCTTTTTTCTACTCATTCACAATTTGTTTTGATCTGCATATATCGACGTCTTGACAATGCCTATTATTATACCTTACGTATATTTCAAACAATTCTATTGGGTGAAACGTAATCATGTGACATGGAATAATTCAGTTAATTTTCATTCAATTGAAGGAAGGACGAATAACCCTAAAGAATTTACACCAGGGGTGAATAACCCTAAAGAATTTACACCAGCGGTGAATAACCCTATTATTCACCGGTGAATAACCTGTTGAGTTTGTTTATTTGTACTTGAGTTACCTCCCATAAAAATGACGTCACAAACGTAAATAAACAAAATGGCAGCGTTCACGTTACACTGGAAGCCCATCGAGAGACGAGGAAATACGACATTGGACATAGATAGAGCTGAGAGTGGCAGCAGCCGATGATGTCTCTTAGAAAAACGGTCCTTTTCAGGGCCATCAATATTTTACAAAAAGATTCTACTTTTGTTGTATATTCGAGAAAATCGAACACAAATGTATTTTCAAACGTCAGTCTGTGTTCGAAATGCACTTCCACTGTTAGTTCGGTATAATAAAACAATTGTGGCCCCTTAGAATCGATGAATATCCAAAATTGTCAACCCTCAAAAGTTATTTCACTTCGGGCTGCGCCCTCAATGAAATAACCTTCTCGTGTTGACAATTTTGGATATTCACCTCTTCAACGGGCCATAATTGTATATTGTTGTATGACGTCAGAGAGTGAAATAACCACGTTTATTTCACATGTGAAATTATCGTTTTTTATTTAACTGGGAAATCAATGTTATTCATTGCAACCAATGTAAAAACAACATTAATTAATACATTACATGCCTCTTTGTCATCTTTGTCCACCTTAACAGCTCCCAATAAAATGGACACGATATAACACCGAACATCTCGCGATAATAAAAATATGTCCATGGTAAACACATTCCTGGAAAACAAAGGCACATAATTAAATGTCTAAAACTTCATATAGAACAATCTTGCATAATAAATTGCTACTTAAGACAAACATCACAAAAGCACTATGGAACTTAAAAAAAAGTTTCTGACCAATGAAAGAAAAGGACATATTAAATAAGTTTTGTTAAGAGTCGAATAACGTCCTTCTGTATATTTTGCAATGAGAATTTATTAAACTGTCATTTTAATGTGTATTTGTATTTTATTGTAGAGAATCGTTTGTTATGATACTAATAGTATATGAAGCCAAAATTATATATTTTGATGAATAAAGATACTTATGTAGATTAAACCGCCTACTCGACTTATCGCCTTATTTGATGTCTTTGATGTGATCCGTTACAATGGCAATAGAAATGATATTTATAGATTATTGATGGTCAAGTTTGATTTTCTCACTTGAGTTTCTTTTTTCTTTTTTTTTAAATAATGTTGATATTTTTTATCTGAATATTAACATTAACAATAACATTGGCGACCATCTTAATCAGTAGAAAAGGAGTTTTTACAGAGGAAAAATGCTATTTGCTTACCCAACTTTACTAAGCTTCGTTGTTTCTAATGTATCTTTCATTAAATGGGTTGGCATAACAAATTCTAATGAGGCCTGGAAATATTGTAAAAATGTAAAGAATTACTAACAAGGAACAGTGAAGTTTGAAAAGTTTTAATTTCTATCAGAAAAGTTAGACTGATTGAATTCTTAATATAACCATTTTCAGAAGATTACCTTTCACATGAGGAAAATTCAAATTTACTTTATACTGAACATTGGTGAAATTATGTTGAATTTCTATAATTCATTCATTTCTTCAAGTTCAGATATTTGGTTTTATACTCTTCAATCTTTTACTGTCATACTTAAATGTAATATATTTTGCTTCTTGAGATCTCTAATTCAGATGAAATTTTAAAGAGAATGCTTTGTTTTTCTATCTTGGTAAATTGTCTACCTTGATAAAAGTGTTCTAATAATTTTGTTCCAGAGTATGTTATTATGCATGCATCACGTTTTGAAGTTCTTTGTGTATCTTGTGCTTAAAATATTGAAATATTTACTACTTTGGATATAGTTTGGGAAATATATTTATTGTGAGAATGATTCCTATGGTGTTTATCTACTAAATGTCGCATAATCTAGAGAACAAAGGTGAAAAAATACCAAGATTAAGATATCAGACGGAGAAACTCCAAAACCAGAAGGTAAACTATACAAAATGTTTTCTGACGATGATGATATAAAAGCTCAGTTCAAAACTATTATAGAATCTATGAATGATATAAAGAAAGGCCAATCATCTATGCAAAAGATGTTTGAAAGTAAACTTGATAAAATGAAAACAGAACTTATGTCTAGTATAGATGATAAAGTCAAAGTTTTGAAATCTGATATTGATTTACAATGGGGACAACAACAAACTAAGATTGAACAGTTGTCAAACAGTGTTGAAAGTGTTATGAATAGATTAACGGTAGTATAAGGAGTTGTTGCGGAAGGCAGCATTAGTGGTGCAACGAACGTGAACCAAACAAATCAGTCATACCAAAACAATCAAGTTAATCCACCTAACAATGATGAAATTACAGTTATTGCGTCTGGTGTTCCGTTTGAAGAAGTTGAAGATATTTTGATTAAGGTCAAGCAAATTGTTGCCGAAATTAACACTGAAATTTCTGAAAATGATATTGTGGCAGCATTTAGATTGAAAAGTCGAAGACAAGACCGACTTGGATTTGTTAAAATTATTGCTACGAATGTTGATACAAAAAGACGTATTTTAAGAGAAAAACATAAACTCCGCAACTCGACAAATTTCAAAAACATCTATTTACACAACAGCAAATCTCATGTTGAACGTATGTTTGAAATAAATACAAGAACTCTGTTGAAGGAATTACCACATGGTTCATCGTACAGATTGACTGCTAACAGATGGATAATAAAGAAAACAACAGAAGCAGCAAGTGAGAATGAACAAACTGATGGTAACAAATAGGATTTAAACAGGTCTGTTGAACATTCCTTAAAGTTTTAGTCAAATCAATATTGGTGATTGGACTGTAAATAACAATAATTTGAGAAGAGTCTTAATCTGTAATATAAATGCAGATATTGTTAGTGTTTGCGAAACTCATCTGTCGGGAACAAGTGAACTAGATTTAGCAGAAGATGGATAAAAATGGTATGGATCTAATAGAACTTTTATTCACAGAAATGCCCTGAAAGCTTCGGGGTGTAGGATTTCTTGTAAAGCATTCTATCTTGAAAAGTTTTGATGTACATATTATAGATAAAAGTGTTGATGGTACATGTATCTTAGGGTTACTATTTAGAAACGAAAGAAACAGATTTCACTTGTGTTGCATTTTCATGTTATCTTCCACCGGAGAATTCACCTTGGGGGCGCGACGCCCAAACGTTCTATTCACATGTTCTTTCCCAAATCTACTTGAATTATGATGTTGGTGTTATATTTCTATTAGGTGATTTTTAACTTGAGATTAGGAAACCTAAAAGATGTCTCTACCGAATTCGATAATGTTACTACGGGAGAAACTATTGACAAGACTCATAATCAACATGGACAGTCTTTTTCTGAATTTCTAAATGATAGTAAATTTTGTGTTCTAAATGGCCGATCAGGAGAACAGTCGAACAAATTCACATCAATTTCATTAAAAGGAAAATGACATAAAAGACTTTTAGAAGATAATATGCTTGACCCGTTGTATATACCAAATGATATACTGAATCAGGACATTCATATAGATGAAATACAAAAAGTCGTTCTACATTTGAAAGAGAAAAAATCTCCTGGAATAGCTGGAATTTATAATGAAGTGCTTAAAAATGAACCAATTATTAAACTATTGCAGGTGTTATTTCAGTTCTGTTTCAACACAGGAAAAGTTCCGTCGTTATGGAGGAAAGCACTAATTCGACCAATTCCGAAAGGTTTTGCTATTGACACCAGAATTCCACTGAATTATAGAGGGATTAGTTCACTCTCGGTAATTGCGAAATGTTACAGTTCTACTTTAAATAACCGAGTGCAAATTTTTTTTAGAAGACAACGGATTAATTGTTGATGAACAAAACAGTTTCAGAAGAGATAGGTCATGTGAGGATCATGTGTTTTCTTTGAATTGCTTTATTCAGGATAGGAAATCAACATTTGCTACCTTTGTGGACCTGCAAAAAGCATTTGATTATGTAGATAGGGATTTATTACAATACAAACTGCAATTAAACGGTATTGACGGAAACATGTATAATGCTATTTCTAGCTTATACATTGACACAGAATCATGTGTCTGCGTTGATGGATCAACGTACAAATTGGTTCCAGTGTTCAAACAGGGTCCGCCGAGGGGATAATTTATCGGCTTCATTGTTCGCTTTATTTGTCAACAATTTAGCTACTGAAATTAAAGATCTAGAAACTGGAATACCTTTTGATAATGAGTAAATCTGTCTTCTATTATATGCTGACGACATTGTTATTCTAACAGAGAACGAAAATGATATACAACTTTGCTTAGATGTGTTATACAGTTGGTGCCAATGATGGAGACTTAGTGTTAACTGTTCAAAATCAAATGTCATGCATTTTAGAAAACAGCATGTCCCACGAAGCAACTTTAATTTCAAGATTGGACCAAACAGTTTACAATATGTAAGTCACTACAAATATCTTGGCATTATTTTCAATGATAAAATGGATTTTAGTATTGCCACAGAAACATTAGGTAAAGCTGGAGGACGGGCACTAGGAGGGATGATATCAAAGATTCACAATTTTAAGGATGTTGCATTTAAAACATTTGAAACCCTTTTCGAGTCGTGTGTTGTACCAGTCATTGATTATTGTGCAGGTGTTTGGGGATATAAAACATACCACTCCATTGAAGCTGTACAAAACCGTGCTATTAAATATTTTTTGGGATTACAGACTTGCACCAGTAGTTTATCTAAACAGCTAACTAAGACGGTGGATTTCTATGGTTAGAAGATGGAATTGGCTTGTTAAAGTTAAAATGGACAATGATAGACTAACGACTAACGAGAAAGCTTTTTCTTTTAAACTATAATAAATCGGGCCAGTGGAGCTCTCAGATGAAGGAAATTTTTACAAAGTGGACATGGACAGTTGCTATGAATATGTAAATTTATAAATGCAACATTGAACTTTTTAAAACGAAGATTATGGAATACTGTGAAAACTATTGGACTGGTAAAATCCCTTCTCTCCCCAAATTAAGGACTTACATTACTATTAAACAGAAGTACGAGACTGAACTTTACGTCAAAATGAACATTAAAAAACAAGAACAATCAGTTATGGCACAATTTCGCTGTGGTATTCTACCCTTACACATTGAAACTGGACGATTTAGAAATGAGGCTCCTGATGAACTATTTTGCACTTTCTGCTATGACGGATCTGTTGAAGATGAAAAACATTTCTTATTGTACTGTAAAGCTTACCATAATTTAAGACAATTATTATTTGAATCAGTGAACCTTGATAGACATTTTATTGATAATAGAACATTTGCTAATTTAATGACACTTCATCAAAGACAAACTGCTAAATATTTAAATTTATTTTTCTGTAAAAGAAAGGAACTTCTTTATAAGCAACAATCACATTGCGTAATGCAAATTTGAACATTAGGTTTAAAGTGACTTATAGGTCCAAAGGGCCGGGTGTAAATTTATTTAACTATTGTATTCTTATTATGTAATATTATATATACTGCACATGTCACTATAATAAATGATATACTTGCTTACTTACTTCTTAGTTATGGGAAATATCAAAATCTGTATTAATAATTTATTTTCTAATCAGTGGTCAATTTAAAAGAAAAAAAAACTAGGTCTAGAAGGTCTAATCAAAATAAATGTCACAAAGCTACTTACAACTAATAACATTAACAACATATTACATCTTTCACGGTCCTGTGGTCGACTAGACAGTATGTCTTCCATGAAGCTTTTGTGATACCGTAAAATCTGATAATCACTGAAAACAAAATGCAGTTCTGGTTAACTGGGGCAGTTAATAAAATGTGCCTTAAATGCCTAAAAATTTCATGAGTACTGAATGTAAAATAATTTGACTAGTATGTCTAAAAATTAAATCAGATTTAAATTGTGTTATGTAACTACATTTCTACAAAGGTTTTGTGTCTTAAATGCTTCAATATTTTGTGACTTCTTAAAAAAGTAAAATAACTTTTGAAGTGGACAGTAAAGTAGATTCAAATTTTGTCTTGTAACTTCATTTCTATAAAGTTTTTTGTATTGTATCTGTATATGACATAAGATGTTTAAATGTTTTCTATGTAGTGTTTTAAAACTTTTTTCTTTTTTCTCTTTTTAAGTGTCTCTGGTATCTTTTACCTCACTTCAAATGGTATACTTAAAGCTAAACACAACATGAGAAACTTCCCAGTTCAAATGGTATACTTAAAGCTAAACACAACATGAGAAACTTCCAGTTCAAATGGTATACTTAAAGCTAAACACAACATGAGAAACTACCAGTTCAAATGGTATACTTAAAGCTAAACACAACATGAGAAACTTCCAGTTCAAATGGTATACTTAAAAGCTAAACACAACATGAGAAACTTCCAGTTCAAATGGTAGACTTAAAAGCTAAACACAACATGAAAACTTCCAGTTCAAATGGTATACTTTAAAGCTAAACACATGAGAAACTTCCAGTTCAAATGGTATACTTAAAAGCTAAACACAACATGCGAAACTTCCAGTTCAAATGGTATACTTAAAAGCTAAACACAACATGAGAAACTTCCAGTTCAAATGGTATACTTAAAAGCTAAACACAACATGAGAAACTTCTAGTTCAAATGGTATACTTAAAAGCTAATCACAACATGAATAACTACCAGTTCAAATGGTATACTTAAAGCTAAACACAACATGAGAAACTACCAGTTCAAATGGTATACTTAAACTAAACACAACATGATAATCTACCAGTTCAAATGGTATACTTTAAAGCTAAACACATGAGAAACTTCCAGTTCAAATGGTATACTTAAAAGCTAAACACAACATGAGAAACTTCCAGTTCAAATGGTATACTTAAAAGCTAAACACAACATGAGAAACTTCCAGTTCAAATGGTAGACTTAAAAGCTAAACACAACATGAGAAACTACCAGTTCAAATGGTATACTTTAAAGCTAAACACATGAGAAACTTCCAGTTCAAATGGTATACTTAAAAGCTAAACACAACATGAGAAACTTCCAGTTCAAATGGTAGACTTAAAAGCTAAACACAACATGAGAAACTTCCAGTTCAAATGGTATACTTAAAAGCTAAACACAACATGAGAAACTTCCAGTTCAAATGGTATACTTAAAAGCTAAACACAACATGAGAAACTTCCAGTTCAATTAGCAGTGATGTGGATATTACTTAAGTGAAAAGGAGGAGTTTGAAGTTGTGTTAGGTACCAGTTTCCAACTACTGAGTCATAAAGTAGTTCTTCTTTTTTAAACTTGAAAGTGATAAGTTTTGAAAACATTTTTCTGTCTACATATAATAAAACTTTTTAACTATAGTCAACTTTGAATAATGTTGTGCTGATATTTAATAACATTACCATAGTAATTTCCCTCAAATTATAGGACTATAAAAATAGTTTACTTGTGAGTGTATTTCTTTTCTATGAGTAAATCTTCTTGTAAGCTATAGGCAATATACTTTAATCTTCTCCGGTCTGTTTCTGAAAAAAAAGTTAATAACTACATGAATATTGTATGTTATAGGAATTAAAAATTAATCTAAACCTTTTTTATATTTCCATTCAAATACACACAAAGTTCATTCCCTTTTTTCCTAATTTTGTGTTTCAACCAACTAGTTAAACCAAAAGTATCAAGTTCACAAAAATATCCAGATTCTCTTTCATCATTAATCAGCATTAAGCACTTTAATGTGAAAAGGACAAGTTTAAAATGCACATCCTTGTTGATAATTCTACATCTGAAATATTAGCAAGTGCATCAATGGTCTATTGTTTCTGACAAAGACAGGGAATATATCTATATATATATATATATATATATAACTCGTCTAAACATCAACCCAACAATGTTAGATCTGTAAATTTGCTTTCACAAATTTGTGGTTCTTCCCTCGCCGGGATTCGAACCCATGCTACTGTGATATCGTGACACCAAATCGCCTGCACTGCAGCCGTCCTGCTAGACCACACGACCACCTGGGCTCTAAAAAAGAGCTTTCGCTGGCCGTGTGTTACCTTTCCTCGTCAGTTTTAATCTAGCGGCGTACATATATATATATATAAGTACGTCTGAGTCAGTGACAACTCTACAACAGATGTATCCATCGGATCGCCATCAATGATGGTGATACATGGCTGTGTACATAATGTATATACAACTCGTCTAAACATCAACCCAACAATGTTAGATCTGTAAAGGAGTAAGTTCGGTAAGTGCCATATTTGGCCCCAATTATAAAGTTCATGGTTACAAGACAATAATTGTTTTAGGTTGCCTGAAAGACATGTGAAAAAGTTAAACAGAGCTGTTTTTGTCAAAGTTTAATTCTAACACAACGATTTTTACATTCCAAAACGGTCAAGTTAAGGGATTTTGGTGAAATTTGACAAAATCAGCGGGATTTCAACCAAATAAAGGACCAGGAAAAATAGAGCGCAGGCGTCGACAAGCTTAAAATTCAAATAAGACATATTAAATGTCTTCTCAAACATTATTTTAAAAGATCTTTGTTGTCGACGTAGGCGCTCTATGTTTCCTGTCAAATAATCTTTGGAAATTTACCCATTTTCATTGATTTTTTCGTGAAAAATCAATATGAGTACAACTTGTGACGTCATAATGAAACGCAGAAACGTAAAATTTTAAACAAAATGGCTTATATCCTATCTAGTCAATGTATTAGCTATAATTTATCGTGATATTGGTCAATAAATCCGAATTTGAAATTTACGCTAAAAAAGTGGGCCATTTTAGGACCTTATCGAACATACTCCTTTGCTTTCGCAAATTTTTGGTTCTTCCCTCGCCGGGATTCGAACCCATGCTACTGTGATATCGTGACACCAAATCGCCTGCACTGCAGCCGTCCCGCTAGACCACAACATTAATTTGTAGGATCCTTTACTATAGATAATTTAGCTGATCTGTAACAATAACATCTTCATGCCTTATATATCATGTACTGTAGTACGCCGCTAGATTAAAACTGACGTGGAAAGGTAACACATGGCCAGCGAAAGCTCTTTTTTTGAGAGCCCAGGTGGTCGTGTGGTCTAGCAGGACGGCTGCAGTGCAGGCGATTTGGTGTCACGATATCACAGTAGCATGGGTTCGAATCCCAGCGAGGGAAGAACCAAAAATTTGCGAAAGCAAATTTACAGATCTAACATTGTTGGGTTGATGTTTAGACGAGTTGTATATACATTATGTACACAGCCATGTATCACCATCATTGATGGCGATCCGATGGATACATCTGTTGTAGAGTTGTCACTGACTCAGACGTACTTATAAATATAATTATTTTCTGTGACTGTATATTACATTAATTTGTAGGATCCTTTACTATAGATAATTTAGCTGATCTGTAACAATAACATCTTCATGCCTTATATATCATGTACTGTAGTACGCCGCTAGATTAAAACTGACGTGGAAAGGTAACACATGGCCAGCGAAAGCTCTTTTTTTGAGAGCCCAGGTGGTCGTGTGGTCTAGCGGGACGGCTGCAGTGCAGGCGATTTGGTGTCACGATATCACAGTAGCATGGGTTCGAATCCCAGCGAGGGAAGAACCAAAAATTTGCGAAAGCAAATTTACAGATCTAACATTGTTGGGTTGATGTTTAGACGAGTTGTATATATATATATATATATATATATATATAAAATTGAGTTTGGTTTTTTAAGTAAGACAGAATGTTTCTGCTGTTGCATGTCAGGTAAGTAATGTTTTATGTATAACCTCGTATATACAAATAACTACAATGTACTTACCAACATTGTGCATTCCATTCACAGGGAATTTTGTCATTACATGAGTTGCCTAGAAAATGAAAATGAAAAGTTTAATAACAATCAAAACAACTTTTTTTTTAAAATTCTGTGACCTATTAACTTATTAAAATATAAATAATCATATAAAATTTGTTTACTGCTTACTGTCAAAAAACATAAACTTTACTATCTAGTAAATGTTATTGCCCATATATCACATAATTTGACAAAAAGTCATTTTTTTATCATGTAAGAGTATATAATGTCAAGATATCAACAAAATTGTATCTCCAAAAAAATTCTCCATAGTGTATAATAATTCTTTCTTTTAATTCATTGTCTTTTTTTTAAGGGAGTAGCAACGATTTTACATAGCATTGTTCCTTTTATTATTTTTATTGTTTGAGTTTTGGTGTTTTAACGCCACTTTTTATTGGTGGAAGAAGCTGGAGTGCCTGGAGAAAACCATGACCTTTGATAAAAATGACAATCCTAGTCAAATAAGATTGGAGTTGAGTGCATCCGCACGAGCGGGGTTCAAACTCATAACCCCAGGGTTGACTGGCTAGTGATTACAGTATTCACTACTTAGACAACTCAGCCACCTAGGCCCTTTTAATATTTTGAAGATATAGATTGGACGTTTGAACTAGAGTGTACATGATGAAATGTCTCAACAATGATCCATGAAAATGAGTTCAAGATCAGATGAAATATGTCAGATGGAGATGTTCAGATAAAAACTAGTCCTGTGAATAGCTTACAAGTTACCCTGTTAAAACTTCATAATAAATAAACTAGTAACAACAGGACATTGAATTTTCATTTAAGTGTTAAGTTATCTCCCCTACAACTGATTCTCCTTAATTTACTTTTTAGTCTGATTTAATTTTTACGATTCCATTTCAATGAAACTTAATTAAAATGTTACCTTATCACCAAATATTCCTGTCACGTCTATTCTCTTCATTGCTGTAGGTATGAACCAGTCTTTTGATAATTTGTGTCTCTGAAAATATTAATATACATATATGTATGTTGCTCTATATATCAGTCATTCAATTAATGTTTTTCAACTTAATGACTTTAATAGAATATTTAATTAGAATTTCTGTTTCTAGATGTCTTTAAACACTTTTAACTTTTATAAAATTCAAGTGTAATGCATTTTTTTTAAAATAATTACTGATTGCTAACTTGTTAATTCTTATGATATGAATTTGTATTAACAAACATAGTACAATGATACATATTAATTTAAACAACTTGAACTAGTTTAATCAGAGTTATCTTCCTTTATGCCAATGAAATAACTTTGGTAGAAAAAGTCTCACTGAATTCCATCAAAGGATCCGAGATGAGTTAGGCACAAGTTAATAAAAAAAAAAGCTAAGGCCTTATCAGGTCATAGTTACATAACTGTGAGTACTGCTATAAATGGCATTATAGATAAATTATTCTTTACAGTTAAATACAATCCATCAGATCCTGTCAAGAGGTGCACTAACTGATCCAGGCTTTTTGAACAGATCATGATAGATAAGACTCTGAACATGTACTCTATGACTTTCTTTAATAGGGCTTCATTTATGTCACAATTGTAAAATATATCTGGTACAAATGGGTTTTTTTTCCCGCCAGAGATTTTGGATTTGTTGGTGTTTTCCTTTAACTTACAATGGGATGTTCTGTTAATGCAGATTCATGGAAGAAATTCTTCACTTGAAGTCGCTCTCCAGCTGCAATAGAAAAAATTCAAATGTGAAATATTGGTTCTATTATGTATACTTAGTAGTAAATACAGATAAATTGCATGTGTAATACGGTCAAAAGTAATTGCGCTGTATCAGCTATTCCTGATGATATTGATATCAGTAGCAGTTGCAAATCTGTATCTTAATCTGTATGACACCATGTCACATAAAACAACTACTTGAGGTATATAATAAAGTGTATATGATATGGCTTTTTCAAAATTGCTCAATGTATCAACCCTCAACCAGAGCTCTTTCTATTATATATTGGTGTCTCATTTTGATGCAGATGTGATATTGAAATGACCATATGATATTCTGTTTTTATGTATTATATACCAAAACAAATTTTACACGAAACATTTTACCATAACGTTGAATGTAAAAGCGTGTGACGTTTAGCGCGGTGAATAACACTTTCTCAAGTGAATAACACTTTCTCAAGTGAATATGCTTTTTTATTCAAAATCCAATTCATATAGAGAAACCTACTAAAATAATTCAAATATAAAATAAAAAAATTTACTCCCTTTATTCGCACCAAAAGTCAATGAAATAAAAATTATTCAATGTGTTGTTCTATCAAACATTGAATATTATTCAGTAATAGAATTTACCAGATAGAGGAGATCGCTTGTATCCCTTCACTATTAACATTCATCAAGGGTCTTAGTGATCTTCAGTGTGCAAGATAAACAAGAAATAATGTTTGTTCCGTAGGTACTTAATCAAAATTCTGTAATGACAGCAGTGCTATTGTCAATTATAAGAATTCAATTTGCCAAATAAATGGTGCAATATAGCATCATAGTTTTCCAACCAATTGCTCAACATGGGAACAGAAGCCCCTAAATGCACAAATGAAGTTCACTAAAACCAGAGTTTTTGACAGACAGGTATCAAACTCAAAAGTTGCCTATTGCTTTACATATATTTACAATGTAAATGGAATTGTGTGACAAATATTATTACATGTATAATAAGACAGCCGGGGGATTTGTATATCATTATTCAGGGTCAGGTAAAGAAAATCATGCAGAATTGACAATCATAAGGCTCTAACCTGTCAATTCTAATCTTATTCCAAAGTTACCTTATTTTAGCATACAAACATAACAAAATGGCATTAAAAGGAACATTCTCAAAACACACAGTTAAACCTTAGTTGAGGGTTGCCTAATGAGCTACTTAATTATAACCTCTGTTCCATAACTAGTTCGATTGCCTTGAAATATACACATATTGTGACATAACAACTTTGAAGACTGATAAACTGCTAACAAAAAGGGTATGCAATCTGATAAAATTCTAAAGGAGATCTATCATTTCATCGATAACTTTATTTAAATAAGAAGAAAAACACTCAGTTTATACGCCATAAAATGTTGTATCAAAACCTCTTAAGTCAATAGAAATGGATAAATTGTTTATCAATCTATACTGAAACCTAGGTACTTCAATTTGAAAAAGGTTAATAAAACATTGACTGGTTTTTCAGTATTTATTCTGAGTAAACAGGTAAACAGTTTTAAAGGAAGAACCAGTGAAAGGTTCACTTAATCCATTAACTTTTCCATAACACATTTAAAAGCCATATTTTAATGGTAATTTGGTCCTGTCAGTTACATGCTAATGATGTCATAAAGTGGACTGAATGGTAACTGGAATTTTATATTGGATGGGAAATATTCCTACAAATTTTTTTTCTCACTTTGAAAACATAATCTTCAATGTACAATAGAAAATGCCTCTGCCTTGAGGTAAAATGAAATTAACTGATCTGGACAACAATTACAAACAATAACTCTGTGACACCCAATGTCTTAACTGACTTATAAAATTAAAAACCCATGGTCAAACACACCTTTATTTCCCACAAAGTTTACTATAGTCAATGCTGAATTGCTTTTATCATTATTGAAGCTTTAAATATCATAGTATGCAGTAAATCATTGTATAGGGTTTTCTCATTGTTGAAGACTGTACATTTTAGGTCTAAATTTGGTAAATTTAGGTCATTTGGTTTCTGGTGAAAAGTAGTCTCATTGGAATTGGCATCTAATTTTCAGTGGCAGATCTAGAAATTTTCATAAGTGGGGGCCCACTGACTGCCTAAGAGGGGGCCCACTCCAGTCACGCTTCAGTGATTCCCTATATAAGCAACCAATTTTTTTCCCAAAAAGGAGAAGCCCAGGCCTCCTGCCCCCACCTAAATCTGACTCTGATTTTTATAGCATTACAAAGATGAATTATGGTTAATCAAGTGTAAAAATGTAAAAATTGTTCAATAGGATGTCAATGAAACATATTAGACATATTTGCATAGATGAACAAAAATGTCCACATAACATTAAGATAATTATGTTCACCAATAAAAAATTTGAAAAAAAAAACTTTTATCAAAAATAATATTCCTCAAATCTAAATATTTTAAAAATAAGATGACCTCAAAGAGTGGTAATTTTGACATGGTAGAACAATGTACTGTGATTAATGGACCGATTTTCTTTGAAATATTTGTTATACTGTTAGAATTTCAAATTGGAGCCCCGAAATAAAAATTCCTTATCCAAAAAAGACACATGCCAAAAGAAGAAGTGAAGAAGAAATGAAAGACTGATCCGTAATATGTCAGAACCAGAAGTTAATACTGTCAGATTTTACAATATTGAAATAAGATTTGTGTGTGTGAATAAAACAGCATAATCAATAACTCTGGTGTTTTGAATTAATTTATGTATAGAATATGTAACTCAGCATGGCATAACATAGAAAATCCTTTTCAGATATCCATGCAATATGTTTAGAATTTTAAACCTAGTGTTGATAAAGAAATCAATATAATCCAAAACCACAGTGTTGTTGGCCTTTCTTCACAAATAATTCTGTTAAAGTAAAATATCTTAAGTAACCAAATAGAATGCAATATTTCAATAACAATATTCAGAAATTGTATTTTTCATTGAAATCATATTCTGTGTTGAATGTTTTAATCTTAATTACATGCAAATGGATTTTTTTTTTAAATTTGTTTCTTGAGTAGCTGCTTTGTATTATAAAATTTTGAAAAATCTATGGATTGATCATTCTACATTTATCAAATAATTTTTTAATTCTTTAACTACCAAATTCAACAGCTTTCAGCACTCAGAAAATTTATTAACCAAATTACAAAGGTTAAACTATTTCTAAATATCTTGATGATATACATATTATATATTCCTTTATCATTGTCTTCTGCTATAGAACAAAAGAAATTTTGATCTAAAAATAACCCTCCTCCCTTCATACAAAGAATCTTGATTATCATACAGATTTGTTTATTTTATGTTTTATCAAACGATAGATTGGATTCCACCCAATATATATATATATATATAGTCCTTTAATGAATGTATTGTATCTTAGTATCTCTTTTCAATTCAACAATCTCATTCTAATTGTAAAGGTGTGTAAATATTTACACTTCATATGCTCGGCAGACGACAACCACATTTGATCCCTTTGTACTATTATTTACTCAACATTAGAATAAATTGTACTAGTCAATTCAAATATATAAATTAGAGTAGAAAAAATAAATTCTGAACTTATAAAAAGCTTTGAAAAATTATATAATAAATAAAAAAAAAATTTAACAAAGACATGTACATGGTCTATATGGAAAGGAAATATCATCATAAACTGTTCACATAGAGATCTATATGTCTCTTTTTGTTATTTGTAAGTAAAAGGCAAATGTTGAAATTGAAATGGTAATATATTAACATGTAGAATATGCAAAACATTTAAATTCAATGAACCATGATTGAAGGTGCAGGGCCAAATAACCTCCATGGAAAATGATAAAAGCCAATGCTGATAACATCACACCAACTACTTGTTTTAAATGAACAAGCATTCTGTGAGTATTGCATAGCAATACATAGTCCCCTACCAGTTAAACCAGATGCTCTGCAGGGTGCAGCTTTATACGACCGCAGAGGTCGAACCCTGAACAGTTGGGGCAAGTATGGACACAACATTTAAGCTTGATACAGCTCTGAATTTGGATTGTGATTAAATAGTTGACACAACATAGGTTTCTGACACAGAATGAATGTGGTCTAAGAACTTAAACTTCAAAACTTAAAAATTTTAAATTGGATATTTACCTATTATGGTCCAATATCCAAAATCTAAATACATGGTTAGATTCAGCATATCATAGAACCCAAAGAATTCAATTTTTGATGAAACCAAATAAAGTTCAATTTTACATCCTTTAGACCTCAATGTGGACCAATTTGATAACCGGGCCTAAATATTAAAAATCTAAATACATGGTTAGGTTCAGCATATTGAAGAACCCCATATATTCAATTTTTGTTGAAATCAAACAAAGTTTAAATTTTGACCCTTTGGACCTTTTAATAAAGACCAATTTGAAAACGGGACAATACTGTGCAATTGAATATTTCTTGCTATTGCGCAAAACTGTGCAGTTGAAAATTTCTTGCTATTGCCGATACTGTGCAATTGAAGATTTCTTGCAATTGCACTGTGCAATTAAAGATTTCCCAACCTTCCTTTTGTGGTCATAGACCTTATGTTAAAATTTCATAGATTTCTGTTTACTTATACTAAACTTATTGAGCGAAAACCAAGAAAAATTCTTAATTTGGCCCTTTTTGGCCCCTAATTCCTAAACTGTTGGGACCAAAACACCCAAAATCAATCCCAACCTTCCTTTTATGGTCATAAACCTTGTGTTTAAATTTCATAGATTTCTATTTACTTTTACTAAAGTTAGAGTGTGAAAACCAAATGTCTTCGGATGACGATGCCGACGACGACGCCAAAGTGATACCAATATACGACCAAAAATTTTTCAATTTTTGTGGTTGTATAAAAATCATTGAATTGAAATAAAATTCTAAATTGCTCTATAACTTGGCGAAAAATTATATAACAAAAGTCAATATCTTCAAGCATGAAGAAAAAAGTTTTGAAAACTAATTATTCAAGTGAATTTTTAATGTCAAAGGACCATAACTCTGTACAAATTAATAAGAGCCGATCAAAATTCAAATTTGATCTGTCACTATTCATGAGGAAACAAAACACCAATTTTCAAATCAATATCTTGTACAAATGTAGTATGACAAAAAATAAGTACTGTATGGAAAGTGATTATTTAAGTAAATTTTCTAAATCCAAAATCATCAGACAGGGACAAAATTTAAACTTGAACTGTAACTTGTCACGATAAAACTATATACTAATTATCAAATCAATACATTCAAGAATGACAAAAAAAAGAGTGGAAAACCAATTATTTTAGGGAAATTTTAAAGTCAAAGTACCATAACTCTGCACAAAATCATCAGCCTGGAACCAAATTTGAACTAAGTCTGTAACTTGTCATTATGAAACGCTATACCAAATATCAAATCAATATCTTCATACATGGACAAAAAAGTGTGGAAAACTGCTGTACTGACTGATGGACAGAGTGCAAAACTAAAGTCCACTTCCATGATGCTTTGATTTTAATTTGTGGACGCTAGACAAAAAGTGGTCTCCCAAATTTTTCTAAATGATAGTGATTCAAACATAGAGCCATTTTGTAATCTAAAGTGGGTGAAATTCAAAGTCTGCATGGTGCTTTAATATCGGGAAAAAAATATTTCCAGACATACTTGCTAAACTTCAAAGTAATTTTCATGAAAAAAATTGAGTATAGAATGTCATTGTCCTGAGGGTTCCGCGACTTTCTAAATGTACTTTTAAATGACAGTAAAAGTTTGAACAAGGTTTTACAGTGCACTGGATTTCTAACTTCAAAGTTGAATGACATTTAACTATTTATCTCTGTGTCAATGTGCACAATAGCATGTTGCCATGTATTAATCTTGCCCAGACAAAAGAATGTGATTCAGTAAGCCTCAGTGTATTTCTATATAACACACAGAAAAAAGATGCATATAAGCAGAAACCAGATGGTCTCTTGTACATATGTGCTGCATTTAGAAATCCAAGCATACTTCAACATATATAACTTAATTACCATTCCCAATTTGTTTACCTCTGATAAATATTTATACATCTCCCATTGTTATAATTAGTAGTTCCTTAAGAAACACATTCAAAATAAGGGGCAGAATATACATGTATTCAAACAAAGGTACAACAAAATGTGTCATTGTAAGATAAACTGTCAATAATATGACAAAAAAATAAAAAACGACAAACAGCAGTCTTTTAAACACCACATAGAAAATTAAATAATGATATAGTATAAATGCAATTGCTTTAAAAACTGGGGATAATCGCAAGTGATGCCAAAAGGGTGAACAATAGTCATGATGATCATGGCAAGTACAAATTTGGTGATGTCACAATCAAGGTAAATAATACTTATATAATCAGTTTCTACAGATATTCAATTCTGTAGGAGTGATTACACAAATCAGGTTCCAAAGTTCCCCCTCCCACCGTCTCAACACAACCATAAAGTAGCAAAAATTGAACATGAAATGATTGGTTTGGTCGGTTTTAATCATGTAATGCCCAATATTTTTAGTGGTGTCTGTTATAGTCAAAAGATCTTTCCTTCTTACCTGTTATTAATCTTCCATCTAACATCCAAACATGAGGTAAACAATCTACTATATGAATGCGATCTGAAAAACAAAATATAATCCCATAAAGCAATGGATTGCAAGACTATTTTACATTGAGTGTGGCAAGAAGTTGTGGCTCTATGCTTAAAGTTCACATGTGACCTATGCATGTTGTAAACAATATTCTAAACAGATTTGAAAAGAAACAATTGTTATAAGGCACTGAAGTAGTCGACAAATTGCAAGTGCAGCAAGTTAACATGAATCTATTGCAACTGGAGCTAGCTCATTTAGTAGTAACAAGTGTAAGAAAAATAAACTGTTCAGGCAGATATATGTCTCACAGAAAATTCAGAAAAAAGACAATCTGATGGACAGCAACATTGCTAATCAATTCAAAGTTGCTGGGCCATGATATTGAGGGCAGCACTCCAAAATGACATCAAAATTAGGTGTTCTGATACTAGTCTGATAGTAATGCAACTTTATAGAAAATATCACTGATCAATCACAAGTAGTTCCTATCAAGTCAACAAACAATTTTTGGTGCCACCAGAAAAGTAACATGTCTTGCATTCTGGTACTTTTCATGTGCATGTACATGTAACACAAAATCTATTTTATCTTAATTTCTATAACAACCAATACTTACAATAAGGATCTTTCTCGAGCTGACGATTTCCATGGAAACTGAGATTGAGGATGTGTAAATGTCTGATTTTTCCAAGTTCATGCCATGTCAAGTCATTATTTGACAAATTCAAGTTTCCAAGAGCGACAAATTTTGATAACCCATCTAAGCTCTTCAACTGCAAAAAATAACAAGTTGATAAAAATGTATTTGTTTTATTAATTTTAAATATATACTGTGCACGTGATACATGAAGATTTCAGATTATAAAATGAAATGATAAGTATGTCATGTATGCGACTTGGAAGTACTTTCTTGCTATTATATCTTGGAAAAACTTTCCTACATTCTATTTTCATACTATTTTGCTGCTGTTTTTAATGTACACAACAGCCCGGTGGATTTTGCTTTTTCCACCGGCCCACCGTGGACAGTCCACCCGTGCCCACTCCAGCTATAATTTCTTTTTTTTGTAAAAATATTGATTTCAAATGCTTATCTGCTTTTTTCAATTGATTGTACTTGCAAGTCTTTTGATAAAACAATAGAAATTACATGCCCACTCCTATGGGTGGGCAGAGTGGACAAGCTAGAAATTTTGCCCACCCAGTGCCCACTCCCACTGTGGACGGGTGGACAAAGCAAAATCCACCCGAGCTGTAGTGTATGTCATGAATCATTATCATATACAATGTATCATGAAAAAAAGCATCAATAGCCTTCTCACTTTTATATGTATATCATCAACAAGTTAAAAAATGAAAACTATCAGATTGGTACATCTACAACATATCATTGACTACTGAGTTTAAACTATGAACATGCACAGCATAATGGTTATGATGACTACAGTGCCATTGAACTAAACACTAGGGAATGTACATGTACTGTCATGGATAATTCACTTTTGTACCTTAACATGCTTAAAGCTTGTATACTTTTAAAATGTAATAACTTTAAATAAAATTAATAAAAATCTCCCAATTCATTGTCAATTTGAGGATTGAATGAAAGAAATTAACATAAAAACTATTATTAATGTACATGATGTACAAGAAAACTCTTAACAGTCTATTATTTGAACTTGGAATTATTTTTAACTATGGAATTTGCAGTATTTCTTGTACTTCAATTTTTTAATAAATTCCATGTTTATTTGGTATTAATGTTTTAAGCAGTTCATAACACTTTCCATATATGAATTTTGTATAGATAGTGTTGTGCACAGTGCATTCAATAGACCACTTTCCAGTTCATCCGTCACCGGAAAAAACTCTTCAATTATGCGCGCCTTTGTGACGTCATTTTTCAGATAAAGGGGGTCACCTGTATCCCTGCACTATCAACGTTCATCAAGCGTCTTAGTGATCGTCATCGTGCAGGATAAACCAGAAATAATATTTGTTTTGTAAGTACTTAATCACATTTCCCTAATGACAGCAGTGCTGATTGTCAATTATGAGAATTTAATTTGCCGAATGATTTGTGCAATATAATATTATAATTTCCCAAACACTCGCTCACCATTGGAATGGAAGTGACGATGCCCCTAAACGCACGAATGATGTTCACTAAAAAACTTGTAAGTTGTCTATTGAAAATGTACTATTTTCTTTTTAATAGAAAGTGTTGTGCGCAGCACAGAACATTGAAGTACAAAATAAAAATGGAATTTATTAAAAATTTCAAGCACAAGAAATTATCCAAATTCCATAATTAAAAATAATTCCAAGTTCAATTAATCTCTTTAATCAATCTTTTTTAATCATTCTATTCAAACTCTAAAATTGCGTTTATTCTGAATTTTGTGTAATATGTACATTTGTTTTGTTACATTTTATGTATTTTCCTACCTCATTATTACTTAGATCAATATTCCATAATTGCTGACAAGATTCTAAGTTAACCACTTCATATAAAGCATTTCCTCGTAGATTTAAGGTATGAAGTTTGGCACAGCTGTTTAATTTTTCTATTGTTTCTGAAAAAAAAATATGCAAAAATTAATAATCTGCTTAAAAGTAAGAATCACAAAAGTACAAAACTATTATTCAATGTAATCTGATTGTCTTGCTTGTTTTGTTTTCCTTTTCTATCAATATTGGTAGAATTTCATTAATCATTGTCTTTCTGTATGGAGTTTACAAGTGCAATGTACAAATATGTACATGTATTGTTTGAATCTATAATTCTTCATATATATCTAAACAACTACCTTTGCTTTTTAATTAAATTCAAACATACATATCTGTATTGTGTGAATTTGAGGGGTTTGGGATGAGATAGTATTTTTTATCATGTACATTAGAAATGTTTAATCATGATCATACACATGTGCATGTCATAATGTTCAGTTTTGGGTTGCAAATTAAATTTAATGCATATAAAGGACTTCATGACATATGTTATTGTTTGAAAATGAAACAAACAAAGACATTTACAACAAGGCTTCCAAAACGGTCATATATTCCGGTCATTTGTATAATGTCCGGTAAAAGTCCGGCTGGGCAAAGCATAAAACGGTCATCTACTTTTTAGTTTTCAATGCTTTTTCGGTCATTTTAACATAATTCACGATCTTTTTGACCCAACCTTTTGCCTTTAACATCCACACATTTCCGGTCATAAAAGTGACATGATGATTAATTACTATCAAAACAACCCCTTCTTTTATACTTTCTAATTTTAATCAAGGCTAATTAGTTGTTGGACAGCTGAAATCTACCTGTTCAGGTGACAGGTAAACTATTTTCAGTAACGGACATTGTATAAATTGATCGGTCTATTCACAATTATTTTCTTACATTTCAGCGGTTTGTATCTAATTGATTTATTCAAAAAGATTAAAATTATAAGACATTAGTTTATCAACATGATTTGATGCAAAATTTAAAATGGTTTTGAATGAAAAATCGTCAGAACTACGTTGTGTGAAGTAGAACATGTGTGCGCATGTGCACAGGTGGGAAATTTAATTATGCATCATACATTTCTTCAAAAATGCTAAAATTATCATTGATACCTGTATCTAACTATCATTTCAAGTATTTTGTTGAAAAAATAATGTGGAAAGAGCTTCTTCACTCAGTCGTGCTTTGTAAACGTACACAGATTTTAAGTATCTGTTTATTGTTTCATGTTTTACCATTGTCAAGTCAACATCCAGTTTTAGAAAATGTGATTTTAAAAACGAAAGTAAAGTTTTTGACAATGTTATTTTGCACAAATAAAGAGTCTAAGGAAGATGTGAGCACAGTGATGTGCACACTTTCAATGATGTACTGCCTATTTAACAGTTTACATCAGAACATCAAATTCATATCAAAGTAAAGTTTAAAATTGTTTTTTTTTTTTAATGTAATGTCAATCATTGGAATGGCCATCTGATTACCATAATTGCCTTTTGTGACTAAGTCCTTTTGTGACTAAGTCTTAAGGGATTAAAATCTAGATCAGATATAAAATGTCCGGCTGGCTCAAATATTTTTTGGAAGCCCTGATTTACAACCATCAGTGAGATCAGTAGTCATTTTAAATAATTCTAAATAAAACCAGGCCATTAATAAATGCTCTTATTTTTAAATTATGTTTTTTTCATGAATTTTGAGGAACATATATTTCCTTTAAACTTATAACATATAAACATGTACATGTATAAACAATGTTTAAATAAATTTCTTAAATCTTCAAAGTCATTTTGTGAAACTTCAAATTAAAAAATAATGATGCATAATGTTTATTCTAAATAAAGGGCTAGTTTTTATTATAAAACTGATGTACATGTACTTATTTCTGAAGAAAATTCTTTAATTTGTCCAAATTTAGCGGAATTTTTTTTTTTAATTGTTAGCTTCCAGAAAACAACTCGCCTATATGCTTTATGTATGCAGAAACCTCAGCATCCCCTTACTTGTAAAAATTCAGTGATCACAATACTCAAGTGCAAAGGGGAAATCCAATTTTGCAGAGATAGTCAACAAACTTGTATCCTCGTCTCATCATCATGATCATGCTCATGATGCTCATGGGTTTTTGTACTATTATAATTTATTATTAGAATGCATTGTGACGTCACAATTTTCATTGAAAAGTCACGCATAGTAGGAATTCATATGACATACAAAAACATATGATATGACCATAATTAGTATAACTATAACTTATGTATAAGAAATGCTTTTGCTGTAAAAGAGGACTTCAATGACTTCTATTTAAATTATTCTAAGCGCCCAAAGAATTTTAGTTCAAAAACATACTTTAATGTGTTTGGATTAATACATTAATACAAGTTAGTAGCTATTCTCACCTATTCCTGAGTTTGATAAATCCAAATATTCAACAGTTTGCAAAGGCCCTTTCGCTCTGGAACGAATCAGCTGAAAATAAGTTTAAAAAAAAAAGTTTAAAGGTATCAAGTCATTTAAAAGTGTAAAAAAAGTTATTTGAAAATAAGGAGATTGTCTGTTTAACTTACCTGTGTGTTTAACCTCATCTTTCCGGTTTCATTCACCGACAAAAGCTACGTCCATGCTTTCGGCAACTTTTTGGAAGCACTTGCCAGTTAGCATACAATGTAAATAATACGCTATTAAAAAAGTGCAAATTTATTCAGGCGTAAAAAATGTCATGGAAGCTTTACAAACGTGTGGTGCTTAGTATTCGTTATCTTGACTATTTATTGATTATTTTTATCCGTATGATAAGAAACATTAACGAATACGTACAAGAGAAATTATTACGCGAAAGAATTTCTTGTTGTCCACAATTACTTCCGGGTCAAAATAAATTAGTTTGTTGCTAATGTACACAACATGTGTAAAACATTTATAAAATGATAACTTGACGCTTATACAGCCTTTTTAATAAAGATAATCATATACAACATTTTTACGATTTTATTGTATCAAATCAATCTCAAAGGCTCTCATTACACTAACATGAAGTGGAATGTCAATTAGAAAGGCAGCAATACGCTATGGTGTCCCCAAGTCAAGTTTAAACGACAGAACAACAGGTAAAAAACCAATAGCACTAGAATTTGGTAGAAAACCAACCATACCAATTGAAATTGAAAACAGAATGGTGGAGGTAGTCCTGACATTATCAGAAAAAGGCTTTGGAATAACAAAGAGACAGATGTTGGCACGCGTCGGGACACTTGTCAGACAAATGGATCTAAAAACTCCGTTTAAGAATGGTATTCCTGGAAAAGATTGGTGGAAAGGATTTAAAAACAGACATCCTGAAGTTGTAATCCGAAAGCCAGAAAAACTTTCAACAGTAAGATCAAGAATGCTGAATGCAACTGTTGTTGGCAAATACTTCAAGGAACTGCAAACAGTAACAGAAGAACTTTCCCCTACATCAATATGGAATAGGCACTGGCTACGGTTACATGGAAATGTAACAATAATAAAAATATTATTGTTACATTGGAGACTAAATGCCGGAATGCATGGTTGGGTAAGGACCTGACTAATTACGAATGTAACAATAACTATTGAGGCTACGGTTACATAGCTTTATTGTTACATGAAAAACCAGTAATGTCACTACGATGAGACTTGTAATAGGTACTAAATAATAAAAGTTGAAGACATTTATCTTATATTTACAATACATACAATTATTACATACAATTTCTCTATTATTTTTTTTTATTTACAATGACAGTTTCTACATATCCCGTAAGTGAATCTTGGAGTATGTTTAAGTCCGACACATTTTTGACGAAACCACTCCAAGCCGTCACCATGATCACACACCAGTGGTGCCGCTTTGTGATATGATATGATATGTATTTTTTATCATTATTACAAGTACTATATTTAGTACATGTGAAAGAATTAAGCAACACAACTATAAAAGATTTAAATTTAATAAATCTAGCATGCATAAATTGCTGTTTTTCATGTAACAATAACACAATGTAACCGTAGCCTCAATAATTATTGTTACATTCGTAATTAATCGGTTCCTTACCCAACTTTGCATTCCGGCAATTAGTCTCCAATGTAACAATAATATTTTTATTATTGTTACATTTCCATGTAATCGTAGCCAGTGCCTATGGAATATGGATGAAACTGGGATCAATCTAGAACATCAGCCTGCTGGAGTATTAGCGCGTAGGGGTGCTAAGTCAGTTCCCGGTCGTGTAGGGAATACACGGGAAAATATAACACTCCTTCCCTGTGTCAATGCCGCCGGGGAAAAAATGCCAACATTCATTGTGGCAAAAGGTAAAACATCGCGTTCTCTGAGAGCATACAACATGCATGAAGGACCAGAAAACGCAGAGTGGCGTTTCCAGGCAAAAGCATGGATGGACGATGAGCTCGGTGAGGATTGGTTCAAAAACGTGTTTCTAAAACACTGTGGTCCCCAGCGACCACAGGTTCTAGTTTTAGATTCTCATCATTCACATGAGACATTGGGACTTCTGGAAGCAGCCCTTGCAAACAGGATAGAGGTACTTGCGTTTCCACCACATACAACACACTTCTTGTGTCCTCTTGACAGAACAATGTTTGGACCTTTAATGAAGGAATATGGATACTTATGTACCGAATACATGTCATCTGACCCCAACAACATAGTCAACAAGGAATCAGCCCCGAAATTGATACGACAGGCATATGAGAAGGCCTTCACAAGGGTAAACATAGTATCAGGGTTTGAATCTACAGGAATATTTCACTGGAATCCTTTAGCAATTCCTAAAGAAGCTTTCAGCCCTTCCGATGCATTTGACCGGAACAATAATGGCCAATTCAAAACTGATGAACACCCTCTTCAATGGGTTTTGGCCAACATACAAAGTGTTCCAAACAACCCTATTCCAGTTGTATCACTGCCCACAGATGTGACGCCCATTGCTCAACCAGAAAATGTTCAGCAAAACTTAGAAGTTGTTGTTGAAATTCACAGGTCAGCGGTCCCAAGCTCCGTGCATACAGTGGCAGAAAATCAAGGCCAAGATGGTGAATACACAGTTGATTTCGAAAGCCCTAATAATTCTATTTTGAACACATCAAATGATCCAATGATCTCACAAAGCTTATCGGATTTAGATGCTGCAAATATTTTGGCAGCACTTAATGATGGTAACATGGAAATCACTGCAGGAGAAACCGTGGAATCATCACTTCATCAAGATATCACTGGATGGTCTTCTCAATGGAATTCAGAGTTGGAGAATATTTTCAAATTGCCGCCTATAATTCCAAAACCACCTAAGAAAAACAGCAGAAGGTTAACTTCCCATAGACTGTTAACGAGTCCACAAATACTAAATGAAAAACGCAAGGCTAAGCAGGAAAAGGACGATAAGTGTAAGAAATTGAAAGCAAAGAAGGATGAGAAGTGTAACAACTTAAAGGTTAAGAAGGAGAAAAAGAAATAATTTAACAGTTACATACCTGAACGAATGACTTTTCCAAATTTATTTGCACATCAATCATTTTAACCAGATCGTAGTCATGGTAATGGTATTAGTGTCATATATATATATAAATATATATGCATGACGACAAACAATATTGGAGATGAATACATACTAAAATAGACACGCTATATTTATTAAACTTGAACCTCCTATAGTTTTGTTTCTAAACGAATATGTATTAGATCATAATATTTGTATTAATGAAATATGATGATAGTATTAATTGTTTTGATATTCTGAAAGGTACAGCTACTACATATATAAAAAAGAAGATTTGGTATGATTGCCAATGAGACAACTATCCACAAAAGACCAAAATGACACAGACATTAACAACTATAGGTCACCGTAACTGCTACAGTTTAGTAGTGCCAAAGCGAAAACAAATATAGATCCAGAGGCGGATTTAGCCAGGGCCCCCATTTTTTGTAAAATATTGGTTGTTTATATTGGGAATCACTGAAGCGTGATGGGAGTGGTCCCCCTCTTAGGCAAACATTCTGGATTCGCCACTGAGTTCAATTGTTTGTTGTCAAGAACTGAGAAAAATATTCGCTTCTAAGTACCAGTATATAATTGCATACATACAGTTATTACTGTCATTATACTTTGAACAACGGACCAAAGGAAGATTTTCCATATTACACAATTTGTTTTTAGTGGAAAATATAAAATCTGAGATGCGTTTGAATCGAAACTTAAACAATACCAAGACAAAATGTTTATACAGTTATACAAATGGTTTATTTGCCACTGGACGTAAAAGCAACAAAAATCAGTCAATCACATGGTTTAAGATTGGCTGCTTGGAGTGGGTTCACCAAAAAATGCACAGGACAGAAACATGCTCCAAAACTGCTTACTGGATTTGTAGGAACTGTCATTGAAAATACAAAGTTTAAAAAAATGTATTCAACATAGTAGATGTTACATTAAAGGTTTTATTTATATACATATATATAATAGTCCAATCGTACATTGAAGTCTTTCCTGTAACAACAACACACAGTATAAACTGTAATCTGTAATACATTGTATATATTCTGCCAATGTAGACACACCTCTTCTGAGTAATGGAGTTCACAACATAAATAAAAATATCTTCCACCAATATCACTGTACACTGTTTACATTGGACATTCTTGACGATAAAAGTGTGCTTAATGTCAATATGTAAGCTGCAGTATTACATTAATTACTTTAAAATCTGAAATATTTATGAATATATATATATTAAATATATCACTGTTTGAGAGTAGACAACCAATCGTTGACCCAAATATTGAGGGAGGGTAGGAGGGGTCTTGATCCCGGAATCCCAACTTTAAATAAATTTAAAACAGATATCCTGAAATGGTCAATCCCGAAATCCCCGAGCTTAAAAACACCCGATCCCAGAGTCCCGAATAAGATCCTCCCCCCTCAATCTTATTGTTTATTCCGTAATTAATCAGTTCCATACCATGCCTGCATTCCGGCAATTAGTCCTCGATGTAACAATATTTTTATTTTAATAATAGTCCGGTTCATTTCAATGTAACCGTAGCCAGTGCCTACCAACAACAGGAATTATTCAGTAAAAAATTACGAAATGCATCAACAATACCAATGATATTTCACGTCAGATGTCAAAGAGCAGCAGCTTAGTATATTCAATATAATATTTTAGTTGCCTGGATAACTGATATACACTATTGACACATTGTTCCAAAACTATATAAGCATAATAAGATCGTTAAAATTCCTAACATTCTATAAACCAACGGGCTGACATAGCCATGTCATTATCGTCCGAACTTACCCGAAACATTGTCCGAACATACCCGAAACTGTCCGAAGTTCCCCACAGGTGGTTTTACCCGTGGATATGCATTTTTTTAACTGTTGATAAGTGATATTATAACAAAAGAGGAATAAATCATAACTATAATATGCCCACAAAAATGTGACAAAAAAATTTACACATTCTGACAACGGAAAACCACTTTCGGAGCCTGTTTCTATAAAGGTGTCCGAACATCCCCGGTTGTACCCTATAGGCCCTAACTTCATAGCAGATAAAATCTAACAAAGGGATGAAACTCTGGCATATTTAAAATGACTTAGAACTTACAGTTGTCTCCCATTTATCATTTTTGAGGATAATTTTTGTAGTGTTGTGATTTCTTATTTCACCGGCTTCGTGCTAATTTGAATATACATAAAATATTTGTTGTCATTGTAGAGTGGGGCGCTCATATTCGCCGTGGACACAATTTCGCCGTTTGAGGATTTTGAGGTGTAAAAACTTCATATGATGGTTGAAATAGAAGAAATATGCCAGTAAATTAATTATATTTTTTATAACAAATATGATTATTTTTGAAAATGAGACAAAATTTCGGCACTTACCGCAAAGGACCGAAAAACGGACAACGATTTTCAGCCAATCTCCTGAATGAAAAAAAAAAAGATTTCAAAGAAGTATTTATTATTTATATATGTTGGTCACAAACTGTAAAGTTTATATGACAATAAAATATTTGATTTGATTTGATTATTAATTCTTTGACTGATTGCCCTAAATTTAAGTTTTTTACGCCTTTCAAATGTTTGCTATTCATCTATACTGAAATTTATTTGATAAATATTGTTTAAAGCTGCAGTTATTTGGTTTTAAATAGATGTGTAAAAACGGCGAAAATGTGTCCCCTGTTCACAAAAAATCATGAAATTTCAAACACCCTTTAATCACACTTTTCAGATGATTTTTCTCAAAACAAACACGTTTTTAAGCTAAGAATATTTTGCATTTGAAGTTATCTTCATACATATGTACAGAAATATCAATATACTTCAAAAACACAAAGACCTGAATATAAACTGAAGAAAACATGGAAAGATATGGCGAAAACTCTATATGTCGTATATATTAAGGAGCCCTCATCCTAATATGCTAATGGGATTATTTTCCTTTTTCAACTCATTCAAACTGAGACTACTATAAACAAAGTAGTCTCAGATTCAAAACACAGTCTGTGTCTAAACTTAAGATATGGCGAAAACTCTATATGTCGTATATATTAAGGAGCCCTCATCCTAATATGCTAATGGGATTATTTTCCTTTTTCAACTCATTCAAACTGAGACTACTATAAACAAAGTAGTCTCAGATTCAAAACACAGTCTGTGTCTAAACTTATTTTATTTCGTGCAGTTTAAAGACAAATAAACAGAAACGTAAAACATTGTATATAAAATTGTATATCTTTTATTGCTGTTCATTTTTGCATAGTAACAGTGCAGTCTACCCATAGTATTATAGATTTCTCACAAAACAGGACAACTTACGTTATCCTTTAATTATCGTCACGAATGGCATTTTAGTAGGTCTTATTTGGCTGATCATTTTTGCGGTTTACAGTTTCAGCCTTTCTGTTTAAGTGTTAAAGATAATAGGCAAAACAATATTATAAGTAAACAAAAATAGTTCTTAAAGGATCATTAGCTGTCAAATTCATGTTGACCGATTTGACTCAAAATCTCATATTTGATTTATTACATATTCAAAAATTTATTCAAATTATAAAAAGTATAAAATAAAAAATTCGCATATGATGGGCTCGATAATATGTCTCATAGTTTCGTTTGTATTTTAGTCTAGATGTCCGGTGATGTTCTAATTAACTATTAAGTTGACCTACGAATACTTCCGATGGTCATATGAGCACTATAAACATCAATATAGATACGAATAGACAGCGAATTCGTGCAATTTGATTTTTCTAGGTCTGTTAAATGTCATATTATAGATTAAAAAAATATCTTAATCATCGCTTTTATCTGTAAAAGAATTAACTTTTGTGGATCGAATCAGTAAATCAAATGATTTACATTTTCTTCACTTTCAATGTTGACATTCTTTTCCTTTTAATAACTGAACTCGCACAGTTCATGCGTCATCCATCTCTAACTACAGGGGTTAAATTTACATGAATACGGATTCAATGGTGTCGAATTATTCACTTACAAGTGAATAATTCATCATCGATATTTCTAAGCTCATTTTGACAAAACTGTTCCATACTGGCTGCTAAAAAGAGAAATTCACTATTGCATTTCATAAATAATTGAAAAAAAATCATATTCAAAATTTCTTACATATCTCGTAGCTGGTGCCCCTTTAAAGGGATATAACTCGAATCAAATAGGGCCATCCAATGGTTTCGGATATATTAAATTATTGTAGATAATGTATGTATGCAGATACGTTTTTCAATTTACCGTTTCTTCAACTATTATAGTGTTTAGATGTAATTACCTTTACCTACACACTCAATGCCTTTTGCTGTAATAATTACCAGCCTTCACCCTAACCTGAAGCAATAGTGTAACATCACAACAATTTGTTTTCGACTTATGAGTTTGAATTTCCCTTGGTATCTTTCGACTCTCTTTTAATACAACATCAACAAATTGATTGACAAAACCTGTTTTAAGGTATACACCATCTGACATCGCACTCGAACTTCTTTTAAACTGAGTTTTACTGTGCGTACTACTGTGCGGGTTTTTTTTATACATTGGCTAGAGGTATAGGGGAGGGTTGAGATCTCACAAAACATGTCTAACCCCGCCGCATTTTTGCGCCCGTCCCAAGTTAGGAGTCTCTGGCCTTTGTTAGTCTTTTATGATTTTTAATTTCAGTTCTTTATGCCTTTGTTAGTCTTGTATGATTCTTAATTTTTGCTCATTTATATATTTCGGAGTTTAGTATGACATCCATTATCACTGAACTAATACACATTTTTGTTTCGGGGCCAGCTGAAGCACGCCTCCGGTGCGGGATTTTATTGCTTGGTTGAAGCCCATTGTTGACCTTCGGCTGTTTTCTCCTGTTTTGTAGGGTTGTTTTCTCTTTGACACATTCCAAATTTCCCTTCTTAATTTTATTATGAAACAAAATGAATGTAAGTGGCGCAGCACGTTTGCATCAAACATAACTCAAGGTATTTAAGGCGGTGCATTACGTTTGCGCGCATTACAATTACATTTGCACACAAAAATCATTACGTTTGCGCGCAGCTTTTGACAACATTTGCGCGCATCTAATGAGGAGGTGGAAGTGGAATTTCGAGCAGGATAAGTCCGTTTTTATTATGCACAAGAATAGTGTCAAGAAACGCAAAACTACAAGGATGTGCAAAATAAAACTGCTCATTATAGTGAGCATGAAATGATTCCAGGCCAATTGTAGTACGTCTGGATTCTGCTGATGGTAGTGCTGCCCAAAGGCTTGGGGGAAGAATATGGACTCTATGCTTGTGCCTTGACAAACTAGCTTAAAGTATTTTCTTATTTAAAAGCAATCACTATTCCGTGAAAAACACTATTCACTCTGGAATATTCGCAATGACGTAACATGTATAGCTAGAACGGAATATATCATCATCACTTTATATTTTGTTTTAGAATTCAATATGAACAATATATAATTTGAATTAACAAATATTTTCAAAATTGATAATATATAGTTACATTTATTAGAAAAAACTAACCAATTATAGTATAAATATCAAATAACTAGTATAAATATTTGTCCAGGGGCCAGCCGAAGGACGCCTCCGGGTGCGGGAGTTTCTCGCTGCATTGAAGACCTATTGGTGACCTTCTATTGTTGTCTGTTCTATGGTCGGGTTGTTGTCTCTCTGACACATTCCCCATTTCCATTTTCCATTTTTTTTTATTATAGTCATATTTATATTTTTATATAATTTATATTTTTGTAATATATTTTTACAGTGTCTCATAAGTCAATTTGTTTGCCTGGGTGACGATTATTTTAAATATTGTATATGTTTTACTGTATATTGGTCAGCTGTTAATCAATACGTGACACTTTAATAAAATAATTTATTATTTATTATATATAGACTTGCTTTCGGCGATTGTAAATTGTTTACATGTAAATTGTTTAAGGGGACTTGTGACACTTCTTGGCACATATTTATTTTCAATTCTATCGTTAAAATGTTTTGCTCTTGCGGGTCAAGCGTCCTATGAACGCTAGCAATTTTGCCAAACGTCTCCCAGTTTTATTAATATCAATGGTGGCTTTCAAAAAGACAATAAAAATAAGACATTTACAACGAATGGGGATCTTTGATTACCATTGTTTCATACTGGTGATGTATCTTCAAGTAGAATATAACTAACTTAGATACAGCTGAGATTTGATGACAAAGTGGTATTTAATTATACATTTGTAGTCCTTGTATTTTTTTCAGTGAGTATCCTATCTCATTATGTAGACAAAGATAAGATAAATATTAGTTTGTTTAAGCGTCACATATTGATATAAAATAAAATTACATGTTATTTGTCTAAGCCTTTATTATTTAACTTTATATGACGTTTATTTCAACTGACAGTGATTCTGAAGTGCATATATTTCAAAGCTAGTCGGCACATTTAAAAGAAGATGTGATATGATTGCCAATGAGACAATTCTTCACAAGAGACCAAAATGACACAGAAATTAACAAATATAGGCCACCGTACGGCCTTCAACAATGAGCAAAGCCCATACCGCATAGTCAGCTATAAAAGGCCCCGAAATGACAATGTAAAACAATTCAAACGAGAAAACTAACGACCTTATTTATAAAAATAATAAATATGTAGCACATAAACAAACGACAACCACTGAATTACAGGCTCCTGACTTGGGACAGGCACATATATACATACTGTGACGGGGTTTAACATGTAAGCGGGATCCCAACCCTCCCCCTAACATGGGACAGTGGTATAACAGTACAACATAAGAACGAACTATATAAGCTTGTTTTTCATTCAAATTTGTATATGTTTTCGTTACTTATCCAAACCCGACTCAAAACCTTATTACATCAGTGAACAACAATAAATATGTAATATATATATATTACTAAACCAATATTAGATTTCCCTATAGGCAGTAAGTTGTCTTCTTTATGTCAAACATCAACATAGTTCACCTGAATGAAATTTTTTGATGTTAGCAAACCACGTGATTCTTTTTACCTGTACCGGCTTACGTGTTACTACTTACTCATATATACAAAAATCATATCAATAATTCGTATACCTTTGGACGGAGTACCTGTAACCATTTGACCAGACCAAAATGCCGGTAAGTCATCGATTATCATTTGTTTTTCATATATATATATGTAGACTTGTATTTTTTTTATTCTAATTTCGTCTACACTCATTTTCTTAGTCAGAAGTTAACCGGCTTTACACTGTTACATGTTATTTGATGAGAAACATTAATAACTGGGCGTTGTTCACCATAAAAAAATGTATGCTTGAGGTTGCTGAATTAAGAAATTCCTTACTGAAAATGATTGTAATTTATCTTTTATGATAATGATATAATATGTGAAGAGGTTTCATGCTATTACACCATAAATATATGTAAAGAAGCATCCTTACGGGATGCTGTTCGTTTATGCACATAGGTATAGAGGTAAAAATAATTTCCAGGGGACAATAAGGTCGGACTTCAGTATACTTCAACTGTCTACCATCCTATTTATAACCCCGGTAAATCCTGCCAAAATTGTTAGCTTTATCGATTTTCCGTATACTGAAATCAAGGTTACTATACAAATCCTTACTGAATTCTTCATGTTCGTGACGGTAATTGAACTAAATTAAATGTAAATTATTTAGGTAGTTTTTACTTCACTTGATTGATTAATTTGTGCATCTCCAATCGATATATCGATTTTTCTATAAAAAAAAACTTGTCCTATTACAAAACATGGATGATGCATGAATGATGTTGAGTATAAATGGGATTGGTATGGTGCATTTTACAGCTTTCAGTTTGGGCGATTCACAAATAAAAAAAAAGGACTTTTACATCCGAAATTCTACTCCTTCATTTTGGGGGATTAGAGCACAGTCTTTTGTTTTTAAAAACACTATAAAGTGTTAAAAGTATTTTTAAGACAAGTGCCTGTGGGGGATAGAAAGAATAAGACGAGACCATTAATTATATCTGAAAAAAATCAAAACTGACAATCTGTTCTTTTACAACATATACTAGGGGACTTGTCATTCATTTAACTTAAAATAATCACGGGAATACTATATATGATCTGTTTAGGAATTTTAATCAATAACTTAATGGCTTATGATATTTACCTAGCGTAGGTGTTAAATATTTCAATGAAGATAAAAAGCATGTAAGATAACATTTATATACACCTACGCTTGATGACGAACTTGTCATCAAAGTCCAACATGGATGGGCAAAAAGGTCAACGCAGATCCGATCCACACATATTTTCGACCTACGATTGATGCAATGGTCTATAGAATCCCCTCCCCACATAGACTTCAGTCTACTCCAGTTAAGTAACTAGAATGTTTAAACATTTGAGAGTTCCGTCTCGGACCTGTTTAAAGATGACACTTTAGATCAGATAACTTGATAATGCCTAACAATACTACTGATTATAATCAATTTGAAAGCGTTTATTGAGTTTGATAAAATTTTAGCACCAACTCAAACTCTACTGTAAAAAATGAAACCCCAGAATTAGCGAAAGAACGCCACATGCCTTCCAAATAGTTCTTTGGATACACATTATAAATGTTGAAAGCCTGAAAAAAAACCCTTTGAAACGGTTAGGATATTAACGGGTAATATGCTAAAAGATAAGTATCCAGTCATAGGAGACAATATACTGAGTTTAGCCCCCTATGATCCCTATTCATTTTATTAAAATGACAATGATTTTCATTATGAGCAGATCCAACATTCATGTCAATGAGGATCACAGAGTAACTGGCTATATTATGTCACATATCACATAGAATATCAAGTTGCATATATCATTTTAAATATATATATACCGATCGCTCGATTTTATTGAATGTTATTCGTTTTAATCTGAAATTATAATGCTATTATCATGTCAAATGTTAATGCCCGTGGGATTCTTTTTTCTTTTTAGAAATATATTTTTTATTTTATTTAGTCTCCCACAATCGTACCAAACTGGAACTATGACGAGGCTGTGGAAGCTGAAGCAGCTGAACAACTGAGAAATGCTATGAAAGGATTTGGTAGGTTATAATAATGTATACTGAATTGGTCAGAATAGTCAAAACTCTCTTCAATTGTACAGTAACAAAAATTAGCACAACATTAACCCCAATTGTATCTATAATATACATATCGAATTTGCATTCCTCAGTATTGAAGTTCATTGTGTAAATAACACAAAAAAGTAAGATACGAAAATGAGTGTGACGAGTGCACTGGAAGATCGTCAATTAGTGAGTGAGAAATAATTATAGTTTCACATAAGAAAACTATTTATAATCTGTCTCGTATTATTGACGCCCACGGTAAGTAAACAACCCAAAGCTTATTTTGAAAACAAGAATACAGACGGTATAATGGTTAGATAATTATTAGCATATAGACATACTAACAATAAGTAGGATGGAATAATAAAACTATGACTTAACTGGTCACTCTATTGTGTAAATACGTATTCGAGCAAAGCAAAACCTTACGAGTCCTAGTCGACATCCTTTGGGTATACTGAACTCCGAGTAAAATTAGAAACGGAAAGTCCATAATCAAATGGCAAAATCAAAAGCTCAGGGCAAACACATCAAACGAATGGATAACAACTGTCAAATTCCTGACTTGGTACAGACATTTTCTTATGTAGACAACCTTCAAGCTCTTTGTTTAAATTCTGTTCATGAGTGAAGCATATTCATTAAAAAAAATTCAACAGTTTTTAGGGCTGGTGATACGTACTTTGTTTTTGTAAATAAAGGCTAGACGTACTTGTTCGGGGTGTTTTCGGTTAAAGCGGTGTCAACAAGGTATAAGTGTGTGATAAGGCCAGTTTAAGGGGAACCATTTGTGCTTGGTCGATGAAATTTTGTATATAGTTGTATTAGCATTTACACTTTGATAATAAGGCCCTATCCCTCATCATGGTTCATTGACATTGATAATAGTTTTCTGCATCCTTAAAGTTTGTGTTTAGTTTAGTGTTAAGGGAACAAGAATAAGTTAAAATGTTTGGTATTTGGTGTGTATTAGCATTTCCCCTTCCCACGAAGAGTATTTTCTCTGGACCATCAGTCATGTATCGTTTACTTTGGATGTTTTGCATTATTTATACTTTGAAGTATTGCCAATTTAATTTCAGCATTTGCATGTAACTATCAATATTACACAAAGGCGAGCTCAGAAAATTGCAAAGAAAAAGGACATTTTGTTTCTAATCATATTCTCAGTTATAATTTTATGTAGTTGACCATAGATTTTGCAATTTTCTTGTAATTTCTGACTTGTGTAGTATATATGATAGTTGAGAACTGTAACATGATACCTTGTTAACCTATCTTACTTTTTCTCATATTGTGATTTATTTCATCTAAACCTGTTCTGTAAAATCAGTTTGTGTAAAATACCTTACATTTAACTGATGTTATAAATAATTTAAGACGGACAAAGAAAAGAAGAACGCAATGACATGAAATATATTGCAGTTTATTTTACCTTCAGAGTTATTTCCCTTATTACAGGTACTGATGAAGCAGTGATTATAGAATGTCTAATGAAATATAATACCGAGCAAAGAATTAAAATAGCAGAAACATTCAAACAAGCCTATGGACAGGTAAACAAGGCGATATATTTTTTTAAATTTAGTTAATACAAATATTCTCATCGACAATTATGATCGAAAAACTAAAATAATTTCTGTTCAATGCCATTACCGTATACCACAATGGAAAAGCAGAGGCGGATTTAGAGGTTTTTTCAGGGGGCCTGCCCCCCTAATTGTAGCGAAAATTTGTTTGGTTATTAAGAAATCACTGAAGCATGACGAGATTGGACCCCCTATTGGGCAGTCAGTGGGTTCCCTATATGAAAATTTCTGGATCCACCACTGAAAAGGAATTAATTATTCTCCAAAAACAGCACTTGCTGTCTCCAAAGTTGTTTACATTCACACTTATTGATTCTTGCATGTATAAGCACGATTTGAGAATTTATAATAATAAAAAGTGTGAATAAAAAAAACTATATTTATGGAGATGCCAAGTGTGATAATCTTGAACATTGCATCGATGTTTAATCAACTTAATGGTATCTCATTATCTGTGTCTCAGTCAAATTCCATTGACTGCAAAGAAAGCTGCAGTATATAGCAGCAGCCCAACCATTTAAAATTACCTTAAGTGTACCTTATTCTTTATAATACATATTCTGATATTTTTTACAGGACCTTATTGAGGAGCTGAAAGGTGAGCTTGGTGGAGATTTTGAGGATGTTTGTGTAGCTATGCTTACACCACCCAGACTTTTGGATGTAAAAGAGTTAAACAAATCAATAAGCGTAAGTAAACATTCGATCATGACTGTTTTTATAAAGCATTTATTTATTGGTATCTCCTTTAGTCAAACGATTTATAAATGGAATGTTTATCCTTAAATATCTTTCTCCAACAGGGTGCTGGAACTGACGAATCAACATTAGTGGAGATAATGTGCTCTAGGTCAAATGAAGAAATACAAGAGATCAAAGAACTTTACGAGAAAGGTAAAATTACACCTGTAAAGAAATGGCCTAAAACGTTACAAATTTGACTAACTTTGATTTTAAAGAAAGTGAAAATGCTGATAATTTCTTAAGACATGTTAAAGTTATGGATATAAATATATATATATATATATATATATATATATATATATATATATATATATATATATATATATATATATATATATATATATAAACGAGTCTAAATTGAAAACTACGTCCAAACCTATGATTGCTTGGATAAAAACCGCAATTTTTATACGTGTGCATGTAAAACAAATTTCGTTGTAAAAGGGTCTAAAAACAGCACAAACAACATTTTCCAAAAAAAGTGAAAAAGTATATTTAAACAACGCATTTGACTAACAGGTCGAACAACTGATTTTCTTTAACCCTGCTGACTGCCATTGGCGATTGTCAAATAAAATTGATCACAAGATGTAACAAAATGGATCTTAATATAAATTTAATACTAAACAGAAGAAAAAAAATTTAACTTGTGGCCACGATGTTATGCCACAAACATACGGTGTCAATAATTTTTAAGTACACCAGATCCGGATTTCGACAATAAATGTCTCTTCAGTGATGTTAGGGATCGAAACGGTATTTGGAAGGCCATATAAAAAGTACCCCCATCTTTAGAAAAAGTACCCTCATTTTTAGATGAACTCTTGAATTTTAAGAGTCAATATTATAGGATGAACGGATCATATAAACCGGAGGGAAAATATGATACAAGCCCAAACGAAAAAATATAAACGAGTCTAAATTGAAAACTACGTCCAAACCTATGATTGCGTTGGATAAAAACCGCAATTTTTATACGTGTACATGTAAAACAAATTTCGTTGTAGAAGGGTCTTAAAACAGCACAAACAACATTTTCCAAAGGACCAAAAAAAAGTGAAAAAGTATATTTAAACAAAACGCATTTGACTAACAGGTCGAACAACTGATGTTCTTTAACCCTGCTGACTGCCATTGGCGATTGTCAAATAAAATTGATCACAAGATGTAACAAAATGGATCTTAATATAAATTTAATACTAAACAGAAGAAAAAAAAAATAACTTGTGGCCACGATGTTATGCCACAAACATACGGTGTCAATAATTTTTTAGTACACCAGATCCGGTATATATATATACACACTATAGCCACGTTTCATGTTTCAAAATTCTAAACCCCATCTTTAGATTATGTTTAGTCATTTTGCAAAAGTTGATTAAACATGCATAAAAAGTTAGCTGAAAGATACGAAAGAGGGTAAAGCAATAAAAAATCGTAAAGCAAAGAATGGAAAGTATAACACTAGGACAAAGAGAAAACAGACAAACACTGTTCCACAACACATTCCACAAAATCTAAAGACTTGAGCATACAAAGCCTACAAAAACGAGGTTCATCTGGTGTGCTCGTGATTGGCAAAGAGATCCTGCTTCATGATTGGCATCCACAATATAAGTGCCAATCTATGATAGAAAAGTTCACCTCTCAAATCTTAAATGTAATTTGTATAACCCTGTGATAGTAGTTGTAGTTGTAACATTTAAAAAAAACATCGGCCATGTTTACAAGAAAGTGATGGTTTGAAACAACGATCTTTACAATTTTTATAGTTAAAGGATTGACAAAAAGCAGAAAGTATAGACGGATTTAACATTAATTACAACGAAAACAATACAGAAAAAAAAAACAAGAGCTACTAAGTCACTTTGATCCAACAAAACATGTTGGCGAACTAAGGTGCACTCAAATGGAAATTAAAAAAAAAAACGTTCTGTCCCATGACCTTGAGATGTAATTATCTCGACAAAGCTGCTTTGATGACTAGTACTTCTCATTTTACAGAATACGAATGTTCATTGGAAGACGCTTTAATGGGAGATACAGGTGGATACTTTGGCAGACTAATGAGAGCATTGGTACAAGGTGGACGAGACACCGATGACGTAGATTACACGAGAGTAGAGGAAGATGCTCAGAAAATATTTGATGTAAGTCAAATGTAAATACACAAAGTATTCGCTACCTTAACAATCACACAGCAAATTGGAATTAAACTTTAATTTACAGAGTGTTTGGCTTCAAAATTTTATCTGATATTTCTGACTAACAAACAGGTACTATGAATAGAGTGTATTTTTTCGGAACATTCGTTGATAGGTGTGGTATGTAGTACAATGATTTCTGATATCCAGTTATGTTCTATTAAAGAAAGTTGAGATATAGACAAAACTGTTAATAACATGCACACCTATTTATACATATTTTAGGCTGGTGCCGCACAATTAGGAACTGAAGAGGCCGAAATCAATTCTATTCTGTGTGTAAGAAGTTTTGACCATCTTATTGACGTTTTTGCAAAGTATGAAGAATTGTCTGAGGGTACTTCCTTGGAGGATGCCATCAAAAGCGAGACAAGTTCAGATTTGCAAGATGGATTTTTATCAATAAGTAAGAATATGTTTTTTTCATAAAAAAAAAAGAAGATTCACCTAGTTTGTTTAGCGAGAAACAAATTATCATTAATGAATTGCACGTGCCATGGATGTAATCTATTATATAGAATTTGCATTAAAGTTTTGAATTCGATGAGAGTATAAACCAATGAGACAGATAATGGAAGAGATTTGAGGTTATAAACCTATGAGACAGATAATGGAAGAGAGTAGAGGGTATAAACCAATGAGACAGATAATGGAAGAGAGTAGAGGGTATAAACCAATGAGACAGATAATGGAAGAGAGTAGAGAGTATAAACCAATGAGACAGATAATGGAAGAGATTAGAGGGTATAAACCAATGAGACAGATAATGGAAGAGATTAGAGGGTATAAACCAATGAGACAGATAATGGAAGAAATTAGAGGGTATAAACCAATGAGACAGATAATGGAAGACATTAGAGGGTATAAACCTATGAGACAGATAATGGAAGACATTAGAGGTTATAAACCAATGAGACAGATAATGGAAGAGAGTAGTGGGTATAAACCTATGAGACAGATAATGGAAGAGAGTAGAGGGTATAAACCAATGAGACAGATAATGGAAGAGAGTAGAGGGTATAAACCTATGAGACAGATAATGGAAGAGAGTAGAGGGTATAAACCAATGAGACAGATAATCAGCACAAATAAAATAATTATATGTAAAGGTCGAAATAATGTCTATTTCGTATATTTACCGTAGATGCATTTAAATTTATGTATAGGAGAGAAACTACATCCAAATTTTCGCAAGAACGATTTATAATTTACATCATTGCATATGTGTATCACGAAATGGATAAAATATTATAATAACAGGACAATGCAACAGTTTTCATTCAAACTAGATCCTTGTGTGAGTGTAGGGACAATTAACATATTTATCACCCTGAACAATTGTAATGAAAGCAAAACAGATTTTAAAATTTTGCTATATATATTTTTAGTATGATGACATGTACAATATTTATACTCCAGAATGTGCATGGGGACGAGCCGATTTAGCAGTCAATTATTGAAAATAACTTTCGGTTGCTTAACTGTCAAGATTCTAATAGAGACACATTTAATCAATTTTTTTCAGTTCAGTGTGCCAGAAATAAACAAAAATACTTTGCTATGAGACTGAACAAAGCTATGAAAGGATTTGGTACAGATGATTCCGATTTAATCAGACTAATTGTCTCCAGAAGTGAGGTATTGTTTTATTAATTATGGGTGTTATGGCGGTACCTTTTTTCAGTATTTTCATACATAAATCATCTTAGGAATATTGGTAGGAATATAACAAGGAGACTTTACCATGTTTTGGTAAATATTAAAGTATATGCCATTTTCTTAATTAAGCCAAGAACGGACAGATGTTGACAATTCTATTGTGACAAACTTCTCTTTTACTTAGCACGAGCAAGCTAAAGCTTTTAATATTTCAGTTTTAGTGTTATTTTTAAGGAAGGGTATTTGACAAACAAACCCTTATATTTATAGCGATTTTCATTTTATTTGAATTGTTTGCACATCATCTTAACATGTATTGTATAGTTTTCATTTTGAACCAACAAAGACTCCAAGGATTTAAATGGTTCGTTTAATTTTCTATCCAAAGGTCCAGATTTCACATTACAATGCATTATGATTTAACGTCAATTGTAAATTTGAAGTATGATAGAAGTTTCCATTTTAATTTTGAAGATTTACTCATACGGTCCTACCCCAAATAGAAGCAGGAATTAAATTTCAAAATTGGCATCCTGCAATATAATAATAAGATGATATCAATGAGACAACTCTCCACTAGAGCCCAAAATGACATAGAAGTTAGTAACTATTTGTCGATGTACGGCCTTCAAGAATGAGCAACTCCATACCACATAGCAAGCTATAGAAGACCCCGAAATGACAAATGTAATAAACTATTCAAACGAGAAAACCAACGGCCTGATTTATGTACCAGAAAATAAACATAAACAATTATGATCTACAACAACAAATAACAACCACTAATATACAACTACAGGTTCCTGATTTTGGACAGGAACATACAGATTGTGGCAAGGTTAACATGTTTACGGATGTCCAACCTCTCATATGCTAAAATATTTGTTAAACAGCACAACCTAAGAACAAACTATTAAAAGGCTGAAATTGTTCATTAGATCGATACATAGCACAAAGACAACTAACAAAAACAGACATGATAGTACTCAGTAACTGACGCTAGGTCAAAGCCAATAATACCTAATACATGTAACATAAATCAAAAGCCAATCATATTATCAAAATTATTAATTTCAGATTGACTTGGGAGATATCAAAGATGAATTTCAACAATTATATGAAAAGCCATTGGAGGAAGCTGTTGAAAGCGAATGTGGTGGAGATTACAAAAGAATGTTACTTGCACTTGTCCAGGGAAATCATTAACTAAAATTATCAAATAGACATAATCTATGATTGTTCAGTTTAGTGTTGGAGGCGTCTCCAAAAACAGAGTAATACCCTTTGTCATTTTTCCAGCAAAGTTACTAACAGTTAAAATAATACTGCAATGACTATCTTTTGGAAATTAGCTTTTTCAACTTTTAGTTAACACATGAGACTAGGTTTATTTTTAAGTTTTTTTTCTGATATAAATTTTATGTACAGAAATTTGTTATTTGTCAGATTATATTACATCGTCTTGACATAAAAGGAAATATTGGGGTAAAGGTCACTGAGATAATCATTGGAATACAATAATCAAGGTCAATGAAAACATCAAACTGACCCAAAGTCTACATAAATATAAAAAAGAAGATGTGGTATGATTACCAATGAGACAACTGTCCACAAGAGACCAAAATGACACAGACATTAACAACTATAGGTCACCGTACGGCCTTCAAATGAGCAAAGCCCATACCGCATAGTCAGCTATAAAAGGCCCCGATATGACAATGTAAAACAATTCAAACGAGAAAACTAACGGCCTAATTTATATAAAAAATGAACGAAAAACAAATATGTAACACATAAACAAACGACAACCACAGAATTACAAGAATGGTTTGTAAATTCAACACAAACACTGTAAAATCTAACACCGACCGTGCGAGAGCTGTATAGACAGTCAAGTTCGTTAAACACTACTATTATCAAAATCTAACATCAATATAAAACTTCTTAAAGAACAACAAAAAAACACCATGAAGAAACCACATAATCTTTACCAATCAAATCAATAATGTTACAAAGAAAAACACATCATACAAACTTGTCCACAAACAATGTTCACTCAGGTACTGATAACTACTAATAACTATCACAAAATGAATTAAAAAGAGAGCACTATGCAGGCAAGACCTTGTTACTGTTACACATCATTGCCTTATTATAAGACTGTCAACTATAGAATATATGAAGAAAAACCAAGATTTGCATGGTATGATTGTCGATGAGACACCAATGGATCAAAAGCCAATTAACATAGATTTAAGCAACTGTAGGTTATGGTAAGGTCTTCAACAATGAGCAGTATCTAAAAAATGTATGCTTCATTATGAAAGTCTCAGATATAACAAAATGTAAAACACTTCAAACAAGAAAACTGAATTAACTGATTTATGCACAAAACAATAAACAACAAATAAGCAAGACAAACAACAACCAACAGTATCCAATCAGAATTACAGGCTCTAAAAAAGTCTTGACTTGAGTCTCTTTCGGGCTTTTGATTTTAGTAGGTTTATCGATTTCATCTTTTGAATTTTTTGGGAGTTTTTTACTTTTGTTACTATGACTATCCAGAATCTGGTTGGGTTTAAACTTAAAAACGTTTTTGAGGGCTCAACCCTCCACAACCTGGGACAATGTTAATAGCACACCATAAGAGCACTCTGTAACAATCAGTTGAAAAGGGCTGATCTCATCAGATCGATATTAACACACACAAATCAGCTAACATAAAGTCAACAAATTATCGATCTGAGAGAGAGTACAAATGTAATTGCATTTAATAAAGTGAATAAGCTAAAAGACAATAAAAACTAATAAAAATATCATTTATGCAAAACAAAATACCAATCTCAGGGGCGTAGCTAGGTATTCATTCAACTGTAGGCACAAATCGGCAGGGGGTCTGTGTGCTGTTCAAGGCCCCCAGCAGGTCCAGGTAGGGGATTCAGGGGGCGAACCCCCCGGCCGGAAAACGGTTTTCAGCGTTTTGGCTGCAAAATTTTATGCACAAAAATATTAAATTTTCTGGTTATTTAATCATGATAATTATAATATACATGATGAAAAGTTGGAAGAATTAAGAATGATTTACCATAGCATCTGAATGGTAAATTAAATAACGCAGTACAATTGGAAAATCGAATATTAAAAAAAAAATATTTACAATATGTACTGCCCAGCATAGATCTGCGTATCCCTTTAATTAAGCAGTACACCCTGTTTGGCATTTTCAAATCTATTCCGTTATGATCGATATATACGTTTAACTTAATAGATAGTACATATTGACGATCCTTCATTAAAAAGATAGCCACGTGCACGTAAACACTGATATTACTATATAATAACACTTTCCTTTTGGCTAGAAAGACATCAACCATCAATCTTTTGATTCTTAAACCTTCATCTTAGCCACACAAACACATACACACATAGTCAATGCCTAATGCAAAATTTCTGTTCTGTTCATACTAACGTAACAAAATTCAAGAAATTCGTATTTCTTTATATCCGCTCTACTGTAAAATCCCTACCTGCTTAGGAATTGGAATAATTGTGGTCATTACACGTAGATCTGAGAGTAGTCAAAACTACAGGAAGCTATTTGATAGATTGATTTTTAAACATCCAGTGTAAAATATTTATGCAAGTTTAGAACAAAAAAATAAAACAAATTGATTATATACAATAAACACAACAGGGAGCTTAGTCCTGTAATAGGTGTTGTACAGGACGAAGGTCTGGAAATTTGAAAATGCCATGCATTGGCAAATGAGGGATTTTTGGATAGGAGCAGAAACTTTGCCTTTCAGTAGACCAACTACGAACTCCTCAAAGAGTGGCATTCTCTACAACTAGGCATAATATTAAATTTCCCCATTCTGACAAGACGTGACTACGTATTTATACATCCTGCACAGCCAAACGGACGACCAACATTGGCAATTTGGGTGAAGAATGGAAAGCTAGTTGAAAACTAACAACAACTAATAAGAAATTCATGTGTCTAAGTTGAGGTTCATTCAAGTTTTTGTTGATGGAATTGAAATGATCTGAACCAAAGTTCTAGTTTATAGCTTCTATATAAGGTATACACATAAAAACATTCAATTATATCCAATATTCCATTCACTAAGGACGAGAGACTAGTGTACACATGACATTCGATAATTAGAGTTGTGACAACTTCACTGGAGTTCATGTACATATAACGTTGTTTATAATTTTTTAATAAAAAAAATATTTGTGAAAAAATTATGTGTAGGCACGTGCCTAAAGTGCCTAACGACAGCTACGCCCCTGAATCTATTGGAAAGCCATAAAAAATATGCTGTACTCGTCAGAATGACACAAAGCAAAGCACATAACAAGGCTCATATGAGCTGTTAAAATTGAAAAAATAGGCAAAAACCTTAAAAATAATAAGAAAACATCATTTTCGAATTTAAACTACTTCTGAACGGAGTCGTCCTTGATTTGATCATATAGGCATTGTTGTGGTTTTATTATTTCTGATAATGTTTTCAGTTTACAGCTTCGTGACATCATTTTTAGATTTGACGGTAATAGGCAATCAAAGTGCTGGATAGCATCTAAGGGAAGTTTGCAACTGTAGATGTATATTATTTCAAAATTGGTTTATATGGACGTATATTATTTCAAATATCACAGATTTGATGTCTTTAACTAAACCATTGTCTCTTCAGCAATTTTCAAAATTGTTTCCATGTTTGTCTTATAAAATCTAGATTTTTTTCTATTGCTACCTTAAGGATCACCTCATGAATGAGTGCACCCTTAAAGTTGTCTGTAGAGGTTTAATTTGAGATATTTGGTGGTAATTTGTTCCAATCTTTGATTATATGGCTGAAGAAAGAAAATTTAAAGCTGTCTTTGTTACATTGAAGTTGTCTGTATGTTTGTTGATGGGTAAATCTTGTTTTATACTGGCTTTTTATAAGTATTATATCTTGCGATGTAATTGCGATTTCATTGTTGATGACTTTGTTGAACATTTAGAGTCTGGTTTAGTCTGCACTGAGGAGGCTGTCATATGGATATGCATTGTCTTTGAGTCAATGTTTTTCTGCGTGATCCAATTGAGCATGCTGACCGAGTGAAGGTCCTGGTATCCACATTGGAATGTGAACCAGCTAGTGTTTGAATAACGGAATTAATAAGTTCTATCAAAAGCCGGTAATCAC